>NC_058119.1:2903888-3214166 GCF_914725855.1 Thunnus albacares
GGAAGAGATGGAATAAAATAACTGTGTCATCCGGGGGAGAACCCCTCAATTTGCTGAAACAACAAGTGCCTCGATGGATATGAATGGGAGGAGGCTGTGTAGAGTGGAGCCTCTGAATACCTGTTATCTACCCCCCATTTAAGTCTCACAGCTACTCAACAGCCTTGCCACAGAAGACACATTATCTCCCATTTACAGTTTAAGGTGGAACCCAGTGGTAAATGGCTGCAGACACACAAAAGCATGAATACACCACTGCAATTTACCCAGAGGCCAGCTTTCAATTTATTACTTCACTGTTCATTCTATGTATTCAAAGACAAACAGCGGTATATAGACATTCAGCATATTTCCTCACACCTTCAGTTACATAAGGCTTGGTTTCCTATGAAGAGTCCCGCTGGCTTGTGGCATTCACATTTTTATGAGACTCTTCATTTCTGAGCTGCTTCAAATGATTCAGAGAAAAAAAAGTTTCTTGGACCAAGTTTGGTTGCCAGTCAAACTCTTATAGATCTGACAGATTAACAGCAGCCATAATTTACCAGCTCCTGCTTGGTTATTGCGGCTTGTCATAAATTCAAGGCCAAACTCCAACATCTGACTCGCCAGTATGAATCTATGAATAAGTCAATATTTTTCAAAGAATTTGTCGACTGCAGTTTGAGTGGTTGTGCCTGTGGCCACAGACAGACGGACCGATGTGGGCATATTAATGGGGGAGGTCAGCAGACAGAACAGTGTTGATTCTTGGCCTGCAGTGCTGCAGTCTCAAGCAGACCCAGACCTGGCCACAGTGACCCAGACCCAGTTTCAAAATAACCTCCTCAGTTCAGTTTAATTTCAGCTAGCAGTTTGTAAAAACCCAAGAAATGGCCAGACATCAAAGGTAGAGAGGGAAATGGCACACAGGCACATATAGACAGAAACCAGCCACCTACATTTCCAAATGATTCATATTCAATATGTTTTTGAAAAACCAGAGAGAAATAACTGGTTTTATATATGGCTCCCAAATAAATATTTAGCAAAGCCTTGTCTTATTTCAAAGCTTCCCTTATTTGAAGTACTGTGCATACCAGTATATGGCCTTAAATGGTCTGAAGGTTCATATACTGAACTAGTGCTTCTCCCTAAATAAGACACTAGAGGATTCAACATAGAGTCAACAGACACTGGCTTCAATAAGACCAAAAGAGGACCTATTATGCTCATTTCCAGCTCTAATTTTATTCTGGGACTCCACCAGAGTAGCTTTGTATGATTCACTATTCAACACCTTATATATCTTGTACTGGCCCTTAATGCAGCCCCTCAGTTCAGCCTTTATCTCTAACAGGCAGTCTTAGCTCCTGTGTCTTTAAGCCTCCCCACCGGTGAGCCCATTCTGTTCTGACTGGCCAGCCTTCAGCCGTATCATAGTCATGTTAAGTTACCGCCGATGCAAACCCAACATTTCATGCTTTACTGCTTCAAATGACAAGCTTTCAAATGATTAAATAACAGGAGACTTTTATTGTGAAGAATTTACAGGACATTAAATGTGTTCCTCACCATATTAGTAGCGCTTCGTTAGCGTCACTAAAAACTGGGCGACACAACATATGTAGATATTTGGAGGTATTCGTTCAGCGGATCAGTTAGAAATAATGCAGGGAGGAATAGTTCAAGCAGAAATAGCCACAGTGATGATGATGTTTGTTGAAGAGCTGCAGATGACCAGCACACATCCAACAGGTAAACTACTTATCTTACTTTGCCCTGCTGTGTAATGGAAAAACAGTGTGACAGTGTACCAGCTCGAAATCGAGTCATGGCTCGCCATGATATCCCCAAAACAATGGAAAAATACCATAATGTTAGTGGAGCAGTGCAGTGAACTGGCGCTATGCATGGAACAGATGACCATATACAGATATCCATCACGAGTTGACGTCAGCTTGGGCTGAAAATAGAAAAAACTGTTGGAAACTGAGTGTTCATAGCAGTCTAAAACCAGTGCTTTTTGCTCACAAGGATTACTTCTACATATGTTTACCTCATTATTTGACACTTTGGCCATGTTTAATATGAACATCCAACATCATAACATTAAATATATAACTGAAAATGAGGAAAAGCATAGTATGTCCCCTTTAAACAAAGACTTATGAGATACTATGGACTACAGCTGATGAAAATACCTAATTGCAATTTTTCTGACCAATATTATGATTGCATTTTATATTGTAAGTATTTTCTGTGAATTACTCTCAAGGCCTGTATTTGATGTCTGTGTTGTTCAAATACTCTATCTACCAAGGATAACTACAAAGCTATAGTTTCCACATGAAAAGGATCAGATCCTTGTGACAACCTCACAAGGATCTGATCCACTGGAAGGAACACTGGTTCTTCCTTTCTTTTTCAGCCAGCTAAAGAAAAGTCAACTTCAAAGTAAACCTGGATTATCTGTAGAAAAATATGTACGGGAATGGGGTTTGATAGCATTTTATGGAGCCTGAATCTAGTGTCAAATCCACTTTTCATATCCCAAATTTTATAGCTGATATTATCTGCCACCTGCAACACTTGCCATTTCAACTGCCGAAAGCAATGCTGTGTGCCTGCTGAATACTTTGTATGTTGTTGTCCTTTGCTAATATTTTGATAAAAGATAGTGAGTGATAAAAGATTTGATAAGAGATTTGTTGTGGGTATTTTGTCACCTGAAACTGGATCTGAAATGGATCCAGCTATTGGAGCCCCAACCCTACATATATATTTTAGTTCACATTTAGTAAGATATTACATGAATGGTATACTAAACATTCCTCAACATTTTTTCTGTCTATGTGTATAGAAAAATGTCTGACTTTGGCTTCTCCCAATGGACGTCTAAGAAAAAGACACTGTGGCAGACAGTGCTGCACATTGATACCATATCTTTTTTGATGATGAACTCTTGGTGCATTATATCTGACAATGTAAAGTCTTGCTTAATGTTATCTGACTTATGAGCCTTAAATGATTTTAAATGAACTGTTTGTTGTGCTGAGTGATGCCAAAGCACCAAAGCCTCCACAAGACCCACTAATTGTACCCGTTCTCTCAACCTCAACATTGTATTTGTGGCTCATTGGCTTTTTGAAATTTTTTCAACCTCCCTTAAAGCAGAGCAATATGACCTGTCATTTCAATCACAACATAGTACTGAAGGTTCAGTTGTTGAACTCTTGCCAGGCTACGGTTTGATTCTCCAGACACTCAAAGTAGAGTTATCCATCTGTGTGATGGAGGAGGGGGATTGTGCATCTGTTGGGGTCCAACAAACATTTTCACCAGAACCCCTGTAAAGCATGTCACAACCCTTCATTGTGTACCTCTTAGAGCAAAGTTGTGTACCTACAAATAGCACTTAAGGCCTCTGAGCCTAAATTAATGGAACTACCACGGCTGGTTTTTGCCCAGCATGCAGTCAGCGCTACACTTTGTGAAAGTAGCAGACGAGTTTGCTCTTCTAAAACAGGAAGCCCGCAGCCTTTTTGTCAGCCCTGTCCCACGCGACAGACAGCCTGTCAGCAACCGGCTTTGGTGCCACATCTGGGAAAGCTATTCCCCGTCTCCCCTCAGCTATCCCTCAGCTCTCCTACACTGCCAAAACACCCTCAGACAAATGTTAGTAGTCTTGGTCCTGACTGAAGGTTTGGGCAGAGAGGATCACCTCGCCATCACCGCAATGACCAAATAAGAATGCCTGAAGGTTTGCAATCAGGGTGGGGATTCTGGAACAACCTCATCTAGCTCTAAGGTGCATGGAGAAGGGAAATAGTCTTGAGAGGTCAAAACTTTAGCAACACTTGCAGTATAAAGTACTTCTTAATTGAAGGACTCAACTCATTTTGACTTGTGCCTTTCATTAGGGTCATCCAGAACTTAGAAAACATCACAAGGAAGACTTATTAATTAAGAAGTCCTTATTCATGCTTTGTAACACTTTTAAAGTAAAAAATCAATATGTGTCTCTTTGCCTACTTTACTTCTATGTCATGACCACAAGCCGAAATGCATTGGTCCCTAAATATGGTTGTTCTTTATACTACCAGTGTTGCTGGGTTTTTTGACATCCCATGATGACAGAAAAAGTCAGGATATCGTGATGCATCCTCAATACTCACTTGTAACAATATTTCCATTCATTCTTTTGATATATAGGTACCAGTAATTTACATAGATTCCTATAGTACACACACCTGTCAAATGACTCTGTGTATCAAATCCATTCACAGGTGCTTTTACAAGATTTTACACAAAAAGTTTGGTCTCCTTGAGACCAGAGCACAATTAAAAAAATTCTGCATTAAGTAGCTAACAGCCAAGAGGTGCAAAAACATCACAAATGACCCTTAAAAAGCATTCTTATGAATCCTGACTTAAGTTTCTTTGCTGCAACACTTTACCTCTCAGGCGTCTGCACTTTAATTCCCTTGCATGGCTCACACAATCCCCCTGTGGTACAATGGAAAACATAGGAAAGAAAGAAATTACCCCCCTGACTTCAGTATTTACGCTTTCATTCCTCCCTGCTACACTCCTCCAGCCTCTGCAGTCTGGATCCTCAACATTTTTCTTCCTTCAAGTTGATTGATGTCTGTGTTGTGTCTGAGATGCTCTCCTGACTCCCTTTCCATATGCTCGACACAACCAAAGAAATGTGCCAGCAACGTGCGCATATTTACAGAAGCATAGAAGGGAAGGGGGGTTTCAGATGATTTAGAAATGTTTTATCTTCACTGTGGCCAGGGACCTGCTGCTCAGAGCCTTGTCAAAGTAGCTTTGACATGCCAGGATTGGTATGATTGTGAACACAGAACACAGAGCTGCTTGAAAAGCTGACAGCAAACAATACATTGCTCGACAGTTTCCGTATGTTGAGAATTGGAGGCTGTTTTTGAGGCGTATTTCTCCCCTGCAGCACATATCTATGCCACCTGTCAGCAACCACATTTAAGCTCACTGGGGTGAAATGCCATGAAAACTCCCACTGAGTGATTGGATTCTGTGTGACACTCAGTGTTATGCCTAAGGGTCCTGACATACTAAGCTGCCATTTGGCCATCAGGCATCATTGGGCTGTATGTTTTTTGTACTTTTTGCCATGTGTCCTGCACCCTTGGCTCTAATCAACCTTTATCAGCAGCTGCTCTTTCAGTCGCCTCAGCATGTCGAATCAGAATTTGATGAGAGAGAGGGAGCTCCGACTGGCTATTCAGCTTAGTGAAGCAGTGAGTTTACCCATTTAGAGCAATTTCTCCTTACTTTTCGCCTCCTCCTTTTCTTATTTCCTCCACAAGCAAAATATTTTGAACTGGCTACAGCAGTGATTAGCAATGATAGCAGTGTAGCATCAGTTGCATCTTTCACATATACTCAAATGAGACCGTCCTCACCAGAAAAACAAGTTTTTTTTTTTCACAGGCCGAGTATAACTCCTCATTACAAGTAAACCAAACTTCATGAGTAAAATTGAGTGACTTTTGTCACTAGTCTTAGTTGCCTTAACTGACCAAACCTTAACCATAGATGTGGTAGATCAGAAAACAGTTAAAGATCCCCTCTAGATGTATATTGAGACATAAAACAATAATATATGTCTGATATGGTTTTTCCACAAAAAACGTATAATTACCTTCCAAACTTGTTGTGATGTCACAAATCATGCTCATTGACCCAACCTGTAAAATCTGATTTTCAATGAGCACAGAGAAACTTTCTATTTTCAGCAGACGAATGTGAAAACAAATTCTGCACATCCAACCTTCTGTACCAGCATTCTGCTCCAACGTCCTTCACAAGAGGAAAAACATATTTTTGAGTGAAGCTGGACTTAAGATTAATTCCTTTTTAACAGTCAGATGAGTTTTGGATGGCACTGAGAAGCAATGTTGTTCTGATGATAGAGGCACCAAATCGTTGGCTAGTTTGATTTTCTCTCCACTATGTTCTTCTGAGTACATACATAATATAGACTTATTACTAGTTTGCTGTCACGGAGGCAGAGAAGTGAAGTGCATGTCTCTACAGTGTGTGAATTTCAACTTTTAGCAGAAGACGTAGGGTAACGCATCAACCAACTGTTGTCAGTGCTAGTCCTTTGAAGTCAGTTTTGTGTGTCAGGGTACGACATTGTATTTTCAAAAATCAGATCTGATTAAAAGTTTTTAGTTAGGGTTAGAGTTAGGGTTAACATGGTTAAAGACTTGTTGATCAAGGCTCCTTTATAGACCCTTAACACAAGTCTTAAAAATGGAGATTGCTCAAGACCCAGTCTGTAAGGTTTTGACTGCTGAAAAAAGTACAATAATATACACAATTGAAGCATTTAGTGTTTTACCACAATTCTTACAAACATTACTGATGTAAATAAACCTTTAACAGCATCATTAAACATTAACAACTTGGATTTAGTCGTTGTCTAATGTATGCCTTGAAAACAAATCTGTCAATTTGTGAGAAAGTCGTCTCCAGTTCTGTGTTTTGGAACCTTTTGTTCACATTTGGCTCACGGATTGTCAAAGAAGAGAAAACCCTCACTTTCCCCATCCAGAGCTACCTTGCCACACTCTTCGTTCCTTGTTTATTTCTTTTTGGAAATAATCTTCCCACCAAAGGGAATTGGGCAAACCATGTTTAGACTTCAAATCTTGGACGTCCATATATGATCCTGGCAACATTTCTAAAACCACCTTTCCATTGGCATTGGGTTTAAACCACTACATCATATTAGGTCCCTCTTTAATAGTTAATTTTTGCACCTATTAGTGAATGTTTAGGTAGCCTGGGACGTCTTATCCAGTGGTTTTTCCTGCCTCTCAGGTTTAGAAAACATTCCTCTGGCTGCTTGGCTTAGGTCCATGCGTCTGCACTCTCTGGTGTGAACAGCTGACAGCCACAGACAATGCACTGAGCACTGGAGACAGGGGTTTGGACCTGACACAGGGATGCCAAGAACCACCGCACAGGGAAGAGATATTAAAGGATCAAGAGAAGTAAATACAGTTGAGTGAATTAGAGGAGAAAGCTAAATGTACCTGAAGAGATGTATGTACTGTAAGATATTGTTGTACATTAGATAAAAAGATTAAATGTATGGTACTTTGATGTGGGGTGCAAGAATCTTTGTCAAAGTTAGTGCTCTTCACTCATGTCTTCTTCCTGTCTGTCTGTACTGAGGGCTGGGTTTCACGAGGGTGGGGAAGAGGAGTAGGAGTACAGGGAAACGGGTAGATAAGCTTTTGTCTTACAGTACTTCTAAAGGCAACTCTGACTTCTTCCTCATCTCTGTGTGGACTTGCAACAAAGGATTTTTGGAGCTCATTTTCTTTATTTGAGGTTGTAAAGTTCCTGAGCATAGTTTGGTAAACCTCAAGAGTTAAAACTAAGAGGAAAGAAAGAATGAGAAGAAAACCGAAGAGCAAGAAAAGCAGGCACAGGAGCTGAAGGTGGCATGCCCGCTGTTTGTCTGTTTTGGAATAAAGCTTGGTATGGTAATATGCCAATATCCACCTCTCAGAGACTTATGATGAAGAATTGGAAGACATCCCAGAGTTTTGTTTGCTGACTTCTCTCTCTCTCCCAGATTTTTTTTTTTCTTTATTCCTGCTCACGTTTCAGAGGCGCCACTGGATTTAGGAGCAGTGGAAGAGGAGGAGAAACAGATAGAGAGGGGTATTTGGAAGTATATAAGTGCAGGGAGGAGACACATCACAAGTTTTTCAAAATTGAAAATTACATAGTAGATTTTTTTGTCATTGTTTTGACTGGAGCCTCACCAGTTGATTGTGACAAGCTTCAACTTGAAAGTGATTTAACATTTTCTAATGGATCAAAGAATAACCACAGTCCGTCTGCTCTCCTTCCCCCTCCTCTTGGTTTGCACCATATTCTCGGTGGCAGTGGGCAACCATACAGGAAGGATCAAGGTGGTCTTCACACCCACCATCTGCAAATTAACCTGTATAGGAGGCAGATGTCACAACAACTGCGAGCTAGGAAACACCACCACCATCATCAGTGAGAATGGCCATGCGACAGACACCCTGACAGCACCCAACTTCAGAGTAGGTAAGTGATCCTGATTTTTATTGCTCACTTGGTTTAAGGACAAATCAGCACTGGCTTACACATGATCTCTCATCTAAATCTCTTAGCTAACCTTAGGAAAGCACTTAGCTTCAATTAAGACTCTTCAGAGCTGGCACACTAGATAGTACACTTGTGCAAAATTATAGTGCACAGAAAGTGATCTGTTGTTGCCATTCTGCATGATTCTTTATCTCATATGATCTGCCAACACAAAGCAGCCCACACTTGTTTTTTGTCAGCTTTATTCAAAATGTAAGAGGCTGCATTTGCAAAATCTGGTCATCTGCCAAGGGAGCTGCTATTGTGCCAGATTATCATTTAAAACTTTAAAGCTGCATTAGTCAATATTTCTATAATAACAATGAATCAAATGACTTAAGTTTAAAGTGTAAGGGGTCACTTGTAGTGACTGACCTACAGAGAATTATCACCAACTCTGCAAGTCCCCTTGGTTTAATGGAGTGTTTTAATGTCTTTAAGATCATTGTTTTCGTTTTATGGCCTACATCTTAACTGTTTTGGTTCACGCTCACTGCTCAGGAAAGAACTGGAATAAAGCTACTTTATGCTACTTGCTCAGCAACAAAAGGTGGACAAACAAAGTTAGTGACAAGTTGGTGAACATAGTGGAGCATTTAGCAGCTTAAGAGCCAGATATTTTTCTCAGGAGTTGGTGGAGACCAAAAACTGAATGAGTATTACACTTTTCATCAGGTAGAAAGAAACAACTCGAAATGAAAGGTAATGTTGGTCTGTGTCTGCTTGGTGTGTAAATAGTCATATGAACTGGTGATAATATGGTGATAAGATTTCAATGTTGTGTTTATCCAAGTGGCCAAAACATTGATTAATGCCACTTTAAAGATTACTGTATTTTCAGCAATTGCTGGTGGTGTGATAAGCTTGAATTTCACCAAATATCAGAATCTAGTTAAATTGAATTTAGATAATGGATCTAGTTCATTGAAATGGTTTAAATTTGATCTAGGGCAATCACACTGCTGAGACATTGGCCAAGAAACATCTTGTCTGAAATTACAATGTTTTGTCTCTACATTGTACAGGTTGGAGTTGTTAGAAGGTATGTTTTCTTAAACTTTTGATAGTATCAGGCCAGCAGTTCCCCCTTGCTTCCACTATTTGTTTGAAGCTAGGCTAAATGCTATAGCCACACTCAAAGGCAGACTGAAAAGTCTGCCATCATAGCTTCCTCCTGGCTGCATCTCACTGCCTCCCTGATCTACCTCCAAGAACTTTGTGTTTTTTGCACCTTCATAGCCTCAACATGACAAATCACACAAATGGGATAACCTAAGAAGGATGCTTAAGAGAGAAATTCAAACCCCGCCTTCTTTCACACCTCCACACACCTGGCCAATCACTGTATAAAACTGGTGTGATTGCTGGGTTGTCACTTTTTTGGAAAGTTAAATGATTGTAGGAAACAGCCTTCCCAGAAACAGCCACCAGAAAGGTTGTTACAGGTGCTGTGTTGATCGCAGAAACCACAACAGCTCTATAGGAGATTCATGGACTTGTAACATGTCCAGTTGATCAGTTTGCTTGAACACGATCATGCAATACATCCCCAAAGAGATGGTGGAGTACAGTATGTATACACTGTTTTGGTTAGCCCCTATGTCCATCATGATACCTGTCAAGTAATTTAGATCACAGCTGTTGCAGTCTGCTTTAGAAATCTTCATGCATTGCTTGGATTTTAGGAAGAAATTGTAGCATGATTTAATTTGTTGGTGGTTGGTGTCAGGCAGCAAATTAAAAGAACAACAGGGTGTCCTTGAACTGAGTGTATACAGTAAGATCACACCCTCAGGATATCGTGAAACAGCTTCTGTGTAATGGAGCACATGACTTGGGTGTTCTTTAATGTGTTGCACAGACCCATCAAACTGTGTCTGAACCTGCCTCAGACCTTACATGGAGCAGATCAGAGTCTCCGGCTCTGACACATGCAGAAACATGGGAAGAGCGGAACAAGATGAATTCCTGTCTGACTCAGCTGAACAAATTAGTATAACTGGAGTTACACCAGCTCAAAGAGAGAGAAAAAACACCACACTGTTAAATATGGATGACCCAGAGGGATGGTTTTCTCCTGTTTACTGGAATGGATTTGTAGTGATGTCTGGATTCACTCGTGGCAGTTAAATAAACCCTGTGGTGCTTTTCCGTCAAGATCAACATTTGCGAACTATGACGTGAATTTGAGCCTCTGACTAATAACCAAATATCTTTACCATGATGAGAAGGTGGTCACACTGAGAGTCCAAAATGGGCAAAGCTATCTTTTTGATGATTCAGTTTTATTTACTTCTTCTCTGGCAGAATAAAATGGCACTGAAAGAGACCTTTGGTGTGGTTTGCCATCAGTCATGATACAGAATTGAGTGTAACTGTGTGATGATGTCTTTTGTAGTAAAAGCATGGATTTAGCTCAGCTACAACATGGATGTATTATGAGAACTAGATACTGATGTTCCAACTCACCTGCCAAATGCCCCAAACAAGACGAAGAGTCTACAGCCATGCAAACAGTGTGAGGCTGTACTTGTGCACAGCAGTGCTACAGATATTTATTAGTATAGCACATTTCATGCACAAAGGCAAATAAGAGTGCTTTACGTTATGCATTAAAACATAAAGTGAAATACACCATGAAACATTAAAATCCAAAATAAAACTTACAAACATTCCAGGAGAAATTAAAAGATTAAAAACTAAGGAAGAAATACTAGATAGGTAAAGTGGAAGGTGGATAATAATACGGTCTGTAAATTTTGTCACCTGCCCATATCAGTGATGGTCCATGTGAATGTCCGTGGCAGCCCAAAATGATGCACTGTCTGCATACACGCTTTCGTTTGTTTATCAGAGCCTTAAAGGGACAGTTTGGATATTTGTGGGGTTGTATGAGGTAGTTATCCATAGTCAGTTGTTGGAACTCAGGAGCAGGTTTGGTTATTAGCAATAAGTAATAATTATTGAAGATAATTATTAATTATTAAAAATCAATACAATTATTGATATGGATTTATAATAACGGGGCACCACCCTGAGGTCAGGGACCAATCACCAAACAATGAATATCGTCTCAAAAGGGATGTTCATCCAAGAATGTCAACACCTGAGAGATATTAACATTATAGGATGAAGTGGAGCACTGACCCCGTCACCAAGATGTTATCACAGTATGAACGCAAACAATCACAGGAAACTTCTCTTTAAATGCACAACAGAGTTTATTAATATTAGCAATATCACTTATAAATCAATAATGTTTAGGGAAGGAGGGAGGAAGAGGAACAAGATGGTGGATGTGAACTACGTGGGGTTATGTCACGCGAGAGTTTCGGTCAGTAGGGTTGACTGCGAGATTTGAACAGAGACTGCAATTAAATGGCGACCACCATTCAATATGTGCCTTTGATCACTAAGATGGTGTCGGACACAGCTAATTGTCTGTGTTGCCTAGCAACACGTGTCTGACTACGAAATAGCATGTCAGAAAGTGTGTGTGTACATGCAAGTGGGGTTAGCAAAGGAAAGAGGGTGAAAGCACCAAAGAACAAAAGATCTCAGTGATAGTGGGGAGACATGGCATTTGCTTTATTCCACAGAGACGTAGTGTGTGAATGTCGTATCCACCACACGCGGTCTGATTACAACAAATAAAATGCAACCCACAGTCTCTCACATGATGGCGAACCAACACAGACCAGCAGTCCAAGCAGTTAGACAAGCACCAAAATCAATTAAGCTTGATAAAAACAACCAAAACCAACAACAGCAGCAATAATCCTTCAAAAGCATTCACAGTAGTACAACCAGACACACAGTCTGTGGTATCACAACAACTAGCAATCAAGCGTCAAATAGCATACTATCAATAATCTATTAGTGCCCAGATGGAGCCTCTTACTGGGACCGTTTAGGGGAGCCAGTAGGGTAGGGTGTAGTCTGTCAGTTAGGTCCAAACTTGGTTCTTCAGCTGGATGCTGACAGAAGCTGATGTCCTCGCATTGTCAGAGTCTTGCGGCGGCTGGTATTCTCGGCAGGTGAGCAGAGAGAGTTGACTCAAAGACGAGGAGGGCATAGAGGTTATTCTTCGCCTTTCTTCTACAGGAAGGGTAAGATTGCTGGGTTGCACAGCAGTCTCTCTTCAGGTCTGGGGATTATGTTCGGGATGAACACAAAGAAATCTCAAGCTCAACCAGCAAGGAGAGATTATAGGCCTTAACAAGAACAACAGTACTTATGTGTTTTGCTTTCTTAAATGGCGCAAGCCACACGAAAAGCATTGATTTCTGCTTGTCTCCCAGCTTTATATCTCGGGTGACGTCATGGAACCCCTAGTGGGTTGCTGGTGGGTCTTGTTCAGTGGGGGACGAGAATTTGAGCAAGCGGGACGTAACATGTAGGTGCGAGTTTGCTAAGCCTGCTGGGAGCTGGAGTCCGTTTCAAACTCTTGTATTCTAAGTTGGCGCTCTTTTCACTGGTCTTAGGCAGTGGGAGCCCCATGAAGGCCTGGGGTCAGGCTGCTGTGTGGACACACAGGCCTGGCACTTTGTTCTGGCCATGTACATGGCCCAACACAGCGTATTAGCTGCAGTAGATTTGGGTCGGCACGCTCCTAGTTTGGAAAAGCAGACAGGTGTACCGGCACGGAAGGTAAGCACTGTACTGCACTAACGTATTTTAGCTTCCTGAAAAAAGGCCCACTTAAAAAAGTAAACATCAGTTTAAATGTAGACTATACTCAGAGAATTTTCACGGCTTTATCTTGCCGTCAGACAGCCCTTTCCTTTGGCACTACATTTTCTCAACTGTAGAACTTACATATTCCTACGCGTGCCACGCACCGCATATCAGCTGTTTGAGTCAGAAAGTGCTGCTGTGGTGTAATACAGTGCGTAATTCAGTCCTGTCCAGGCTTGCTTCATTCCTCCCCTGCCCTTAGCTTTTCTTTCTTTCCTTCCTCCGTCTTTCTTGTCTGTGTGATAGGGTGCAGACCTCAGCCAAAGAACTGGGAAGATGAAAGTTTATTTGCAGTCCAGGCCAAGCTCAAAGAGCCGAGACACAATAAATCGCACTTGTCTTGTTTATCATACTTACCTGATGAGAGAGGCGGCGAGGGAGGAGTGTTGATTCATGATACAATGGAAGGAAGGGGTGGATCTGTTTAAACTCGCCCACAGCCCATGATGGACATGTTGGCCAATTAACAGAGGTATCAAGTCCAGAAGATAAAGCTTGGTGATGGATTTATCAGGGTTTCAGCAGGTTCTTATAAACTAAGGAAAACTTTACAGCTGTAGAAAGTATGAAAATGTAATTTTAGATTGTCTTGTATTGTGGAGTATTTATTACTTACTTAAAATAATAGCCATATCACAGTGAAATAAACTTTGTTTTCAACTAAATGTAGTCTGGTTATATGTTAGATAGATGCCTAAGGGCTTTTCACCAGCTAATCAACAGAAAAATGTTGACTGGGACACTAGCCCAGTTCTTCATCCATCTGTCTGATTGTCTCTAAGCCCGACTGGCTGTATCTCTGCTTTTAATGTTTCTTTTTCTGTCACTCTTTCTCTAGTTATATAGTGGTACGTTTGAAGAATGTGTAAACGACAGAAATATAAAGTCACCCAAGTGTTCAGCTTTTAGCACTGGTACTCCACTTTTCTAATTTTAATTTCTTCTACCCCACTACATTTCAGAGGGAAATATTGAACCTTTTAATGCACTGCAATTATCTGATGGGTGTAGTTACTGCTGTAGCTACTATTGTTTCCCTGTGGTACAGTGAGATTGGCCTTCACTCCTATCTTATGACATTAAGATTCATGTTTTCCTGTTGTTTTTAGCTGAATGTAATGCTTGATTATTGTCAAACTTTTTGTGCAATTGCAAGGCGTGAAGTTGCACCATGCACTCAAATGTTAAACTCAGTCCAGACAGCCCAGAGTGCTCTGAGCTGTTTTGCCTGACAGTGTGCGACTTGTGTGGCTTGAGGGAAGGCAAAGTTGGTCGGTTGGTTGGTCTATGAAAATTTTGCACAGACATTTATGCTCCCCAAAGGATGAATCCTAATGACTTTGGTGATCCCCTGACTTTCCCTCCAGCGCAACGATGACATTGACATTATGGGTTCAGAGTGAAATGTCTCAATAACTTTTGGATGCACTGGCACCAAGTTGGGTCCACACATTCATCTTGCCCTCAGTATGAATTGTAATAATTTATACTGTAATGACTTTTACTATAGCAATGTCATTACATGAAATATAAATTTGTTTGATACTTTGGTTTAATACCTGCAAAACGTATGATATTCCCAGCATGCTAACACACTAAACTAAGATGGTGAACATCTTTAAACTTTACCATTAGCATTTACCTCAAACCACTGCTGTGCCTCACAGAGCTGCTAGCACGGCTGTAGTTCTTTAGTGTTGCAAAGCTGACATGTCTGTGTGCTCACCCTCCAAAGGCTTCTGGTTGTTCTGACAGTCCACACTGGAAAAACAAATCTGTCATGCAATATACATTTTATACTTCTTTTTCAGCTACTGCTGCTACAACCTAGTCATGCTACTACTTCATCCCCTGAACTACAGTCTCTTCTTATCTTCACACTAGCCATTACTGCAAATGTGCAGCAAGTACTTATTTTTCAAACACTACAATTAGCTGTTATTACTGCTAAAAAAGTAGTTCTGGATCTTTAACTCGAAGCATGTGCATCACAGAATATTTTCCCCTCCTCTACTTCCTGTTTTTCCCTTTCCTTGAAAACAAAATTTCCACTATCTTTGACAATCAGATGTATAGGAAAAGATGAGTTTTCTTGTCCCATGTCACAATGTGTGTGAAGAGTTTGTTTCCCCTGACGATATAAAAATTGGTGTAGACATATTTTTCACTCCTGTCATGGTCAGTTCAGCAGATGTTGGGAGAAAATCTAGTTCATGGCAAAGGTGAAAACTACTTTGCCAATTGATGATAGTTTGGTGATAGCAGAAAATATTCAGGGAATGACTCGACAGACCACTTGTGAGGATTATTTTTTAAATCTGAATGATTCAGCCTGTGGTATGTGTATCCCATTTGGCCTGCCGCAGCCCCTGGAGAGTGGATTTAAGTGGTGTTTTTCCAGATCCTCTGGCATATTTTCTCCCAGGTGAGTGCTAGAGCTCGCCAAGTGCTGAGAGCTTTCTGGCTCTCAGCTCATGCTTCCTTTATTAAAGACGCCTGTAGCTGCCAGCTCATTTGTGTCAGTTGCAGTCCAGACAATATCAAATCATTTGAGGCTGGATTAAAACAAATTGATTTCGGGGGTAGGTATGGGAGGTGAGTTGAGCGTGGAAGGGAAGGCGGGAGGGCTTAAAGGAGAAAGACAGGTGTAGCGCTTATTTAGTGGAAAGTAGTTTGGCATTCTCCTCGACATGCCTTTCATTTTATATGCATTGAAACCTGCGTATATGTGTCATTTTTGCAGCAGCCAGAAAGCAACAGACTGATTTTTTCCTTTAGTTTCTCTGTTCCTCAGGTAACTATTTTGAGTTTATGTTGAGTGGGGAATGGCAAGACTGTAGTCAGGACATTAGAAATACAGAAGTGCCAGGCCTCAGAGAATAATTTGAATGATATAGCGTAAAGTTATCCACTGTACTTCAGAAATATTGGCTGGCTTGGCTTTTTTGCCCTGGGTTAGCCTATCAGGGTACATACAGTATCATCTGCTCCAACCATCTGAGTGGTGGAGCTTGTGTGATTATATTATTTTATAAGAGATGCTAAAATTGAAAATCAATTAAAAATAAGGTAGTAAAGGACAAGTATTTGGTTTCTATCAGTGAAGCTATACATGATTTTAATTGGGGTTAAAACATTATTAATCTACAGGGAATTTTTAATGTTTTTTGACAGACCGTATTATAGATGGAAAACATTAACTATTGTTGTACGGAATGCATGATAACGAGTTTTTTGCTAGGTAGATATTCATGTATGAATGCATGAATGGCATTCACACAGATTTCAGTTTGGTTTTTTGGTAGATGAACATGATATGACTTAATTGTGTCACCTCGCTTCTGACAGATCTTGTGTAGTTGCATATAAACCATCTCTTTTGGTGAGCAAGGTTTGAACAGTCATGAAAAATATAGAAAATGTTTTTGAAAATAGGGTTTTTTCCAGGTCTGGAAAAGTTTTGGAAAAACTTGAAATCCCAAAATATTTTGGAAAAGTACTGTAAAATAGATTCAGAAATATTTTTAATGTAGTTCATTGAATATCAGTTTTAAACATGACATGTCCTGTACATTGTTTTTGGCTAGACAGGAACAGTGGGGCCAGCCCTGAATGACTGAGTCACTGACTGTACTGACTGCCAAAGCTAATTATCCCAGAATGCATTTCGAACCAACCGACAGCAAGCAGCGATGGTGGAGATTAAGCTGTTGTAATTTTCACTGTAGGACTGTTAATTTGTCACGTTCAAGTTTTAATATTTTATCAGGAGAGAATAGTGCCAAGATTACTTATCGAAGGAATTTCCACGTTACATGCTTCTATTGTCTTTTCAAAATAAAACATGTCTGTATTCATGGTAAATAAAATAAAAGCAATATAACAATTTCATTTATGAATACAAACTTTACACACATGAAACACACTGTATTGGGGTCATTTACACTTTAATGATTAACTTGATACATTACTGCATTAAAACTATTTTTTGGGTTGTGGGTAAGTGGAATAATATATAAAACACATTAAAAATAGCCTAAATCTTAACTCAACTCCCTCTTAACTCTTAACTCCCAAAATCTGGTGCAATGTATTTTAAATATTTTTAATGTTTTTCTTATGTGTACAGCACTTTGACTGACAACTACTGTATGAAAAGTGCTATACAAATAAATAAAGGTAAACTTACATAAAAACAAACATCTTAAAAATGCTGCGATGTCTGATGGTAACCAGGTGACGTACAAATTAAAAGCCCTCTAGCCATATTCCATGTTTTAACCTTGTCTTGTTTTCAATCACACAATGTTATTATAGATGAGATCACTCAGGTATTATCATAGTAGGCTAGAGGTAGCACCTTGTCTTGTCTGGAGTGACGTCCACAGACAATATACTGTATACCATCATTTTGGAAAGACCACATAAAAAATGGATTGTGTGGAAAAATATTCGGCATTTGGACCAGAGGAGAGGCAGCCGTGGATTTATCATATTAACACCGGGGGTCGGAACAGTTAAACTAACCCCTGCTTCAGCAGACAGATTTTGAGCTATTCTTGTCACTATATATGGAGGAGTCATCAGAGAACTTTTGGTAGCAGTAGGTTTGGGAGTTGAAATGGATGTCTGAGGTGTAGGGCATGAAGATGTTTTATTATTATTATTATTATTATTATTATTATTATTATTATTACCACCTCCATCCAGGTGAGGTAGTCTGTAATCTGATCCATGATGTCCTTGTGTTCTTGCATATCAAGAAGCTTTCCACCCAGCAGGATCTTGACCTGTCAAACTTAAAATCTCAGCTGGCTTAAATCACAAAAAAAAGACTTAAGATTCTTGAACAGGAATTGCATATATGTTGTATAAAATATACAACAATATTACTCTCCTGTGATACAATCATAGATCCATATTGAGCTCAACTGAATGAAGTTTTTTCTGAGGAGTTATCTATTTTTTTCTGGTATAATATATTTGCTGGAAGCCCCATGATGATAAATTGATGGTGAGTTTGGGGGTTTGGACAGCAAGCTTAATGTTTAATGTGACATGGCAACCTGTGGTAGATGACTTTGGGGTGATGTGAGTAATGACTGCTCTACAGGTACACTAGAGCTTTTGCATGTGAATTATAAACATTATGGCTTTCCTGTTTTGTCATTTCTTGAGATTTTTTGCTTTTTTTGGAACTAAGAGATAAGAGAGGAGAAATTAATCAGCAAGAACTGGGAGAGATGTCAAATAAAGCTTTGAAACATGAGTCTGTTTTGTCTGTGTGTCTGGGATCTTGTTTTTAATTTCTTTGGAATTCATCACAGGATTCAAACAGGAAATGTAACTGTACTTGGATGTGTTTGGAAATGTCCAGAAGCGTTTCTAGTTTTTCTTCAATATACAACTAATGTACCAATATAGACCAACATTACATTGAACTGTATGTGGTTCTTACATATTTTTATCATCACCTCCTTTCTGTGTGTTAATGCCTTTTGGCTACAGAACAGTGAATTCACTGTATCCCTCTCTTCAGTCTGGTGTCTTACATAAGCACCACACTGGTGTTTGTACTTGATTTATCCCCTCTGGAAAGAGTACTGTCTCCTGTTCTCTGTGTATGTACTGTAGCTGACACCTGTTGTGCTGTGGTGTGTTCATGGTCTGTGGGAACCACAGCATTTATGTAAGGGATAATACCTGACAAGTTGTACTGCAGAGGCAAACCACCCTCCCTCAGCCCCTACGTCAACTGTTACAATCATGGCGCAACAAACTTGGAGAGTATTATCCTGCTTATACCACAAAATGCCATATATAATCCAACTAATAATATCATCAATCACGTAGCTAATTTTGATCTCACCTTTCTATTTTAAATATGATAAAAGCAGTGGTGTAAAGTAACTGAGTACATTTACTCAAGTACTGTAGTTAAGTACAATTTTTAGGTAGTACTTGAGTGTATCCACTTCATACTTTCTACTCCACTACATTTATTTGACAGCTTTAGTTACTTTTCAGATGAAGATTTGACACAATGGATAATATAACAAGCTTTTAAAATACAACACATTGTTAAAGATGAAACCAGTGGTTTCCAGCCTTTTTAGCTTTTGACATCTTACAAAAAGCAGTGTGTAGTCGGGGTCACATTTCACATGTCTATGAGTTGTTAACAGCTCCACCAAATAGTGATTTTTCCCTCTAAACTTCTCACATGCTTTCATTTCAATAAATGTTCAAATGATCCAATATTTCAGCAAAAATCAAAGATTAGAGAAAAAGTCCAAAAACTGAAAACAGATTTGTGTATCAGAACTTTGTTTTTTCTTCTTTCCTCTCCCATTAATCATCTCACGACCCCTCAGATTTATCTGCTGACCCTTTGGAGGGGCCCTGACCCCTAGATTGGGAACCACTGGACTAAACTAGCTAACTGTATATAAAGTAGTGTAAACTAGCTCCACCTCCAGCAGCTACAACAGTAACATGCTGCTCTAACACTGATGTTTCAGTATTAATAATCTAATGATGTCATATATAATAATATATCAGTCAGAGGGACCAAACCACTACTTTTACTGCAATACTTTAACTACATCAAGCTCATAATACTTATGTACTTTTACTGCAATACTTTAACTACATCAAGCTCATAATACTTATGTACTTTTACCTAAGTATTATTTTTCATGCGCACTTTTACTTGTAATGGAGTATTTTTACATCACAGTATTGGTACTTTTACTGAAGTCAAGGATCTGAATACTTCTCCCATGACTGCATAAAATATAGTTCCTGGGACTCAGAATCCCTACCATCCAGATTTACGCAAAAAAAAAGTAGTAGTTGTTTTTTGGTAACACAAATAACCCTAGCTCTAAGCTCTTTTGCTATGCTTCCGTCGCTGTCCTTACCTACAGTTTGATACTAGAGCTTTCATTTAGAGCTGCAATAGAAACACCTGCTTCATAGGTCTCCAGTTATTCTGTCAGGTCACTAAAAGTTAATTCCCACCTTCCAGCCAATAAAATTGACAATTCCTTGTTGCTGTTATATAAAGTAGAAGGAAATTTGAAATTCACATTATCCTTTTGATGAGATGCATATTTGCTTACTGTTTATTCTTTTTGATTTCTGACAGCAAAGCTTGTGAATGCAATGTCGTTGGACGGCTGACATGCACATTTTGGATTCCCTGTGCTTTACATTAGGACTGAATGTATCACACAAAGCCACACAGACACAGAGCAACCTGCATTTCACTTTTTCCCATCTATGTTTACAAGTGCTGGGGCTTGGCTTCCAGATGCAACCTGATCTGACTATGACGTACTTAAGCCTAATTATAGACAGATGTGTTGAAAAGTCACATAAATGTGAATCCAAATACACTCACAGATGTGCTGATAATGGCATTCCCTTTTTTGGTTTGTTTGTGAGTATGTGGTGCAAAGCATCAGCATCACTCGCTTCCTTTTTCTTTTCTCTCCTTAGTGGTGTGTCACCTGCCATGTATAAATGGTGGCAAGTGCAGCGCCAGGGACAAGTGCCAGTGCCCCCCCAACTTTACTGGAAAGTTCTGCCAGATGCCGGTTCAGAGCGGACACCAGCAGCACCAGCAGACAGCAGGCGGCTACAGTCAAACTCAGGTCCACTCCACACACACTCTGCCTCTGACCTACAGCAACGGCCAGAGTCCTGGTGAGTGAAAGGGAATATTGTGATTCCAGTTTTTACAATGAAAGACTAAACAAGTGGTTTTGTGACCTAAATGCAAACTGCATGTGGAAAAAGTGAAACAGTAACACTTTCCGATTTCTTATCAGTGAACTTCTCTAAAAGGATGCATGTGTTAGCCCATTTATTTTAAGTCATGCATTGCAAAAGCTGCCTGGAAGATTGGGAAACACAGTTCACATATCTAAATTACTACAGCTCTGGAGGGTGGTCAGCAGTAATGTGAAGTGTAGATGATTTGTAGTAAATGGGCTAAAACGTGTGTAAACATCAGCCCTGCTTCCTACAGCAGAAGTGCTAAGGAACAAAAGACTGATTGAAGAGGAAAAGGATACATTCTCAATAAATCTTAAGTTACTAATCGCACGATCTTTTCCATTAAATAAACGATGAGAGCATTACACTGTGTTAGTCATAGTGTTAGTCATTGTAATAGTTGTTTAGTCAGTTGTGGATTTCACAACCGTTTTCTCTGCAGTTGGTTCTGGCGCAGTGTTAAAACAAGCAGTGAAACGTGTATAATAAGAGCCAGCAATTCAATGTGTTACTTCTACAATAGCTATATGCTAGCTGTAAAAGTTCTGCACTTTTTTTGGTAAAGTAATGTTTTGTTTGGTTGTTAAAGGGACACTGCAGTGCACTTCTAGTAAGTTGGGGGGGCTTCTGAGACACGTCTTCATTGATTTTCATACGTTTTATTGTCATTGTGTTCAATTGGCCATAGCCGATATATGATGGTGAAGGGACTGAGCGCGGGACTGGTGCTGCACATGTATATATGGTGCTTGTGAACCCTTTAGAATTTGCTCTATTTCTGCATAAATATGACCTAAAACATGATCAGATTTCCACTCAAGTCCAAAAACTAGATAAAGAGACATCAGTTAAACAAATGAGACAAAAACTTTACACTTGTTCATTTATTTATTGAGGAAAATGATCCAATGTTACATATTTGTGTGTGGCAAAAGTATGTGAACCCCTAGGATTATCAGTTCATTTGAAGGGGAAATTAGAGTTGGGTGTTTCAATCAATGAGATGACAATCAAGTGTGAGTCTGGGAGGCCCTGCCTTATTTAAAGAAGAGAAATCTGGGTCTTCACTGTCAAACTCTGAGCTTCACAACACAGGTTTGTGGACGTGTGTCATGGCTCAAACAAAGGAGATTTCTGAGGACCTTAGAAGAAGAGTTGTTGATGCTCACCAAGCTGGAAAGGGTTACAAGACCATTTTTGAAGAGTTTGGACTCCACCAGTCGGCTTGCAGGCAGATCATATACAAATTGAAGACATCCAACACCATTGTTGCCCTCCCTAAGTTACTGGTTGAAGTTATTGCTGCAAAAGGGAGTCACACCACTTACTGAAAGCAAGGGTTCACATACTTTTGCCTCCCACAAATGTGTAAGATTGGATAATTTTCCTCAATAAATAAATGAAAAAGATGAAAATTATTTTTTTTTGGTTTCATTTGTTTAATTGGGTTCACTTTGTCTAGTTTTAGGACTTGTGTAAATATCTGATCACGTTTTAGGTCATATTTATGCAGAAATACAGAAAATTCTAAAGGGTTCACAAACTTTCAAGCAGCACTGTATAAACACACAAAAAAACAACATGCAGCCAGAGTGATTGAGACTGACAAGGCAGCCAGCAGAGTACAACACAGTCTCAACTGGATTAAATTGATGTGGACTCTAATTTAATAAAAAATCTGACATCAACTTTTTCCTTCTGAGAAAGTGGAGGTGTAAGTAGCATACTGAAGACACAGTAACAACAAAATATACAGTAATGAACAGAGCAGATCTACAGTAGATGTTGAGAATTTGAACATTTCCATAACTTCACTTTCCCCACAGCACAGCATGATGCTTTTTGTCAGGAGAGGAAAGTGACTCTGTTTTATTACACTAAACAAAATCACACTGATTGACATCATATTCATGAGGTTTTTTCAGCCTAGTTAGTTGTCCCCTTCCCAAAATGTGACATCACAACAGTTTGTGAGAGTAGCAAACAAACAGCTGAGTGACAGCTAGTACTGGACTTGCCCTCTGATAAATGCTCAAAGGTGCTGACACACAGGAATGACACCAGAGGGAGCAGAGCTGAGGCTGCTTTATATCCTAGTTCTAAATGTAAAACACACATTAGGAAGTTATTAGCGGACTGGTTTGGATTTTCATTCAATTCATAAATACATTTTGACCAACCGCTTGAAAAATAAACTGATAAAATTGTGATTTCTTCTTTTGTTGGCATTAATCAATATGAATCATCAAAAAAGTAGCAGAGGCTGAGATATTCTGACTTTCAGTCCCCAGTATGATTCAAGCTCTAAAGTCACTGGATACTACAATTCCCATACTGCAACTCAGTCGTGAATTTCATTAGACCCTCCCTCACAGGCTTTATGTTATAAGTTTGTAGTCTCCAAGTCCAAGCTGAGATAGACCCTGATGACATCCCTATGACATCATTAGGGTTATTTTCTTTGACCTGTCATTGCTCCCCCAGAGCTACCAACAGCTTTCACAGGCTAAGAAGTATTCCTCATGACATCATAATGTGTAAAATCAGTGATGTTGTGTTAAAAATATTGCACATTCCTTCCAGTAACACCCACAATTCCCTTTTCATGATAACAATAATAATAATGATAATGTACTGTAACTTTCCTGTGTGCCTTCAGTGTTCAGCCCAAGCATTGTCAACATCCATATCAAGCATCCTCCAGAGGCCTCTGTCCAGGTCCACCAGGTGTCTCAGCTGGACAACTACCACAATAATGGACACAAGATGAAAGGTTCCCAGTCCCGCTCCTCTTCATCCACCAGTTACACCTATCACCACACAGAGAGCAGTCAGAAGATCCAGCATCATGGCTACAACATAGTCTATCCCGGCCAGCATGGCTACCAGGTTCCCCCATACCAGCCCGTCACTTCCAAGAGCACGCTGGGACGCTGCTTCCAGGAGACCGCAGGGAGTCAGGTACATCGACAGATATTAGTCTTTTGACAAGAATGTATATCGTATTGTCATTAGATTTTTGTTAGTTTCAGTCAACAGAAACTAAAGTCATTTTAGTCTCGTTTTGCTAAGAATTTTGAGGCTACAAATGTCGATACCATTGTTGTGTACATTTACCATGGTTACAGGTATTAGTTATCTATCATTTATTACATGCTCAGTGGAGATGGCACTGTTTACTTAACTTACACAGGGCTAATTCATTTGTCCATCAGTCTGTCTTTCAAATGATCCTTTAGGTTTTATTCATTGACAAAAAATGTATACATTTCATCATAGTTCTTATTTTCATGGTTCCTTTTTATTTGTTTCAGTCCTAGAAAAAAGGTCGTCAGTAAATATTTTTCCCCATATTTTTCAAAAAATGAATACAACCAAAATATAAATTTATATATAAATATATAGTCTATTCAAGTCAAAGCTGGCTGGTTTTGGCTATGATGTGATTGCTAGCATCTTGGCAAATTATTTAAAACAATCAAGCCCTACCGTGCTTTAACAAAGCATGGTTAAGCTGGGCTCAGACTACAGGAGTTTTGGGCCAATTTATCTCTGATTCACCTCCCCTGACAATTGGAGGCGAAATCTGGTCTGGGACCTTGGTCAGTACAGATGTTCTGGTAATGTGAGGGGTGTACAGATCCAATCTTAAACCTCCAGAACTGCTTGCAGACTCATCGGGGCCGCCCCAATAATATCAAACATGTTCGATATTTAGGATTCAAAATCTGGATGATTACGTCACTACTTTCCGAGTGAGACCACAATAGCCAATGAAAAAGACAGGGCTCAGCAGCAGACGGTGTTGTCAAGCAACGGTAAACATTCTAGCCCTTGAGGCTGATGTTAGCTAGCATACTACTGTTGACAGATATTAAAACTGAGTTAAAATCTCACTTCCTGTTCTCGCTGAAGAACAGACAACCCATGTTGACCGTATCTTCCCACCCAATTTTTCATCCAGATCTGTTTAGCCTTCCGCTTTTGTTTTTTCTCACTGTGAAGCTTTACTAAAGCAAGTTGTTGCACCATGTCAGTCTCCATTTTGTTTACATCTGCTTCCCATGAGATCACATGAGATGAGGTGGTACATTGCTCCCTCTGGCACAATAATCTTAATAATATCCTGTAGTGTGTATTGCGCCATTATTTTCAAACCTTGTAGTAGAGAGAAGAACATCTGTGAAGTTTCTCCTTATGTGTGTGATGCAACTTGATTTCAAAATTGGTTTGAATTTTAAAGCTGTGAATCCATTATTAAATTGGGCAGGTGTCCACCCTCTGACCACTCATCTCACACACAGCAGTAAAATAAGGGAAATACATGTAGAGTATGTGATGCCAATACTGTCCCTGCTCAGGTGTTTACCTGGATAAAAGTAGCAGCATGCATCCACATGAAACCTCAGCTCAACATTAGCAACATCTGAATGTATTATTATTATTATGATAACATTTAATTCTGGGTGTGTTAACTCTTCTATTTGTTCTTTTTTTGCATGTCTGGCATAGTGGAAATTTACTTTAATAAGATCTCACCTGAAACTTGCCATCTGTTTACATGCTAGCCATAAAATGGTGTGATTTCTGTCCTCCAGTATGAAGGCCGTTAGAGGCTGTGGTGTCAACTGCAGAAGTGTGCTTGTTTGCTGTCACCCACCCAGTCATATGAAAACATTGCTATCAATCTCATCCCTGGACAAGACCAGTTTAGCCTAGATTAGCGCAAAAGCTGGAAGTAGAATCACTAGAATAGGCTTGTAAAATTGACACATTTATGGTGCCACCTCCAAAACAATACAACTTCAAGCTGGGTGACTGGAATTAATATCAAGTCCTGTAGATGAGGAATGCAAAATGAACAACAGATTTACTGCCTGACTGTAAAAGATCCACAATTCTAAATTTAAGTGAAAGTAATAAATCACAATTCGCTCCATCACCTGGTCACATTTTGCACTGCAGTTGTTGCTATAAAGATACGTGTCTGTCAGTAGGTGGAGCGTGGAAAGGAAGAGAGAGATATGCATGTGTTGATCTGACTGAGGGTGGATTAGCTATGTATGTGTGTGTATGTGGAGATCAGACATACAGAGGAAGCAGAAAGGATACAACATATTACTTAATTAAGATAAAAATAATATTTCACCCTCTTCTTTCTTTCTGTCCTACACTGTGTTATTGTCCATCTGTATGTGTCAGTGTGGGAAGGCTCTGCCAGGTCTCACAAAGCAGGAGCAGTGCTGTGGGACCATTGGGACATCCTGGGGTTTCCACAAATGCCAGAAGTGTCCAAAGAAACCATGTAAGTACAGCTGTTTTTCTCAGACTTTGTTCAGGCTTTTTGTTTTTAGGACATCTGATTGATTAAATTCTCTCAGAAACATCTGCATACCCCTTTCAGCGACACCACCCCATAAAAAGGGCAGAGGATGTTGTTTGACACTGAAAACTTTTAAAGGGATGTTAATGAAGCGGGTCAACAGGCAGGAGTATGTGCAAAAAAGGGGATGTTTAACAAAAATATTAATTAAACAGGTAAAATGAACCCTGGCAAACTCAACAAATAACTCAAGCCAAAGCTATTCCCTACTCCATTCAGTTGACCAGTGACTGGCCTTTTACCTTCTCAGCCTCACCTAACTGGAACATACCATCTACTCAGGTTACACACACACAGAGCTATGTGTGTGTATGTGTAAACATAATTATACAGAATGTAATTTACTACAGAACAGTTTTATCCTTCTTACATTAACTTGACAGTGCCCAGTCACTCACTGCTTAGTGCAGCTAATGATGCGCACCTGTTGTCACTATCTTTTTTAAGCAGACGATCTGCCCTACCATCACAAGATTAAAAAATAATCACAGCAGGACTGAAACCCTTAAACAAAATATATTTGTGAAACACAAAATACTCAACTGAAACTGTATTCCATTATTTGTGCAACATGGCTGATAAATTAACAGAAACATTGGACTGAAATGAGTGACTTGAAACAAAAACACTAGTAATGTTGGGAATCAGGGCCTAGTGAAAAGTCAGAGGAGCAACCTTTTCACACTCCTGTGTGTGTTGTCCTAATTATTACACCCCAGTGTACATCTGTAGTTTTGTCAAGTAAGGACTTTATAGATTTCATTGAGGTTCAGCATCAGCCTAAATGTGCACATTTTCAGATTATTATATAACTACTTGAAAACAAATAATGTTAAAGGCCTCTCCTAAATCCCTGTTTACTGTATCAATCAGAGTTAAATTAAGCAGTGTATTTTATTTCCTTTTTGGTGCTAATGTATACAGTATGTATGTGCTAGGTATATATTTTTAGAAACAGTTGCTGATTGTCATCGTAGTGAAAAGGTGTTATTATACAAACACAGAAACATCTATAAAGATTACCAAATGATTCAGTCTACATCCTGTGATACGTAGATTGTGATAACAATCTAACCCAAGCTGGTGCTTTCAATTAAATCCAATTACCTCTGGATATGTGGCCCAGTATGAGTTCATGTAGCACTTACTCACACTTAAATGTTAACACTGCTACTATAGACCGTAAATGCCGACGTCATACTTTTAATCAGCCAATCCACCAATTCTATATATTGCAGAGGCAGTGTGTAGAATTTAGTGGCATCTAGCGGAACAAACTTGGCAGAAATGGAATATAATATTCATAAGTATGTTTTAATTAGTTTATAATCACCTAAAAATAAGAATTGTTTTATTGTTGTTACCTCAGAATGAGCCCTTTATATCTACATAGGGAGCTGGTCCCCATCCACAGAGCCTGCCATGTTGCACTGCCATGTTTCTACAGTAGCCCAGAATGGACAAACAAAACACTGGCTCTAAAGATGGCCTTTTGCATTTTACGTGAGTTTTTGCTTCCACTTTAGGTTCTACACACTTGGAAGGGCAGGAAGACAGGTGTTCAGTTGGTTGCAATCTGCAACCTCACAGCTAGATGCCACTAAATCCTACACACTAGTCCTTTAAGATCAGTTTAATAGTAAACAGCTAATGTTTTCTATAGCTGAAGTCTGAGAAAATGACCCAGAGAATGTCACAGTGATGCCATGAGGGTTATCTCAACTTAAGTTTGGAGACTACAAATTTTCTAATATAAAGTCTGTGTTACAAACTGAGGGTGTGAAGTTTTAAAGACATGGCAGTTTACCATGCAGGGAGGGTCTAATGATTTGCATTATGGGAAATGTAGGATCCAGGGTACTTAAAATGACAGACTGACGAATGTCCAGCTGGTTTGAAACCTACACCTTCTAATGTGTCTTAACACAGCTCAACGAGTATCTCTCTCTGTCTTTTGCTTCAACTAGCAACGGGCAAAATAAAGATGCTGAGCCAGAGCAATTAGGAAACTTTATATGACCCTTGTACTTCTATGGGTATTAAAAGACAGGTGACTTTCACCCAGGGAGTTATTTCCAGAGAGGAAAAGCACTAAATGCCTTGGTGGCATGCAGTGCCGGCCTCTGCTTCCCAGCTCTTTTTAGAGAGGTTGTTACCAAGCCGGAGCGTGTGTTTGTGTGAGTGTAAGGGGGTGTGTGGGTCAGGGAGGGGGTTGCCAGCCTGAATGAGGCTGTGCTTTTTATGTAGTAGCTGGCTATTCAACCCTACTCCCTTTATAGAACTATGGAACTGATCTTTGAAGCCAAAGCTATTAGATCTAGAGCCTGAAAAGATATGCTCTAGAGTAAGAACTACAGTGCAGTGTTTTTTGCAATGACAACGCTTTTGGAATTTGCTACAGCTCTGATTTGCACCTCTCACTTTCTCCATAGAAACAGCAGTTGAAGATTTTTGGTATTGCAGGCCATAGCATGAACTTATAATATCATGAAACCATTCAGGAGATTACTATATTGGGCAATCCAGTTCTTTATTGTAGCTATTCCATGGGTTGGGAAACTCACAAGAGACAGATAAAACAAAAATGGTCCAAATTGATGCAGCAGAGGTTGAGACATCCTGACTTTTACTCCCAAGTATGGATCAAGCTTCAAACACACTAGGTACCTCATTTCCTATAATACAATTTAATAACATGTTTCTCTCCCTTCTTCATAATGCCATCACAAAAGACTTCACATGGGAAGAACATTTTAAACCCCCCCCCCCCTTCCCAACCCACTCTCCCCTACAACCACTGAACCAGTATAACTATGAAAGAGGCAGGATATTACAATCAATAACTTTTGAAATTAAGTAGCTTTTGACCACCTGCATGTCCTGCATGCTGGAATGCATGTAGAATATTTGATTCTACACTGCGGATTCTTTGATTCTTATTCCAATCAAATTTAAGATAGCACTAATTCAGTAAAAGAGAGAGATTAGACAAGATGTTGTTAATATTAAGTAGCATTTCGTCTGCATACAAAGAAAGGTGATGGTCAGTCTTAAAGACTAAAATGGCAGTGTGACATGTGTCTCTCAAACTTTACACCGCCAGTTCGTAATGCAGGCTTTCTGTGATAAATTTATAGTGTTCATGCCCAAGCTGAAATGACCCTGATGATGTCACAGTGATGTCATTCAGAGGGTTATCAGAGCCAAAGAAGACATTGCACAGCTGTTTTCACATGGTGTGTAGTACTCGCCATGAAGAGTAATTGAATGATTGAGGTGTAAAATCAGTGAAATGTGTCATATGCAAATTACGGCCGCAACAGACTAGTTATACTTGCATAGGGAAGGAGACTGGTCAGCCTTATTATTCACACATTTCAGTGGGAGTTGATACAAAGGCAGAGGTTTGTCTTTCCCTCTGTTCCTCCTCAGGAATGGCAGGGGCATAAGTTCAGTTTTTTTTTTTTTTCATTTTACAGTGAAGTGTGAAACAGTCCATTGTGCCATGGAGACACTGGTAGCTGGTAAATACATTGGCTTTATCGGTCAAACAAACATTGCCTTGTTGTTTCCCATTGAGCAAAATATCAATCTGCTTTCAGGTATTTGGGTACCAACTCCCCACTGGTTCCTTTGTCCACCATTACAGCAGGGCCTAGTCTCCAACCTGCAGCAGAGATTTACAAGAGTTTGACTTCAGTCTGAGGGTTTATTGTGAACTACTGGCTGTCTGAACAGCTTTCAACACTGTAGCCTCCTGCTCCCGGAGTCTTTTCACTGCATTGCATTAATTCTTTTTTATTCATCACTATCTCTCTTTGTCTGTCATCTATTCATCTGCTTCTTTATTAGTTAATTTATTCTCTTTTCAGTTTTATTCAAGACACTTATTGATTGGAGGGCATGAGTTGACGTTAATATTAATGCAATAATTCTTTTTACCATCAGATTTTTAATTTCAGCCTTTTTCCAGTATGCACTTGTTTCAGTTTAATTTTCTTGTAAAATATTGTGTTGAATAAGGTATATAAATACGAGTATGACTGGAGGTGCTTTTGAGTTGTGTGAGATACAATTACTGCTCATGCTGCTGATTTGGATGCAGCTAAAATGCACTTGCTTCATTTTGAATCTCAAAAAAAAGAAAAATTATAATGAGATTTTATTTATTAATTTATTTATTAAACAAAAGTATGTCTTTTTCTTAATTTTCTGCCCTCTTCCATAACAAAATGTACCTGATTCGTTTAGCACAAATAATTTGGCTGCTAACGCTGACACTGAGGAAAAATAATGCATGATTAAAAGATCGCAATGTACTTGCCAATCACACACATACACAAAACATGATAAAATTATAGTTATAAGTTCTGAATAAGAGATTAAACAATGCAAACATTAAAAAAAAAACAGGCACCTAACAAATACGAACCCAAGTATGAAATGTGTTTGAAATAAAAAGGTATTGAATCTGACCAGGCTTATATCAGCCTCCCATGTGAAAATATTGAACACTCAGAATATATATATATATATATGTATGTATGTATGTATGTATATATATATATATATATATATATATATATTTAGCTTTTAAGATTTTTTAAATAGTTAAGGAGACATCTTTGAAAAATTAGGGAACAAAGAGTTAATTATTTCAAAGATTTTAATTATTTCAAACATTGATGGGGCAATTTGAGACACAGGACATCTGAGAAGACATTACAGTACATGTGGAACAGAATTGATACTTTATGTAAATGTATCATTGAAAAAGATGGAAAGTAAACTATTGTTTGAAACTGATCTGAGAGGCTGGTGCTTGCATATAGTTGAAAAGCTGCTTTTATCACAACTAACAGGGGTTTTACTGAATTTTGAGCTGCTTTGTGGATCAGTAGCGTGACAAAAATACCAACAGATCCTAACATTTCAGAAAAGTTCAAGAGACAGTATGACTATCTCACGATGAAACCTGCTACTCTGCAAGAGAAATGTCACTGATGATTACCTGTGAATAATAGGGTAACACAGGAAATCAAGTCGAACTGAAACCCAAGAAACATGTTTGTAATATATTTGTTTATGATTATTTAAATGATTATTATTAAAATGCCTGAATAAAATGACTCATGTTTTCCCCATCTTCTTTCTTTTATTCTCTACATTCTCCTCACATCAGCTATACCTCTGACAGATTGTCCCCCGGGTTATAAGAGAATCAACAGCTCTCATTGCCAAGGTAAGATGTGCTTTTTTGGTACTCAAACATGCTGCATTTTGGCCAATAATGTAGAGTCTTTCTGCATGTATGTACCATACACACATGTAACAGTACTGATGTCTGATTGTAGAACAAAGGTAATAGTCTGAGTTCAGTCAGTCAGCTGATGAACTCATAACACAACTAACAGAGACTATAATGCCCCATTTACACTTAGCCACTTCATGCATCTTCGGTGGATCTGATAGCTTCCTGAAAAAGTTTTTTAAAAAGCCAAGAAGTATAACAGATGCAGGATAATCTGATTGAGAAATTGGCAGTTACAATACAGCTTCTGGTGCATTACCACCACCCTCTGGGCTGGAATGGGGCTTACCCCAAGTCAGATTTGTGAGAGAAGCATATTCATTAAATTACATCTGGATTTTATCTAGATATGAGACACTTGAAATGACAAGTATAAATGGGGCCTAAATTATCTGTGCCCAAAATTGCAGGTGCTTTAGCCCGTGTAAACTATTTGAATATGTCAAGGAGAACATGCCGGCATTCTTCATCTGGCTTGGAGCAGTGGTTACAAGTTGAAAGTAAGCAACAGGGATATGACAGACATGTATGCAATTTAAATTAGGTTGCTGTTATGCAGGGTTAGTGCTAATCTGAGGCTTAATTTGAACACATGTCATGTCCATCAAACAGGTGGGCCAATCTGTGGGACATTTCTTGGGTAGTAACAGTCTAATAAGCAGACATGTTCTTTATATGAACTCACTCTAGTGTAAGCAGTGAAGAAGCTTTGGAACAAAACACCAGGACTGAAGCTTCACTTAAAAGAAGCATTTTGTGCTCTCAATTGCTTAATGGCAGAAGGCCATGGAATAAGCTTCTTACTGCAAAACTCAGCTGGGCATAGTCCATCTACTCATGAAGATCATGTGACTAAAAGCTCCAGATCAGCTACTAAATGGACCTTGAGGGGAGAGTGTTTTGTTAACTGTTGTTTCCAAGGTCATGAATGAACTTTGAAGCTCAGTATTTTTATGTTGTGTACAAGTGGGAAACAGAAGTCACCGGCCGCAATGATTTGTGGTTCCTTACAGTACCAATAGAGGGCGCTGGACTCACCTTTACCACCAGCAATGGTGGCTTGGTGCCATGTTATCCATGGTGTTCGCCAGCTCTGTGGCTGGAAGCAGAAGGGCTCTGACAGGGGAGAGAGGGTCTGCTGCCGATACGGACTGCTGCCAGACGTGTGTGTGTGTGTGTGTGTGTGTGTGTGGAGCCCTAGACTTGGCTATCCCTCAGGAGGTGCTGGGACTCACTATAATTCACCACATCCTTTTCTTCTTATTTATTATTATTATCGTTTTTCTTACAGCCCCCTCCTTTCTTTTAGTCTTGGAACGACAGTATGTCCAGTTGGATCTGCATTCTGTTTGGTTTGGAATTCGGTGTTTATGTTTTTTTTAAAGCACATTTAGAACTTTTTATTTTTGTAATGAATGAGTTTAAGTTTAGTTTTTATTTTGTAGTTTTTTGTACAATCATAAGTTCAAAGCATTTTCAAAACACTGTTAGTCAAGGTCAGTTAAAGTCAACAGTCTGGTTTGAAATGAGCCATTCACAGTCTTATTATGTCTGACACTCTGAAACTTCACTTTTATGTGAAGTATGTGATGACTTTTTATGATACAAGTGAGGTTTGATTGGAATTTTTTTATTTCAGGATGGGGATAGGTTTGGGGTAGACATACTCTTGCCTAAAATTTCTACATAAAATAACACATTTTTATAAACGTAGTGTTAAAGAATAAACTGACAGGAAAATAACAATATGTCTAATGATATATGGGATTCTAATATGGCCCATCCCTCAGACATCAATTGAAAAATTATAAGTTAACATATAAAAGTACTTCTCTTTCAGGTACCCTACTTAAGTGACCTTTATACTCCAAACTGTCCAAGCAAGGGTTGACCTACCTGGAGATCATGCCCAGTGCATGTAATATGTGTTGTTTTGTGAAAAATGGTTGATGAAGAATGAGTGATAACTGGCTGTTCACAGTGCAGATGATGTGACGTACTTCTGACGCACATCCCATGCTCTCATCTTGTGTACCCAGTTTTTCCTGTCCTATGCTGTAAACTTACAAAAGCTTGTATGGTAATAAAAGTGACTTGGATTTTAGTAACAGGATAATGTGGACAACCTAACTAATAAAAGACCAACCAAGTAGGCTGTCAACAGCCTATTAAAACATACTGGTTGAAAAGCTTGTGCTCCCTTTCACCTATAAACTGGATGTCATGGTGGGATACAGACATGAGTCACAGTCTGTGATATGGGCCAAGTCTGTTCTCACTGAAGGAATTTGACTTTCTAAAACTCAACACATTTCATAGTTGAGTTTCAAAACATCAAAAGTGAGCTGGGATAGGACAAAAAAATATTTCTGCAACATTTGACATACTAGAGGCGTTACTGTAGGGATGACATTGTTGTTCTGTCAGTTGGGCCACCACTTTGGTCCAGACTGATTTATTTCACCAACTACTGGATGAATTGCTGTGTAAGTTGGGGCATATATTTATGGTGCAGAGATGATAAATCTCAATGACTTTGGTGATCTCCAGACTTTTCCTCTAGAGCCACAATGATGTTGGTATGTGGTTTAGAGTGAGATGTCTTAACTATTGGATGGATTACAATGACATTTGGTACAGACATTCATGTTCCCCTCAGGATGAATTGTAATATCTTTAGTGGTCCCATAACTTTTCATCCAGCACCATTATCAGGTTCAAATTTCTGTATGACAAATAACTGCAAAATTGTTAGCACTCCCATCAGCCTCAGCTGCACTTTCATTAAATGTTAGCATGCTAATGTTCTAAACTTATGGTGAACTGATGGTGAACTGTGGGTTCATCACAATGAGTGACCCCTTTTCACATTACACATAGTCATTTGTTACATTGGTAATATAAAAATATATATTATTGCAGCTTTAAAGGATGAGGCTGGCATTATTCTCTTTTTTTCCTATTGTCAATAAATCCCATGAAAAGGCCAAAACCATCAATGCTTTAGTCTTTCTCTCAATACTTTCTGACTTCCAACTTACTACTTAAGACATAAATCTTTCTATATTGTTTCATTTTAAGAAAAGGTTCAGCAATTTCCTAAAACAGCTGGCCGCTGTGGTTTTTAGCCGTTAGTCAGGAGGTAATAGGGTATTTGGTGCTCTAGTGAGTATTGCTGGCAGTAGGACGTGTATGAATCAAAATAAACGACATTGTGTGTGTTCATGTTAATGAAGGAACATGAGCTCTATGGCACACAGGAATAAGATATATCAGGCTTTGATAGACACACATTATGTGTTAGCAGATCAATTCATTGTTGATATCTGTCTTTTCATGAGATTTGTTGACAGTATTGCTACTTATTCTTTAAAGTCATGGCTACATCTTCTATATGTTGATTTAATTGTTAGAATGCACATACATGACGTGGATGTACCCAAAACCCACGTTTTATGCTGATGTTGAATGGTAAGCAGAAATTCTGCTGCTTGTCTTTGCTGATACTGCAAACCACTAAGGGCAGTTTTTCTGTTAGCTTCCTTCTCTAACTTAACATGCTTTGTAAGCTCTTGCCTTATTTCTTGGACTAATATTGATAAATGGTCCAAGTATGTTCAGAGTTAACCCTTAAATTGGCAAAAAGTAATTTTTTTTTTTTTACCATTCAGTAACCCGTAATGACCATGATGTATCTGTCAGGGTTTATAGGTGTATTGATCAAAACCAGTGCCGAGATTTCTGGAATTTCTTTGTTTTTAAGACTGAAAAGCAAACAACAAAAAGCACCATTATTCCAGTTGAATGGTAAAACATCACGTGTTCTGTTGGATCTTTGCTCTCTGTTGTTAAAATGTTGTTTGTGTCATTGACAAAACAATCTAAACTCAAGGTCAACTACATGCCTGTTCACACAGTATCACACAGTCTTCAGTCTTAATCATGTCAACTGTAGATCTTTAAACTTTCCTTTGGGAAATGAAATACTGAAAGTTGTCAGGAGGTTGTGTTGCAGCAGATGTCAGTTCATGGTCAATAGCCACAGGAAACAAGCAGTCTCTCCATCTGAAGTCCTGCTCAATAGCAAAAGTCAAACACCCCAAGGTCCTTAATGATTTTAGGCCAGTTGACCTTACATCCCAAGTAATGAAATGCTTTGAGGTACTAGTGAAAGAAGAGTTTGTGTCAAAATCCCTAATCTCCTGGATTTACATTACATACCACTGTCAAGGGCCAGGTGGTGTAGAGAGTTGAGACTTCCTACCATTGTGCAAAAGTGAAACCAAAATATCTCCTTTCCGGGAGCTGCCATCTTGCTTGTGTGATGTCATTTGGAGCCAGAGTCTGCGCAATAGAGTCGTGTGGCGGGATGACAGCCTGACAGAGGTTTGAGAGCGGCTGTTAATCATGAAGTCACACCCCTTCTTATATTGTCAAATAACTAATTAAAAACAAACGTATCAGAAAAATGGGCACTTTGATAAACATCAGCATGATAAGAACGACCTAATATGAAATCCGTCTTTGGGAAAAATGTATTTGACGTGGACTTTTTAGTTTGGCTCATGTTCCATCTGCTAACATGGAGGGGACGGGGTTTATGACCTATATTGCAGCCAGACACCAGTGGGCAATGAAGATGTTTTGGCTTCACTTTTGGGGAGCTGTCATGATGTCCATCTTTATATACAGTCAATGGTTGAGACATATAAGTATCTAGGAACTGTCATTGACAGCAAATTGTGCTTTGACACAAATACTGATGTCTTATGTGAGAAGGTTCAACAACACTTGTTTTGCTTGAGGAAACTGAGGTCCTTCAGTGTTGACAAGACACTAATGACCATGTTTTAAAAACCTTTTATTCAGTCAGTATTGTGTTTTTCTATGTTTTGTTGGTTCTAAGTGTGAAAAGTAAAAACGCTCTTAGCCAGATCGTGAAGCACTGTGGGAGGTTATAGGAGTCAGGCTGGTTTGACAAAATTATTCAAGAGACAAGCCCCGCAGAGAGCCCATGTCATCCTTCTTGATATTGACCACCCACTGCACTCAGTGTTCCAGACTCCCCTCAGGTACTCATTTCAAGATACAAAGGATTAAAATAAACAGACACAAGCACTCATTTGTTCCAACAGCTATTACCTTGTTAGATAGGTACTCGCACTTTGCTCTAGTAATGCTTTACTGTAATGCACTTTACTTTACCCCAGACTACAACCCATTGCAATGTGTGTTTGATTATGTCTTTTTTTTAACTTTGTATTGTTCTTTGTGCTGTCTATTGCTGTGTTGCTCTTGGCCTGCAAAACAGTTGCCCTCTAGGATCATAATAAAGTTGAAATGAAACTGAACTGAAATGTTCAGATGTGAGCAGAAACACACAGACCATAGAAAATCAACAACATTTGATATCATGTTCCAGCTTGGGTCCCAAACTGCCCTAAGGCTCCTGACAATTGTATGTTTACACCACCACAGTTTACACAGAAAATGTGCTTAAATGAACTTAAATGTCCGAAACAAAATTATTAAATTCAGCAGGCTTAAAGTGTGATATCAAATGTAACTTTCAATAAATTAGGCTTTGTTTTTTTTTTTTTAACTGGAATGAAACTGTAAAGCAGCACACACATCTGCTAAGGTGCACAATCCTCAAATTTTGTTGATTGACAATAGGAAATGATTAGAAATGTTTAACTTTCATATGGATCTGGGAATCCATATGAATCCTAGGATACAAGTGCTGATACATGTTCTTTGAAAAAGTAGTGAAAATGTCTGTGTCCCATCTCGCAATGTTAAGCAAAATCCTTTGAGAAATCCCTGAATTGATCATGCTTTTCCTTAATTCACTGATTCACAGATTTGGATGAGTGCCAGCTACAGGGCGTGTGTCCTAATGGGAACTGTCTGAACACCGTGGGCAGCTTCAGGTGCATGTGTAAACCTGGCTATGTCCCCGACCCCTCGCTCACCACATGCATATGTAAGTCCTGCAATCTAACATTTCTTTCTCTCATCACTTTCTTATTCATTATCATCCAAACCCAGAACATCCACCGGTGCAGTGCCAGACTGAGCAGAAATCCTATACTGACAGAAATTAATGCATTACATTTGCATGCTGGTTTCTGACGTACAGATTTGCTCATTCAAAAGCTTTCCTATATGAGTTTGATATTTTCCCATCACTTCATGACAGAAGACATGGGAAATATAAGTCTCATTATTTCCCCTGCCACCTGCGCCAAAGTACAAGCATAGCAAGGGCTGCTAGGAATGATGCAAGTGTGTGTTTGATGATATGCATATGAATACAGTGCATGTATGAAAGCATGATGTTTATTGTATAATCAGATTATCCCTCAAGCATGCACTCCAAGGCAGAATGTATAACTAAACTCAACATATCTCATGTCTGTCATATAAAAGGAGCAGGACAGATGTCACAATTGCTAAAGTGATCAGCGTTGAACATGATGTTGACCCTTCGTCTTGACATGCTGTGGGCACGTGTTCCCTGGTTCTGCAGTGCTGCAAGTTTCTGTGTGCACATGTGTTTGTGTGTGTGTGAGTGAGAGAGAGAGAGAGAGAGAGAGAGAGAGGGAGAAGAAGATGGAGAAAGTGTGAAGGGGTTGGGGACTGGGGTTGTGTCCTGGTTCTTTTTTATCTTGTGGCTAATGAAAGCCAAGTGTCCATTCATCAGCATCAGGGCTTAATTCAAGGGGCTCAGCAGAGGAGACTTGAAAAATTCATTATTGTTACTGCTGACTTCCAACAGCTGTGCAAACACACGTGCTCCAAGCACATAGCTCACCTGTAACTGAAAAGACCAGTGATTTACTTGTATCTTCTTTATATTCACTGTGACCAAATGTAGCTGAAGAGCAGGACCAATGAAGTTAACACAAAACAAATCGGATTCCTTTTGCCTTTTACTAAGCATGATGGACTTATCTGTGCTTCATGCGTCATCCATCCAATTTCATTTTTTTCATCAATCTATTTTCTCCCATTTGTTTGGGGCCAGGTCATGGTGGCAAAAGTCTAAGGCTGTTTCTTCTGCCCCAGTATAGCCTACTTTGCTGCACCAAGTTGTGAACATGGCCTCACAGCTGGGAATAACTGCGCTGACCCATGCTATTGTGGCCCTGCTTGATGGCAGGGCGGACCAGCCCCAACCTGTAACCATCCACTCCTTCAAACCACCAAACTGTTTGGCTGAACACATGTGTGGCTGTACTGGCAACATTTATAAAAGTCTTGCTGTGCTGAACTCTCAGCACCCTCGAGGCTTGTAACAGAATCTCTGTGGTTTGGAGTTTAGTTTAACCCTTGCGTTCCTTTTCATTCTTTCATACAGTATATATTAGTCATACGCAAACTGGCTCACATTCCAAACTTTGTACTGATAAACCATCAGGAGACTTTGTTGTGTAGCAGTTATAGTAAATTCATTTAAATATTTAAGAGGAAGTAGAACAAGAAGAAAAAGCCACAGTGAGTTATTAGACAAGGATCTAAAAACTTGCCAACACACAGCCAACATGTAAACAAGGTAAACACATTTTACCTGGCTGCCCAGTACAACCACAGTCTGACCTGCTGCCCACTGAGCAGCTCCACTGGAGCAGCTTGGGTGAAGGGTCTTTTTCAAGCACACCTCACTGGTGGTAATGAGGTTGGGACAAGCACTGCTTTTTCACTTGTCCCACCCAGATTTATCCTGCCAGTCCAGGAATTGAACTGCATTGTACAAGTGACGGAAGTCATTTGTAGAATTTAAAAAAAGAGAGCATAAGAGAAAAGTTTAAATCCTGCTTGAAGCATATGAAGACACACCAAGTCTGACATTTTGAATGCTCTGGAGCAGGGTTTTTTTTTCGAGGAATTCTCTGTATTCATGTTTTTTCCCTAAATCCTGATCAGACAATGACTCCTTCATGATGAAAAGCATAGTCACTGCATGATTCTGCAACCACCATGCTGTTTTTTGGCACAGCATTAAGACCAAGCACCAGCATTAAGAGCTTAATTCTTGTCTCATCAAACCACAGAAACATTTTCCTCATGCTCTCACAGTCCTTTAAGTGCAGTTTGGCAAACTCCAGGTTGGCTGTCATCTTCCTTTTACTCAGGAGTGGCTCCATCTACTCACTCTGCCATAAAGGCCAGACTGGCAGAGTGCTGCAGGGATAGTTTTCCTTCTGGCAGGTTGTATCATTTCTGCAGACGAACCCTGCAGTGAGTGGCCATTGAGTTCTTGGTTACCTGCCTGACCGAGCCTCTCCTTGCCTATTTACTCATTTTGGCCAGATGGCTTACTGTAGGAAGAGTCTTGGTGGTTTCAGACTTCTTCAGTTTCACAATAATGGAGTTTACTTTGCTCCTGGGAACTTTAAATGTGAAAGCATTTTTTATACCCTTTGCTGGGACTATGCCTTGACACAATTCCATTCTGGAGGTCTATGTCAAGTTCCTTGGACTTTTTTTTTTGATCTAACATACATTGTGAAGAGTGGGACGTTATGTGGAAATCATATAAATTATGTAGATATATGCCTTTCTAAGTCATAATGGACTCTAGACACCGATTATGAGGAGTCAGGAAGCATTAAAGGAATAGCTCAACATTTTGGGATAAATAACTATTTGCCTTCTTTCCAAGAGTCAGATGTGAAAATTGATACCACACTCATGTATGTGCATTTAGTATGGAGCTGGAGTCAGGGCATGGTAGCCTAGCTTAGCATAAAGACCTGAAGAAGGCGGAAACCACTAGCCTGTCTCTGTCCAAAGTGAAAAATAAGCCTGTCAGCACCTCTAAAGGTCACTAATTGACACATTGGATGTTGTGTGTTCAATCAGTACAGAAACAGAAATGTAAAAAAAACAATATGTGGTATAGGAACAGTTGTGTGCTGGAAGAGAGTGAATGGAGCTGGAGAGAGTCGATATTCTCATCTCACCCTCAAACAGAAAGTTAATTAGTATAACTATTCCTTTACGGCTCAAGTTAAAGTGTACTGGCCAATGGTTTGATTGTGTACCCATTCACTTAACATATATAACGAAGGGACTTGAGAATCCTTTCTGTCTGTTTTGACAGCATCAATACAGCACTTAAACTTCCCACTTGACTGAATTTTAGCTGAATTAGCTGAAGCCTTAAAGTTTCAGTCGGCTTTTTACAACAGTCCTGGTGTTTTGAAATCTGATTATTTGTTGGGGAAATAGGTCAAGTATTTAACCAGTAATTGAAATGATTTACTCCAGGTAACATTTCTGGCAAAAAGGAAAACTTGAACTGAGCATTCTTGGGTCCCCTTGGAGGTCATTATTTTGTCTCTGTTCCACTTAGAATTATTTCCAGTTAGCATTTGTTTGTGAAGATGTTTGATTACACAGTAAGACTTGGAAAACACAAGCTAAGGCAAACTCTCCTGCATGCCAGCGCTTGACTTTGATAGTGCATGAAGCATTGGCATGGAAACATAGATGGAAACATAGATGCCTTTCTAAAAACATGTAGTCTGCGCTTTGTTGTTTAAATGTGTTTCTGTGTTTAGCTTTAACTGTTTCAATATTGTTGTCCATGTCACCACAAAATGTGGTTACCTGACTTCTCACTGTAAAATATAGATTTTTATTAATGCACTCTGGTGTTGTTTTAGAAATATGTTTAGACTGTGGCAGAAGTTTGTGCAGGTGAGAAGGGAAGGTTGCTTTGGTGAAGGGGACCTCTTTATTTCTTCACTCTCTGTCCTCTCTTTCCCCCATGTATGTCTCCTACACTCTGGTGCACCACTTCCTACGCCTCCCCCCTCCTCCTCTCTGTCCTCCTCCTGCGCTCCTCTTCAGCCAACACGCCTGCCATCCAAGAGGAGAAGGGGGCTTGCTTCCGTTTGGTCAGCTCAGGGAGACAGTGTTTGCACCCAGTGTCTGCCCAGCTGAGCAAACAGCTCTGCTGCTGCAGTGTGGGCAAAGCCTGGGGCCCTCGTTGCGACAAATGTCCCCCTCCTGGAACAGGTAAGGTCCCCAGCCACATCAGACTTTTATCCTTTCTCAAAGAGAACTAAAGACCCCAAACTTTTTTTCTCATCATTTTGGAGAAAACATCATGCCAAACACCATACAACAATCCTGCAGTTTAATTTGACCTTGCAAATCAGTAGATGTTAATACCTCAATGCATCTCAGAGGCACTGAGTTCTGCCCAGTGGGCCAGTGTTAACAAGCCACAGGCATAGGGAAACTGAGTACCATATTTCTAAAGTGTTATGCATGCTAGCACCATGACTCTAGAGATGGCAATGTCAATCTGTTGTTTTGTTGGTCAGTCCACCACTTTTGTCCAGACTGAAATATCTCAATACCTATATCTCAATAACTATTGCATCTATTGGATAGATTGGCATTAAATCTGATCTCCTGACTTTTTCCTAATCAAATTCACATTAGTGAGATGTTGAAAAAATTAACATCTTTGTTGGCACAAGGTTTTGTTCAGGCATTCATGGTTCCCAAAGAATGAACTCTAATGACTTTGGTGATCCCCTTATTTTCTTCTAGAGCCACAATGAGGTGGTTTGTGGTTTTGAGTGAAATATTTCAACATCTGTTTGATAGATTGCAATTAAATGTAGTTCACACATCTATCCTCAGGATGAATTGTAATAAACTTCCCATCTTTTCATCTAGCGCCACCATCAGGTCCAAATTTTTATTTGTCCAGCACTTTGGTTTACGACCAAATACCTGCAACAGTAATGATATTCCCATCAGCATCAGCTGTACTTTGTGTTTAGTGCTCATTAGCAAATGTTAGCATGCTAACATGCTAAACTATCATGTTCAACATTATGCCTGCTAAGCACCCGCATGGTAGATTTGTCGTTGTGGGCATGTTTGCATGCTGACATTAGCATTTAGCTCAAAGCACAGCCCAACATAGCCGCTAGCATGGCTGTAGACTCTTGTTACAAAACATTGGAGTCTATTGTTAAAGTGGGGTTAGGTATACTAAGCAGCACTCTTTCACTAGAAGCTTACCATGTTCATACCACTGCCATCCAGAGTGTATTTTGATGAAAGATTACTGTAATAGTAGTAGCACTCTGGACTATGGAGACAGGTGTCCTTATATATATGAAAATAATTGGAGGCAGAGGTGAAGCCCAACATTTCTTGCTGGATGAACAACCCAATTTTCTTTTTAATGAGTTACAACAGCCAATTAGTGCTGCCTTAAACATCCACAGTGCCACATGTTGCTCATCTGTTGCTGTGTATGTTTGAGATTGGTTGGTTATTAGCTCTGCCAGTCAAAACTCTGTGGCAGGCTGACCATTGCATGACGAATTGACATCCCAAACTAAACAAACCAGCTATAAACATATTTTAGATAACTAGTGCTGTGTAACCTGTAATATAATGTAAAGTCTATTACAGTGGTGCATTTTTTTAAAAAGCAAGGCCACATGAAATTACTGCTTTTGTGAATGAATTTTGGTATGATTCATCATCAGCAAAATGTTCTGTTTTTGGGGATTATACTGTTATAACTAATGACAGAGCCTGTCAGTAAATATTTAGAAGAGAAGAGAAGAGTTATTTTAAACTGAATGTGAATTTGATCAGAATTATGGAAGGGCACAACATAGACCTCAACATATTCAGAATAAGAGGGTTTCACTGTAGGGTTTCTCTCATAATGAGAACTCACAACTTCTTGAAATATTATGTGTTTCAAACCTGATGAACTTTTAGTTTAACAAAATTTGAACTGGGGCAGTATTATGTAACAATAAACTTTGAAACATGGAAGTAGAAAGCCTTCGGCAATATAAATTTATGCACTTGCACTTGTGCAAGAGACCTCTTAATGAAGGCATTTGCATGTATTTAAATACATATCTATATTGTATTAAAACATTCTGTTTCCAGCACTATTTATTACAAAACAACTTGATCTTTCAGGACTCTGCACATGAATAAAAGACAGGAAAGTACAAAAAAACCCAAAAAACTTGTGTCCCATTCTTTTATCTCTAATACTTTCTGTCTGCATGGGTTTCACAGCTTGGCTAATTAGTTGCTTTTAGAGTTACTTTAAGATTACATTAGCAAAGCCTTTTGCAGTAGTTGCAACCATCCACTTTTGCCACTTTCCTGTTTATCTTTATTTTATTTCCACAGATTTCATAATGTCAGGGCAGTTAGGCACTTATTGTTAGTTTTGGGCAGTTGCAGTTTGTTACATCTCTAAGAGTCCTGTGTATTGTAAATGATGTATTTGAAATGGTTTGGTCGTGGAATGCACATGGCTCCTTTAAAACTTATGTTTTGTCAGCAATATGTTTGGTGATGATGTGTGTGGAGATTTAGGTGGAATACATGGTTTACAGTTTGACTTTCTCTTCGTCAGATTGTCAGTTTGTTGGTGAGTAAAGTTCATTACTCAGTTAAAGTTAAACTTGTTCTCTGTCAGAACTTCTGACTTCTTGTCAAGTTCATCTCTATTCATATGTTCAGTAATCTTCTTTATTACTTCAAATGATCTAAATAGTGCTAATAAGATAACTTGTCAGTCAATATAAATCTATGTGATGGTAAGTCATACAATGCTCCTTGTGCCCTTTGACCTTTTATTTCCTTTACCAGTGTTACCAACGTCTCTCACTACTTGAATGAACTGCATATTGTTTTCCACACTAAGCACTGAGGATAGGGGGATGGGGGAAGGGGTTGCTGCTTCCTCATGCTTACAGTTACACAAAAATATTGTACCATTGCGGGTGATGAAACCAAGCCAAGCATTCCATTACGCAAGGGCATTTAGTCTTGGAACGAGCATAAGCCTTGTCTCTGTCAAAGCCTGAACTCTCTGCACTAACACATTCTTGGATGCCTTTTGAGATACTTTGAGTACAAGTGATTGTTTTTAGTTTAAACCTTTTTTTTTATTGTGGAATCAGTCATAAAATATGTTCATTATTACAAATTTGTCCTTGCTTTAGAGTTAGAGATATAACAAACAATCAAAAAGAAAAACGAAGAGGACAGAAAAAAACAAAAGACATGTATACAACAGTCCAGTTATCCCACCACCCTCCTCCCTACCCGGGACTTCACATCAATATTGTACAACTGATCAGTTTGAGCTATAAATGTATTGGAGAAGGGGATGCCAAATCCTGTTGAACTATATCAGTTTGTTTAATAGCGAGAACCGTATTCTTTCCAATTGAGAAAGTTTTACAATTTCTTACAGCCATAATTTGACAGGTGGGACCTCTGCCTTTTTCCAAAACATTAATATTAAGTATTTTTGCTATGATAAGTGCATAACATAGCTGTTGTTGTTGACATTTACTAAGCAGGGAAACTGATTGGAGACTTCAAGTACCACCAGAAGCAGGTCAGGTTCCATTAATGCAACATATCTGATAAAATTTGCAATATATTAGTCCAAAATGGAGTTAACTTAGGACAGTGAATATACTGAATAAACTGTGGAGAAGAGTGGCTTCTTCAATATGGTATTTGGGGATACATCTGGAAAGATTATGTGTGTAATGAAGACAGTACTTAAAGTTGTCGGAGCGTTTGTATATATTCTCTCACCATCTACCTCTGTACCCAGCCTATGTTCCTCGTGTGTTTTTATATTATATATAAAATGTTGTGTTTATATATACCCTGCACAGAGGGTGTGATTCTGAATAATGAGTTATAAAGATAATAGGTGTCTATTCCTGCTTCCCATCTTAAAGAATCCATCAAACTTTGCTGGTTCTATTTTCTCTAGAGTAGGTACGTATTTTTTAACATAATTCTTAACCTGCAAATATCTGAAGAAATTGTTTCTATGGAGACCATATTTGACCTGAAGGTGATTGAAGGAGACAAACAGGCAAACTCCCGTCTACAACCAGGTCTCAAACCTGCTGGATACTCAGATCTCTCCATTGTGTCAAACCTGAATCTAAAGTAGAAGGGACAAAACAGGCATTCCCTGCTATTGGTAGGAAAGTGGATATGAACTCAATTTCGAAATGGGATATAATCTGTTTCCAAGTGCTTATGGAAATTATGTTATTGTGGGTTGAATTATGAATTATGTTTGTCGGTGATAAGATCAGTGCACCTATCTGATAAGGGGTATATTCCTCTCTTTCCATTTTGATCCAGGTGGGGTAAGTAAAAGTATGACCTAGCCACTTAATAATAGTGCGAAGTGCACAGACCTAGCAATAAAGTTAAGAAATTTCCCCATCTAATTTTGATTTATAGGGGTGAACCTTATTAATTTTGTGAGCCTTATAGTCCCATAGAAATGGAACAATGATGGAGTCAAGTTTCTTAAAGAACTTCTTAGGTTAGAAAATTGAATTATTTTGAAATAGATAAGGAATTTGCGGCAGAAAAACTATTTTTATTCCATTGACCCCTCCCGCCTGGGAGATAGGAAGAGACTTCCAAACCTGAATGCTATTTTGCAACTTTGCCACAAGAGGGGGGAAGTTGGCTTTGTAAAGTGACTGGAAATCTGTCATTGTGATTTTGAAGGGAAAGTTTTGCGGTACTAAGGGGTCATGCAGTTTGATTTGCATTAGTTCAGTCTTAGACCAGTTAATCCTATAGCCCGAAAAACATTCCAAAATGAGAGATGGTGTCTAAGATAGCCCGGATAGAACATTGCGGTTTGGTTCTGTAAAATAGGATATCATTCGCGTATAGTCAGATTTTACTTATTGTATCTTTTGATTCTAGCACAAGGCCCATGGTAGAGGAGTTTTAGCCATTTTTCAAATTGTTTGCCAACACCATACCTTCTCAGGGTTGCAAAAAGATAAGACCATTCCAGTTGGTCAAAAGCCCTTTCTGTGTCGAGGGAGAGGACAGACAAATCATTTGTTTTCTGGCTCTTAGAGTGAAAGACGTCTTAGATTAAAGGAAGAGTGCCTGTTTGGTACGAAGCCTGTCTGGTTGGGATTGATAAGTTAACCAAATAAAGAGCTGAGTTTTACCCAGTATCTTTTGGTCATATGTCAAGAGTGATAATGATCTATAGGTACTTACTTCTTCTCTTTTTTCCCTGTTTAGTTATTTTTGTTTATAATGGCTTCCTTCAGAGTAGGGCACAGGGTACTGTCTAGGTTTGCTTGAGTTTACATTTTATAACAACCAATAACAGAATATGTAATCTTTAAAGAGAGCTGATTATTTAGCCTAAACAAAAAATGAACAAAAATATGTTAACATTGACTGGCTAAAAGTTATAACATTGCCCAGATCCTAGCCTACTTTACCAACAAGATCCAATCACTTGCAGCACTTGCAGCTTTGTCTGTCGTGGGATCCTCTGCATCTTCTTTGCCTGTGCCCAAATAAAGGTTGGCGAACTCCTGGGCTTTCCTCGCATCTGTAAACACAGTCCCTGTGTTTATAGAAGCAGAGAGTCACCCTCAGCTTCACTGGGTATAGCAGTCCATACTGAACTCCTGGCTTATCCCAAAGTATCCCTCTGGCTCTGTTAAATACTGCTCTGTATTTTGCGACCTCAGGAGTGGTCCTTCAGGGTCGCGGCTCTCTGGAGAATCGTTGTACCTTCAAATTAAGCTGTGTCTGATGGCTGTCCAAAACAGGAACATCATCAGCATATAGGTCAATTTTATGTCAGTTGTTATCTACTTCACATTCCCATGGTGTCTCAGTGATTGTAGAACAATGGAATACATCAGAAGACATAATAGACAGCTCTGCCAAATGTTCAATGTGAATGCTTTTAGATAAACAACTGAAATGCAAACTAATCCGCCACACTTGTTTTTAACACTAAAGCCCCCCAGTAATTTTAGGTTTATCAGTTGTGGTGCAGCTGAAGTTTGAGGGAGAATGCTTGGCTTGGAAACCCAAGTTGCTTTTTTTTGTTTGTTTGTTTGTTTGTTTTTTTGTTTTTTCCAGAAACTGGATTATTGTTGTATTATTGACTCTCCATGTGACTTAATTTAGTTTGTAGTTTTCTCTCTTTCAGTATCTCATTAATGTCTTTACCTTATCCCATGTAAGACTTCTGAAATATGCTCGTGTAAGGGTAGAGAGGTGGAAAAAATGTGGCACTTTGTAGCAAAAGGTGGAGTTTTGTTTGCTGCCGTGAACAAGTTATTAGTTCCATATAAAATATCCTCATCTTAGTTTCTTTATCAGGATTTTTGGAGGAATTGTCTCATATTGTTACTGAGATCAGAGCTGCAAAGTAAAGCAGGTTTAAGGTAGACCCACAAAATACAACGTGCAGTTAAAATATTGAGAGATTAATTCTAGAAAGTGTGCTACTGTTGTATTTCTCGCGAGGTTTTGGTCTAGTAGCAGTTTTTTGGAGTTTGTTATGAACTAGTTAGAAGTAGTATATCCAAAACCCTTGTAGTGTGTCCAACCTAAAGAAGCCATGTAGACCATGATCTCAGAGAAACTGTCACACCAGAAGTCTTTATAATAGATGTTAACGTGTTTACAATTGAAGAGTGTTTTTTTCTGCACTTCTAATTTTCAATTGTATCATAAACTCTTGTATTTTTTTGTTATGTAGCTAAGTTCAAAGAGATCTGTCCTGGTGGAATGGGCTACACTGTTCTACCAAATCCACCTGTCAATAAGCCAGTTTACCAGGAGCCCATTGATCCACTACCCCCCCAACCCCTGCCAACGCCAGAGAGACCAGTGGAGGCTTTTGGGAAAGCAGACGACATTATACCAGGTGAGTCTCTACAGTGCAACATCCCCAGTGCATGTTTAGTTTGGCAGAAAGAAGCTGTGTGTAATATTCTTCGTTTTATGTAACTTATAACTTGTTGATTTGGTTTAGTATTGTACAGTGAATTGGTGAAATTGCATTAGCTGACCTACACCAAAAGTACATTCGACCTTACAATTAAACAAGGAACTATATTATGATTAAGCTCCTAAAACTCAATAAACATAAAGAAGCAACAGAATAGTCTTTTAACTAATTCTTTGGATTGTTTTCATTACTGATTCATATGTTGATTCATGAAAAAAAAAACCAACAATCAAATCTAAAAGACTACAAAATGAAATAATTACAGAATGAGCTCTGGAAAACTGTTGGAAATCACAATTTCTATGAGTCCAATGTGATTTTCAAATGGCTTGTTTTGTCTGACCAACAACAGCCAAAGATAATAAATTACAAAACAAATGAGAAAGTGCTTCTTGGATCTGACAGCTATATATCACAAAACAGGTTCTCCTGATGCACAAGTAGGCAATCAGTGTCTACAAATAAGGAGAATAAATTTGCCAAAAAGTCAAGGAACACTGCTTCGTCAAGGTACAAAAGGAAGACTGATGTGTTGTCGATAATCATCCAGCCACTATAGTCGCTACATGATTTAAAAAAAACTGTACACTATAGGCTTTTTAACTTTTCTACCATGACGAAGCAATGTACCTTGACTTTTTGGATATTCATTGGTTAATCAATCAAGTCATTCATTTTTGCTTGATAAAGGATCTAATTGATTTTGCTCAGTGCACACCAAATGTAAAAGACAAAACCATACACTTCTTTGTGTTCTATTTGATTTTATTTTTGTACATCTGGTCAACAATGGAGGCTCCATGCTCCAGTAGCCATGATGATTGTTTGCTGTACATGCTTCTAAGCTAATTAAATTTACAGCAAAGGACATTACTAGGTTCACTCAGTCTGGGCGAGGGACAAGAGAGTGGTGAATTTCACTGTGTCTTGAGCTAGGATAATGTTTTTATTTGTTTGACACCAAAATTTCAGAAGAAACAACACTCCAACCCAAAGTGTTTTGTGCAAATAGAAATAGAAACACAATGATTTAACTACCTGATTGATTTTGTGTGAATATCTCACACATCAATTTGGACTTTATGTAGAAACACCTTTAAACCATTTATTGATTATCAAATAATTTATGATCAGTTAATTAATCACTTAAGCAATAGTCAGTTTCCATTGTGTGTTGTGTTTGAACGAGTGGATGGAGTTAATTTATGTCCACCACCTTCAAACCAGCCTGCAACTTGCCCCTTAAGTGGTAAAATACAGTCTAATTCTGTCTATTGCAGAATTTATCCTGCAAGAGTTAGATTTTGGAGATATTAAGGCATCAATATTTTGCATTGTAGCATGCTTTTAAGTGTCTGAACTCAATGTACTGTCAAAGAAATTAATATTTTTGAAGGATTGCTGTAGGCAATGCAGAGGGAGAAATGCTTTTTTGCTCTCCTTTTAATAAATGATGAATAAGTAACAAGTATCAAACAGTGTAACAAATTACCCCCAGTTTCTCTTGTTTGAAGTGTGGTTGTAATTTATCAGCCTCACATTGCCAGTGTCACACTAAAAATATCTACATTGTGGGATGAACAGCAATCTCACTTTTGCAAATTACAGCTCCAAAGTAGCACTACAAACCCTGATTTATGATCCCTCTTGCATGTGATTAAGAACCCAGATCTTAAAAGAAACATCCCTCTTGTGACATTTGTTTGTAGAGGACAAGGATTAAAGTGCTTTGGCTCACTTCACATTCCCTTCAAACACAGCCCAGCCCACATCCCTTCAAAAGAGGGAGAGAGGGGAGGGAGATGAACCTGGCTGTTGCTCTAGGAGGCAGAGAAAGGGAGAGGAGCTTCACCCTCTCCTGTTATTATTCAGGACATGCTTGGCAGCCACTAAGGGAAGGAGAAACTTTGCAACATCTTAGCCAAAGCCAGACACAGTCCAAATTACTGCTAAGCTTCTCTGGAGCAGAGTAGCATAGAGTTTTCCAGGCACACAGGACAGGCCTCAAAAAACAATCTGACAGAAATCCACCACCCAAAACCTGTGCAGATTAGTGTTTGGATACCACCAGAAAGTAATGTGGCGCCTGGCAGCCGTACACACTGGCATTTTGGCACAGCAGAAAGCCGTGCTGGGTGGGAGGAAGAGAGGAGGGATTTAAAAAAAAATCCTTCATGTTGTTATATTTCAGACCTAAGAATGTGGTCTCTGTTGTTTATGACCTTTTCACATCATGGAAACCTGGGCCTCTGAATGATTAAAGGGCGAAAAGGGTTTGCTTTAACAAAGGTGTCGTATTTATGAAATAAAAGTTGTTTGCATAGCTGAGATTAATTGCAAATGACTATGTCTTTGCATTCCATCTATTGATGATTTATGGAGGGCCATAATCAATGTTTTTTTTCTTGTGATCAAAGAATGATTGCTTTATGATTTTTTTAATTCCAAAAACTGTCTTTTTATGATTATTTTATAAAACTCCAACCAGCAGACATAAACTTTTCAGGTTTATACAGTAGTTATGGACATTAATGGGAAATCTCCACACAAAAACTGATAAAGTAGACCAATGTCAGCAACTAGGTTCAACCATGGGCCCCTTTTTTTCAGCACTGTTTATTTAGGGGCTGATGTTGTACAGGTGCAGTAAAAACACAGCCCAATATACTTTGTAATTAATAATTTGTAGGGCTGTAGTCTCCTGGTCAATTATTTGGTTGATATGCTCTCGTCTGACCAAAGTCTCATTGGTCATATAATCTCTGTGTCACTTTCAGAAGTAGAAAAGCAAGCGGAGCAGAGGAAAAGGTTAGCAGTAAGTTGTCAGTCTGGCAGTAAATGTACAGAACAGACTACAGTGTAACAGTTAATAAATGCTGCAGCTTCTGAAGACCAAGAAAAGTCACGTCTGTTGTTTCCTGTTAGCCTAGTTATTAAGGTAGCCTAATCTGAAGACACTAAACAGAGAAATTGAGAAGGGAGAAATGTGTGGGTGCTGAGCCCCCCACCCCCTGGCGACTAATAGATTAGTTGAAGATTATGGATGATTTCAGTCGACCAAGATTTTCTTTGGTTAACTACAGCCCTATTTATTTGTTTTTTTCTTGTTTATTTCTTTTAATTAATTCAAGAAACCCTGGATTTATAAAACAGTTGTAGGGTATCTGAGAGCAGATGTCATAATTTCCATTAGTGAGTGAGGGCTAATATGACAGCAGCTTTATGTTAATACTCATATGGCAAAAAATGACTCAAAAGCACGACTAGAAATGTAATTAATATCTCATCCACACACTATAAACAGTGTCTTGATTCATTTATGGTTGAAGCAAAATGCTGTTATTGACACAAATCTGTGTGAAAATTCAAATCAATTTCATTTTCTTTCATGAGATGAATAAACTGTGTTAACTTATTGTCTGGTTAGTAAGTAAGCTAGCTAGCTTTGCTGAATGACAGTTAGCAAGCTAGCTAACTGGGAGACCTATTGGGACTAACTAGTGCCAGCCTGTTCCCAGTTAGCTAGCATGTTAGCGGTTAGCTTGCCAGCTACAGTAGTTTGCCAACTAGCCCTGTGAGTAGTCATGTCATCACCAAGCCTCTGGCACATCCTTTCCTGAGCATGCGTGGGTGAACATAGCTGTGCCACTAGCTGTGCAGTGAGAAGCAAACACAGTGATGTCACAGCCATCATCAAAATCTTTAATGTTTATATACAGGTATATTGTTTGGAATAATAGAATGTAATGTGAAATCCACTGACAGAACAGTTAGAGTATATTATATTACACACATACACTTACATTTTTTCACACTATAAATCTTTTTTTTTCCTGTGGTTCAGTAGCAACAACTGCACCAGATCAGGTAGGTTGGACACATTCAAGAGTGAAAATGTAGAAGCAGTTTGCATGCACACAGACACTCCTCTCAGCCGCTGAGGAGTGGCAGAATCACCTTTGCATGAAGTCAGCAACATTGCTGCATGACTTTGAGCTGGTCAGCACTGAGCAGTCCATCAATATGTACTTTTTCAATGTGTATATGTATACGTAAGTACAAGTAAAATAGATGGAAATCCTTGACATTGTCACAAACAAATCCAGACAAAAGTCTGTGTTAAAGTGGCAAACACTTTTTGCTTTCTGGCTTCCCTGCTGAGCTTTTCATTCTTGCTCTGTTATTAAACTGCAGTCAGTTGCCATGCAAGCTGAATGCTAATCTGCTTCCCAGCACAGCACTTGCGTTGCATGACAGAAGCAGTGTGCTTCCATTGCAAAGCTGAAATGATTACATTTGGACTTAAAATATGCATAGAGTGCTCTGTTGACCTTGTTCCTTTGGTATTATTGTCTGTGTCTTGTCGTTGAAGGAGCTGGTAGTTCCTGTGGTTAGTAATAGGCCAGTAGTTGAACCTATCCTGCCCCAGCTATCTCCGGGTGTGTCCACTGTCAAGATGGAGGCAGCCTACCCAGGTGTCTGCTTCTCTACCCTTTATACTGTATGGTATGGTAGCCAGTGTGTGACATCTCAGACTCAGCTTGTCAAGCTCAGAGCAACTTTATTAGCCTCAGCTGTTCGTTAGTTCAACTAATGTTTGTCAGGACCAGTTGTACTGTAATACTACTGTTAAAATGCTAATGTTAGCAAATATCTGTAAAAAGAACAAAATAACGTGTATATGCTAACATTAAGCTAAAAGGACAACTTAGCCTGAGGAAACACAGTTGAGAACACAGAATGCAGCTGAGTCTGCTGCTGACCAGATGAGTCTGATGTCCTAAAAAGGCCACTGTACTGTGATCTTTTTACAGTATTAGTATTGATTATTTCATTCATTCATTCTTTTATTTATGCCACATCTTCCTCCATTGTTTTATCTTTTTCTAAGCTACAATCAGAACAGTGGAGCTCTTTCACTGACCGAGCTGGAAAATTTCAGGCTCTGTGATGAGGTTGGCAACACTCCTCATATTCCCTCCAGTTCTCAGTTTAGGATGAAGCCAGACTGATATTTATATGATCATAAATTTCTAAAACTTTTACAGTAGGATTGTTAATTATTGCACATAAACCAATACTAAACATTTTAATTTAGAGAAAATCCAATGCATCTGTCATCCATTGCCAAATAGGTCTGACAGCCACAAGGGAACTTTATGCCATTAATGTCCATCACTCACATTCTATAGGAATTTTGTAATGCATGCAGGAAGTGCAGAGCCAAATGATTCAATAAGAACTAAAAAAACAGTAAAAAATTGTTGATTTTTTTTTTTTTAACCTTTATTTTAGGGAAAATCTGTCTTGGAGTAATATAGCCAATGTACATTTTTGAATTTCATCAGATTGTGTTTTAAAAAAAAAAAGAATGACTGTTATATGGTAACAGTTATGCACTTATATATTTTAACACTAGGGGCTTAATTAATTAAAGCAGGCATAGAACAAGTTCTAAATGTGTGTGTCGGATCTGTCCATAAACAAGAGAATTGATATTTATCAAACATGCACATGGATAGTTTCAGATAATGAACAATGATAAATCTCACCTATTTTACAGCCATCTGCTCCTGCACATACAGGCTCATTTACATACAGAATCGCCCCCAAAATGGCAGATATGGCCAAACCACATCCTGTTCCAAACCACATACATGTGGTGTCCGGGAGCAGGCTTGTGGGCAAGCTTTCCAGCATGCACCACATCAACGGACTTATAGACATACAGTACATGTAAGTCTCATTTTATGTGTGCATTGTTACTGGTGTTCTTGTATTTCACGTTGTGTAAAATACACAATCCACTATTATCCACTATTTCCACATTTCATATGATGTCGATGTCAATTATTTATTCCGTGTAAAGCTATTTGAGATGATGTCAAATAATAAATTGCAGAACACAATGTAGATATTAGGCACAGTACCAATTCAGTGTAATTCATAAAATATGAATTTGCTTTAATTTTTATTTTAATTGTTGCACTTTTTAAGTTTCAGCAAAACAGAAAATATACATGACTTGGTTGAATCACATAAATTAAATAGTACCAAAGTGTAACAGTTCATTATTAATGCAGATCGATTGCAATTGAATGTTGCCAACAGATCCTATGTATGTAAGTTTACATGACGTCACAGGTACTCAGTGAGGCATTAATGGCATAATTTCACTGTGATAGAAATGATTACCTTGCTTTTCAAATAAAAATGGAGATGCACGTCTTCAATAACAATAGTTTATAATCTATCCATTATGGTTGACAGTAGAATTGGTTTGTGTATCTATAATTCAGGAATCACTTTGCCCACAATTACACTTATGCACTGCTAGGGGTTTGTTGGTGCGCTTGGTTAGGAGCAGTTCTAAATGCGCACATTCTCACGTACAAGAAAGACATGGGCACAGTTGATAATGAGGCCCCTGATGTTCAAGCTTAGATGTGATTTTTGAATTTCCCATTAACCTCTGAATATGAAAATGGCATTTAATAACATCATACAATAAAGGAAGTCCATGGGTTGTGAGTTAATTTTCTTCTTTATTCTTGTAGTGATATACAATAATGATGTTCAACACAATCCCTGTTTGTCTCCAGAACAACATCCAGTTTCTGTATAATTATCAGCTGTATGTTTATAATGCCATCTTCTTGTTAAAAGATATGGCTGGAGATTTTCTATATTTTTCTTACTGTCAACATATCTCATGTGCAGAACAATGAATTGATCTTATTTACAAGTATTGTGTGTGTTTCAAAAGCCTGATTGTCATATCTATCTATCTCTGTGTCGTGTTCAAAAACTATTTTGTGAACGTCAGTGAGCCACACCATTGCACTGGGTCACATGTTCTGTTCACAGTGCTTTGGTAGCTTGTTGTGCTACATTACAATCATGATACAATGCTACATATCTTTACTTTATACTACATTGTACATTTACTCAAGTACTGTACTCACCCACTACATTTATTTGACAGCTTTAGTTACTTTTCAGAAGAAGATTTGACATAATATAACATATTTTAATATTCTAAATGTTATTTAGATTCTCTCCTAATTTTCAAAAAAATTGTTAGGCGCTTTGTGTGACAGGTGCTATATAAATGAAGTGTATTTATCATTATTATCATTATTATTATTATTAAAAAACAGTACTGTTACTATTAATCTACTCAAAGTATCTAAAAGTGGCTCCACATTGATGAACTACAACATTGAAATGCTCTCATGTGTGTCTCAAGTGATACAAACAAATGTGTAGCTAATATAATATACTGTAATAATATAACACTCTGCATAATGAGTACTTTTACTTTTGTTACTTTAAGTACGTTTTTCTGCTAATTCTTCTGTACTTTGACTTAAGTAACATTTTGAAATCTGGACTTTTACTTGTAATGGAGTATTTCTGGACAGCAGTATTTCTACCTATACTTAAGTAAAGGATCTGAGTATTTCTTCCACTGCTGTAAATTTCTCAAAGAACTTCAGTACATCAAGTCAAGAGGTTGTGATATGTAGCACAACAAGCTAGCACTGTAAACGAAACTGCATTTCCAAGCATTAGCAGTGGCGTCTGCTGTCCAAGGAACCTCTCTCCTGAGACTGAAAATGTGATCGCTGTTATTAGTCTTTGGAACCGTTTCTAAACAAACTAATGTGACCGTAATCTTCATGGTGAGGGAACATGTCACCCAATGCAGTGGTTTTACTCACTGACATGTTTTTGGACAACGACGGAGCGCTAAAGCACAGAGGAATAAGATATATCAGGCTTTGGACACACACAGAGTATTGTAAGTAGATGAATTCATTGTTGGTTTGGCTCTGCACATGAGATTTGTTAACAATAAGAAAAATATAGATCACCAGCCTTATCCCTTAAACTTCATCCTGAAAGTGCCCCCTTACATGGAAATTGATAAGGCCATCGGACTGGATGTTTGTAGAACTGTGCTGAGGTGATGAGTTCTTGCTTGTTACATGGCATGTTATACTTCTGGAAGTCTCCATTTCAAAAGAGTGTACCATTGACCATGAGGGCATGTAACTGGTCAGCAACAGCACTTATGTATGCTGTGGCACTCAAATGATGCTCAGCTGGTATTAAAAGTGTAATATGTACTCTTCCACTATTTTCAGTGGTTCAGTTTAGGTGATCACCTGCTCATTGTAGCCTTGATATTGCTCTTAATTGCTGCTATATGGATGGTCTTCTTCAGCGTTGCCCTTCTACAAAGTAGAAGTACTCTGGTTTGCATACTTGTGGCCTTACTGTTAGCTTGACAGAGTGTGGTCATTCTCCTCTGCCCTTTGTCATCATCAGTGTGTTTACATTCACAGAATTGCTGCTGATTGAAGCATTTTGCCATGCTATCAGCGAAGTCAATGGGTGGCATAGTCATTTTGTCTGTCATCGGTCAGTCTATTCAGTACTTTGATACGGAGCACAATATCTCAACTGCTCAGAGTATGACACTGACCCCCTGACCTTTCATTTAGCATATTCAGAAAAAGAAAGTTGGGCAATGACATCACCAATCCCACTGAAAGAGCAAAAAATTGTATTATATTGTTTTTCATATTGTTGAAAATATTTTATCACTAGATAAAAACGTCAAAATACTTGCAATCACTCTAACCTTAAAATGGAGTTTTAAAACGTTATGAGAAGTCACCCACTCACTGTTGCCAAGACAGTTTCTGAGAAAGGCTAAGCTGCTGAAATCAGTAAGGGGTTATGGATAAATACAGCTTGATATCAACTGCATAACAGATGTGTAATCTATAGTATTGTTGTATTTAAGCCAACTGCAGTAGAAGCAGTTAGTGATCAAGATGTAATTAAGAGTCAAAGTACCATTTGTTGAATTATTCAAAGATATATTTGATGGAATTAATGTCCATTGCTTTGTGTTTTCTCCATCTGGTAGAGGTTTTTGAGAGGAGCTCTCCTCCTGCCCCAGTGGAGATCCTCCCATCTAATGCAGGCCAGGACATTGCTCCAACCCAGTCAGCTGGTAAGATTAATAACATTTTTTACTTTTTTCTTTTCTTTCTTTTCTTTAAATTTTGTTCTTTCCTACTGTGCTCTGCTGTTCTGGATCAGGTTGCACCTGCTATTCGTAAATCCCTTACTAAGTTCCTTTGTAAAGTCCTAAGTTGTAGATGGTTTCAAACTAGTGATTTTCTAAATGGGTTGTACTGTTAAAACTCAAGATATATCTTAGCTCGTAAAGACCTTAGTAATCTGTCAATCAGTTGCCAGGAAACATTAGTAGCAGTGAATTATGTAAACAGGATGTCAGCTAAATTACAATTACAATTATAGTTTTAGGGGGGGAAAACAATATATTAAACACAACTGCCAAAAATCTTTTCAATTTACATTGTTATTCCTTCTTCACTCAAATATTAGCAAGCTAACAAGAATTTTGTCAGTCAATTCAGTTAACAAAGCAACAGCTCCCTCCTCAGCAGTTAGTGTTAATTTTAATTTAGTGATGTGTAAATCTACACTAAGGAAGGCTGGTGCAGCCGGCTTCAGGTCTATTTTGAAAGTTACATTCTAAGGTAGTGAACAGAAGCACAGCTGACCAGTTGCTAATATAAATGTCCTTGGTACGTACCTGACCCCTTCTACCGTGTCTCACACAAGACACACACAAGCACAGACATCACTAAAAAGGCTTGAATAAAGTGAACTATACTGGGTGGCTGGTTTCATACACACACATTGTTAACTGATCCAATAATATGTCCTTGGCATGTACTGAATCCTAAAAGTGAGTTCCTGACAGGTCATATGCTAAAAAAGGTGATATAAATGGAATTTACACAGATTTTGACCTCTGATCTAATGGTTCTGTCCTTTGCTATTCCTCTATCTTCCACTGGGAGAATTTTTTTTAGCTCTGATATCTTTAGCAGTGTTGCACCTCTGATAGGGAAAAACACAACCTTCATTTTGTGAATCTGTCAGTCATTTGTTGGCATACCCATTTCTCTTAACTTGCCTTTTTCAATAAGGTTATGTCCAATATGCCTCCAAAATCCAATTATGCTATGGACTTTGGATATTTCTTGGAAGTTTCCTCCTGCCTCTGCTCTTTGCTAAGCTGGCTAAATGTAACTTAAACTTATATTTGTGCAAGCCACAGAAAGATTAAATTGATATTGATCTTGAGTGTAAAGGTTTGTTCTTGATCTTGGAAGTAATAGTTTGACAAATAAACATTTATGACCTTAGTTGCCTGATAACCAGCGTAAACTGCAGAAAGTTGCTGGTCCTGACCAAGACATAGTGTGGCACCTAACCCCCCATTTACACTTCTGTTTTTGTACAGATTAAACAACCAAGACATCATGTTAATTAGTGAGCTTTAGAAGTGCTAGTAGGTGGATATTGTTACCTTTGAACAAAGCCAGGCTAGCTGTTTTCCTGTTTTTTCAGTCTTTGTGCTAAGCTATGTTAGCTTAATTTTTTTATTGTGCAGACATGAGAATGGTATCATATGCATTAATTGTATCCATATTTGGTTAATCACATTGCAGTCAGCTGCTGGAGGCTTCTTCTTGGTATACATTGTGAACATGTGGTACTTTTATATTAAGCATTTAACTTGTGGTACAGTGGTATGTTGTGCTACCTCACAACTCTTCATGATCTTTTGTAGGACCCATTATTAGTTCTAAAAACTGCTGCTGCATAAATACTCTCTTCTCTCTCTCTTCTGGCCCAGAGGTGGATGAGTGCCAGATCAACCCTTATATTTGTGGCATGGGGATTTGTTACAACACAGCAGAGGGCTACACCTGCCACTGTAATGAGGGATACCGCCTGGATGATGCCCAAACCACCTGTGTAGGTGAGGAGTCGAATGGTCAAAGTTGTTTATTGAGATCAAAGGTCATCTTTTCCATGTCCAATAGATACTGTACCAGTAAGGTCAGTGTGGTTCTAGGATTATTTGTAATTACTTCTTTGTATGGGTGTAAGGAGATAACATGTCACAATCTTTTGCAATACAAAAATGTGATAGGATTCATTGTGGAACTGGAAAGGTACCATCTATGACTTTCAAAAAAGCTATGTAAGCAGTGCAGAGTGAAAGCCCAAATATTACCATAAGGCTAATTGATTTTTGACATTGTCCACAGTATACATGCAGAGATACTGAAGGGATAGCTACCTTATTATAAACAGTATGGCAAAATATTTTGTCATATCCCCCACCCCTAGTTCATTTCAATTAGGGCTGCTTACTCTGTGCATATGCTGAAAAAGTTCTTCAGGCAGGCTTCAACTCCTTCCTTTCTTAAACACTTGGTGTGGGAGGTCAGAGTTTCTGTGACATATTCATGTGTGTGAGACCATTTTGATGCAGTGGTCACAGTAAGAATTGCAGAACAACTCTTCACATACATAAGAGTTAAAGTGAATGGCTCTGAAATTATGAATTTCTCTGATCACAAACATCCTGAAATGGAACTTTTTGTATGATCAACTTTGAAGGAATTAGGTCCAATTAAATTTGGGAGGTCTAGAAAAGCTGTATCAGTGAATAGTTTTTAAGCCACCCTTGTGTGCAGAGAGCCGACAAGAAGCCACCTTGGCCAGAGAAGGACCGTAGTGTGTATGCTGTATGGGCCCAAAGATGCTGAAGCTTGAGGAAGCTTGAAAAACGTCTTTGCATATGCATTCAGTGAGCAGCTTTCATTGGAATGATTAGGGTGCCATCTTCGAATGCAGTAGAGTTCTGCACAGGTCCAATTTTCAAACCTGCACCTAAACTGATGTCTGATCACATTGCTTAAATTAGAATATAAAAAAACACAACAGCAAATTTCACCACTAACTGGATTAGACAATGTTATTCTCACAGTCTCCTATCACACCAAATTTCTCCCATACATCCAACTTGGCCTTCGACAATGTATTGCCCACAATTTTGTATTCACCGCTGGGTATTTCCTGTGTTTAGGTCGTCCATTTTTCTTTTTTCCACTAGCTGCTAGCATTCTTTGCTATTTCATCATTGACTTCCTATCACTTGACCGGATGTGAATTGAGGGGTGAAAGGTTGTGTTGTGGGAATTCAAAAAAAAAAAAAAAAATCATGGCTATTAATTGGGCTTGATAAGATTAATCTGGTTTAGATGTTTAAAAAACTGCTGCTTTATTTTAATTTCTATTTTATTTTTTCTCCTGTTAATTTCACCTGCTGCCTGTCAACATTTTGTTCATTTTTATCTGTGCCTGTACCCGTGAATTAAATATTATTTTTTACCCGTTGGGTACCAGACCCATCTGAGACTGCCTTCTGGTGGGTGAACTGAATAACATATCACAATGCCAACAAGACACTGCCCTGATATCTCTGTATGAGAAATTATTCAGTTTTGACATTTTCTTTTAATATCTTTTTACTACAAAATTACAAACATGGACCTAGCCGCCACAGTTGCATAAACAGGTAAGCACTGAGTTCTGTCTAATTCTTCTATGTCGCTGGTGTGTGTGTCCAGATGTAGATGAGTGTTTGGAAAGCCCATCTTTGTGCTTTGGCGGTCACTGCAGAAACACAGAGGGCAGTTTCCTGTGTGTGTGTCCACGGGGATTCCTCGTCGATGAAGACGGAACCAGTTGTGTGGGTAAGTAGTTGCAACTCATTCTGCCAAAGGAAAGATGTTTCTCTGAAAGACTATATTATGTGCACACTGTTTGTTCTGTCTTATTCCTACACACACACATATCCCATGCATAAACCCATACATACACACAAACACACACGTGTAACATACTGTATGCAAGACACACCCAGCAGTTGAAGCACACATTGATGTAATAAGTCCTCAATTTGGAAAAGCAATACTCATTGGTCTCTTCCATCTGAAAAGCACTGAAATCACATAATGAAAAATAGTCACATGACAAGTTGAGCGTGAACTATGGGTATCTCAGTCTTTTAGATTTTTTTTGTAAGCATGTTTTCTGTTGCTTTTGTTCCACACTGAGAAGTTTTCTTCATTCCACCACTTTTTCCATCACCTTGAAAATGAAAACACATTAAATCCTACCAGTGTAATTATAGACCTTGCCTTCAGTAGGAAATAAACAAGACTAAAGCCCTGTTTACACCTGGTATTAACATCCGTCTTGAGTGATCCGATGAAAAGTGGACAGCTCTAAGTATGTCTGTTTACACCTGGCATTGACATACGTCTCCACGTGTCCTGAGTGACCACCTGTGATTGGATCTCACTTCCCCGCTCTATATGCAAATAAACACGTATATCATTTCCATTTTCAAAGACAGAGGCAGCAATGCAATTCCCTGCCGAGTCTGTTGGAAAATAGAGGACATCAGTTGGTGGTCCGTCAATGTGGTCCAGGACGCATTGCGTTTACACTGCTAACTGAATGTGGCCACATGCGGCCCAGACCACCTCTGAATGTGGTCTGATTGATCGGATCTCAATCCGTCCTCAATGTGTCTTGGGTGCATTTATACCTGTATTTAGAGCTGTCCACTTGTGATGGAATCACCCGAGACAGATGTTAATACCAGGTGTAAACAGGGCCTAAAAGTGTAAGACTTGCCAGCAGCCTCCCTACTGGCAGCGTTCATTACACTGCAGCAGGAATGTGGTGGATGGAATAAGCAATTTTGCTGTCCTCTGAGCCTCACCAATTGTGGGCGAAGAATGTTTTTGCCACATTGTATTATTAGGGGTCCAAGCAGTGAAGCTGCTGTGAAGGACCGCGAAGGTTCGGCCCGGGACTCAGGTTTTCCTGTGAGATGAGAAAGCACAAAAAACTCTGGGGAAGAAGCAAAGTTAGTGACATGCATTGATGTTACATGAATGCATACAGATGGAGAGGAGGAGGAGGAGAGAGGAGCTCAGTGCATCATGGGAAGTCCCCCAGCAGTCTAGGCCTATAGCAGCATAACTAAGGGCTGATCCAAGGCGAGCCTGGTCGGCCCTAACTATAAGCTTTATCAAAAAGGAAAGTTTTAAGCCTACTCTTAAACATAGAGAGGGTGTCTGCACCCCGGACTGAATCCGGTAGATGGTTCCATAGAAGAGGAGCCTGATAGCTGAAGGCTCTGCCTCCCATTCTACTTTTAGAGACTGTAGGGACCACCAGTAAGCCTGCATACTGGGAGCGCAGTGTTCTAGTGGGATAATACGGTATTATGAGCTCTTCAAGATATGATGGTGCCTGAACATTAAGGGCTCTGTAAGTTAGGAGAAGGATTTTAAATTCTATTCTAAATTTTACAGGAAGCCAATGTAGTGAAGCTAAAATGGGAGAAATGTGGTCTCTTTTTCTAGTTTTAGTCAGAACACGTGCAGCTGCATTCTTGACCAGTTGGAGAGTCTTTAGAGACTTGTTAGGGCAGCCTGATAATAAGGAATTGCAATAATCCAGCCTAGAAGTAACAAATGCGTGAACTAGTTTTTCTGCATCTTTTAGGGACAGGATGTGCCTGATTTTTGTGATATTACGTAAGTGAAAAAAGGCAGTCCTTGAGATTTGATTTATGTGGGAGTTAAAGGACATATCCTGATCAAAGATAACTCCCAGATTCCTTACGGTGGTGCTGGAGGCCAGGGTAATGCCATCCAGAGTAGCTTTATCATTAGATAATGTGTTTCTAAGGTGTTTAGGGCCAAGCACAATAACTTCAGTTTTATCTGAATTTAGTAGTAGAAAATTGCAGGTCATCCAGGTCTTTATGTCGTTAAGGCATGTTTGGAGTTTGTTTAACTGATTGGGTTAATCTGGCGTGTTTCCTAATAATATTACCTAAAGGAAGCATATATAAGGTGAATAGAATTGGTCCAAGTACAGAACCTTGTGGAACTCCGTGTCTAACTTTTGCCTTCACGGAGGATTCATCATTAACATGTACAAACTGAAATCGGTCTGATAAATAGGACTTAAACCAGCTTAATGCAGTTCCTTTAATGCCAATTAAATGTTCCAGTCTCTGCAAAAGGATTTGATGGTCAATTGTGTCGAATGCAGCACTAAGATCTAGTCTCAGAAACAAATTTCTTCCTCTGTGGATCCAGACAGTTCTATCCATATAAGCGATGTCCATTTGTGCCTAGATAGATTTTCAGCCATTTTGAATTTTTTCCAAATCTGTTTCCTCCCACAAATTTTGAGCAATTGGCATCAAATTTGGCACATAGCATATCTGGACCAAGCCAGAAAAAGTACTTTTTTGGATTTTTGCTATTCCATACCATTTTCAAATGATACATTTTTAAACCTATGTCTTTAAGTTCAATTTTACCTAAATGCTCAAAAATCAAAATTGGCTTAAGCTACTGGTGCACACATTCAGATGCTAGGTCTGAGCTTTGCTGCGCAGTCCTGGAATATTCTGCCACTAGGGGATGCCACAAATGTGAAAAGTTTATATCTTGTAATCGGCTGCATGGATTCGTAAGAAATTTGGTTAGCACGATCTAGGGTGATGACTCACTCAAGGCATGAAATTTGGTTATGATTTATTTTAAGTGGGTGTGGCTTATTACAACAAATCTAAATTTCAAGACATTTCACAATCCAAATTTCAAAAAATCAAAATAAATCACCCATACATCCCACAGAGATGAAATGTTTTCAGTACATCCTCTGAATTGTGACAAAGGTTTGCCTCACTGCCACCTATAACCCTAACCCTAACCGTAACACTATATTTTTCAAAATATGCAAAATAAATTAACTTATATATCTCCACAACTCATATGCTACCAAAATTGAAACAGACATTCTCTAGATGGTAGATATCAAGTGGTTCAAATGGTGTTCGAATCAGTCAAACAGTGAGTCCCCGGTGATATTCAGTATCTTGTTGTAATTTGTGCTGTATGCACAACATTTTCTGTTTCATTATATTTTTAAACAAATTTCACCAAAACATTTGACAATACATCCGAAACCAGAAGAATGTTGGAATGAATGCATTCAGATGGAACACGAACATGCACATTTTTGCATTGTTATTAATGCAACTTTGACCAGAGTTTGGAGTTTTCATAGTCTGTTTATATGGCCAAAACAGTCAATGTACCAACTGTACAGATGTAAGCTGTAGCTAGATAGACACATGCACCCCCAATTTGTGCCTCACAGAGCAAATTTGCATATGTTTGGGCCTGCTCTCACTTTTGCATTTGCCCATCAGATTTTTATCTTTTAGATTAAAAATTAGATTTCTTATGGATAAATGGAAACTTTAGCCTGATGGTGGCACTGCAGGAATGGTCAGAGGGCTATTAGTTTTTAACATTCCCTGACAGGGACCAAAGTGCTGGTCAAAGGGAAATTCTGATCTTATAGCAGAAGCTAATGGTGTGTTCAGACAGAATCAAATTTTTGTGTCATTTGCGTGTATTTTCCTGCTGGACCATTTGTGTTTATTCAGCCCAAACAGCCAAAATACTGTACATTACTGTACATTGGTTGTAATAAGCTAGCTTATTGTTTCTGTTCAGTTCAGCCTCTGACTGAACTCTAGTTCTTTCTGTTATTTCCCCTCAGTCTCTCTCCTTTTTGCTGTCCTCTCTGTATGTTTATGAAGTACATTCATAAAGCCCTGTGATGCATGCAAATATCTTGCTCAAGTTGGAACATTTTCAACTCCTGCGGACGCATATTCACATCAATTTGCGGTGCCGTGGGTGAATTTGCGTCTATTCGCTTCTTTGCATTGACATTGTATGCAAATGCTCCATGTCTAAAATTCGCTTCACGTTCTGTCTGAACACAGTAATAAAACCAAACCTTTGCAACCACAAATGTCCAGAACAAAGTTTTTGGTAATTAGGCAGTAGTTTTCGAGATACTGTATCTTTTTCTGGACCAGAGTGTTGGATGGATGTATGGACAGACTGACATTCGCTCCCGCTGCGAGAAGGGCATAAAAATGATCAGTACCTACATGTCCATTTCATATAAATACAAAATGCAGCGTCAAGCATCAGAACACTATGTACAGTATTCTATGTAAAAGCACAGCCTCTGGCATTGGTCAAACATAAGATTTGCATACTAACAAGTGCATACTAATAGAATTAAAACTCAGTGGAATTTTGGACAAGACCAGCAACCACACTGTTACCAGCGTCTGCACCACCCTGCTCTCTGCTTCATCCCCCTTATTGGGATATAAATATGAAGCACTCTGTCATTACGTGGTTTCCTGCCATTTCAACGCAGCTTTCCCCACCCACCAAAATGATACTGAATTAGGGCTGTGAGGGCAAACAGGCCTGATGGTTATTTCCCCACAGCTGTAATAAAATCTCTTCTCTTCAGATGAGGGATAAGATTATGACTTCTCTGAGATGTTTATATGCATGTGGATATGCAACCAAGGTATCTATTAATAAGATTAATACAAAAACAGGCTCAGGAGTAGGAGTTTTTAGACATAGAGTATTTTGGAATCCTAAAAAAAGAGTCATTACAATGTGGTGCAGAGTCAACTAAACAGATTTCCTACCATACATTTTTGACTCTTGAACCTGTCTGCACTGGTGCTATTATTATATAGAGTTCAAGTACTTGATTTTAAATGGGTTACAACCAGCATTCAGTCAAAGCTTCAGCTTTGCTGTAATACATCGGACAGCTGGAGATAAAAACAGATTCACCACAGTCATATGTCCAAAGGAAGCTTAGTCTGACCCCAGCATATGGCTTTCTAAAAACACCAAAAACCATGATGGGACTACATTAAAGATGTTTCATCCCTTCCTTAAATGTTCGTTATTGTTTGTTGTAGCCAAGTACAAATGGTGGTAATTATACCACCTGTCTGAGGAGACTATTACACATACAATCATAGATTGTACTAAGTATGATCAAGAAAGATGATATGTGAAGGAAGAATTTAGGAGGACTGGAGTTCAGGAGTTCAGCATTAAAACTTCAGCAGTAGTAAAAGTTCAGCAGTAGAGTTTTCTCTGAGTGTATTAGACAGACAGAATTAATGTGGAGGATTTAATCTCTGATCCACACTCCGAAGCAGAAGGCAGCAGTAATGCACCTAATACGCTGGTTATTATATATATACATATACATACATATATAATATAAATATCTTTGAAACTACTCACAATTATCACCCTGCTCTACTTGGTGCGTTTACTTGCAATAACCCAGTTACTCAGAGAAACCAGCTTACGCTAATGGTTCATTCTCACTGCTCTCATGAACCTTGTTTTCAGTGTAAAAGCTCTGGTGAACCCACTGTACACTACCTGCCCAGCACCAAACAGCAGACAGGCAAAGTTAGTGGCATGAACATAGTGGAGCATTTAGCAGCTAAAGAGCCAGATATATTTCTCAGGAGTTGGTGGAGACCAAAACAAAGCTAAAAAAGTGAATATTTTACTTATATAAATCAGGTGGACAAAAACACAAATGAGAAATTAATGATAATATTGTTCTGTGTCTGTTGGGTGTGTGAATATGCAACTGTTTTCTAACATGTGCACTGTTCTATAGTATGTTGATAATGTCAATGTTTACAGCTTTGTTCTGCTGCCTACAAGTGGCCCAAAATGTAAATAATACTGCTTTAAGTGTTTTAAGTTGCATAAGACATAAATTGACCCTAGTTTATGAGCCATAACAATTTAAAACCATGTGCTCAAATGGTAAAAAACATTGTCATTGAACATAATCTGAACTGCATGATATCAACATTCTGTGTGGCGTTGGGGTTGGAATTGTTTAGGTGCTAGATTTTCACAATTCACTAAGTTATGTGTGCCCGCCCACAACCCACTCTTGGTGTCAGTGGGACTCAAGAAGGGTTTATGAATTCTGACTTCAGCAATACAGTGTGTTAGAAGGTATCAAGACCTGGCTGTATATAATAGTATTTTTTTGACAGCTTTATATATTTTGTTTTACAGATATCGATGAATGTGCAAACAGGACAGTGTGTCCATCTGGTATCTGCTTCAATGTGCCTGGGGGTTACAACTGTGGCTCCTGTCCGCATGGGTTCTTGGCACAGGGAGGCCAGTGTGTAGGTAGGTCTAACTCTGTATTTGTGTATTTATGTGTCTGGGTGGTAAAATGAAACCTTATCACAATGCATGTACGCCTTTAATTTAAAGCTGCTATACTCATTACTTTGTCCTAAAATAAGTTTGGCTTATGTGGAAGAATTGCATCTTTGGTTGTGTACACATCCTGCCTCTCAGGCTCAAATATAGAGTGTATTCCTAACACCTGAACCAGAGGCAGTCTGAATTTAATGTACCATTCTTGGAATAGTTAGATTACATCCTAACCTCATGGTGCGTAATGTCTGGCCATCAACACATAAGAAATCAGCTCAGGAAACACATGTAGAATAAAATATCCCACCAATCAAGCAGTAAAACCAATGATCCATTCCAAAGAACACACAGTATGGGCCCACATTTTCCTGGAAGTGGTATTATTTCTACCAGAAACCAAAGGTGTGCCCATCTCTCCTCTTTCAATAGTTTGCTGCTCCTGTATCCCATGTGACACAGGGTTAGCTGTGAGGTTTTGACTACTCACACACCATGCAGGGCAAGCCAAGCCACAATGGGGTGGCAGTGAATGGTGGTGGTGGCGAGAGGAAATAATTAGTCCATGCCACAGAGTCCTTTATAGAAGTTAATAACCCAGCTCACAGATGTTTGCATGACACTGCCAAACACAGGGAAATGTCACATCTCCTAGACTAACGTATGTGTTTGTGTGTATGTGTGTGTGTGTGTAAGAAGTGAATTTAAAGTAGCTCCAGATCTTGCTATGTCAATAATGAACAGGGTTCTTATTGTCCGGTGCAGGTATTATCTCAGTATTGTATTTTATTGTGTCGTGTTTTTCACTGCTGACTTCCTCATTCACCCAATTTAAATGTGTGAATGAGTTTTTTTACTTTTGCAGTGTTTGCTGATATGAATGCAGACAGGAAATAAATATGGATTAAAGCCTTTTTATAGCAACAGAATACTAATGATCTAGCTTGTACTGATGAATGGAGATCAGTGGAGTTGGTGACACCGGTTGTTTGTGAGTTCAAACTTAACCTGCTTACAAAATATGTGTTTACCAAATGGAGATTTACACATCAATAAATGAAAACAGGTTGCACCATACAAACTAGTTGTAGTTAGTAGTTACTGAATATTTATACCTAAATAACTGCCATGTTTAACTATTGAGTAGCTTATTGACCATTACAAGAAACGTGCTTGCTAATATATTAGATTAGATTAGATTTAAGGAGTAAGAGCACATCCTAAATTATATTAAACAAAACCATCAATATACCTCAAATTAAAAAATGTTATGCCAATACCATTAGACTAAATGACCAAGTAATGTTGATTATGTTGCATAATCTCTATGTGCATATAAATAAAACAAAGTCATACCTATCTTAACATATGATTGTCAGTTAGGTTTAATATTTTGTTAAATTGTTATTTTTGGAAGTTATGGTCTTAAAGGTCTTAATTAGCTTTAGGATCACTAGCATAAAGGATAAGGCTGTGATTTTCTATGTTTTTCTTATTGTCAACAAATCTCATGTGCAGAGCCAAACCAACAATGGATTTATCTACTTACAAGTATTATGTTTGTATCCAAAGCCTGATATATCGGATTCCCCTGTGCTGTAGATCTCCATTGTTGTCCAAAAACTATTGAAACTACGTCAATGAATCACACCGCTCCACAGGGTGACATGTTCCTTCATTACGAAGAGTTTTGGCCCAGTAGGTTGTTTAGGAACGGCTCCAAAGACTAATAACAGCGATCACATTTTCAGTCTCAGGAGAGTAGGTCTGTATAAGGCAGATGCCATGGCAACAACGGAGGTCTGAGGCACAGAGGAATATGATATATCAGGCTTTGGATACACACACAGTTCTTGTAAGTAGGATGAGTTCATTGTTGGTTTGGCTCTGTACATGAGATTTGTTGACAGTAAGAAAAACATAGAAAATCACCAGCTTTATCCCTCAAAGTTACACTGTAGTTTTATATTAACAGTGAATGACTATGTGTAATGTGAAAGGTGTTGCTCATAGAGACAAATCCACAGAGAATTATCACCAACTCTGCAGTTCCCCTCAGCTCCACACAGAGAATCAGTGTTTTTCAGCTCGTTTTTTTTGGTTTTTACAGCCCACAGTTTTACTGTTTTGGTTCACTCTCTGCTGCCATTAACATTGTTTTCAGCAGCATCAGGCAGCTGTTTTCAGCTTAATAGCTCTGCTGTACACTACCTGTCCAACACTAAACTGCAGTTAGCAACTAGCTGGTGAACGTAGTGGAGCATTTAGCAAATAAAAGAGGTTGATGTTTTTCTGGAGTTGGTGGAAACCAAAACAGAGCTAAAGGTTTGCTAACCTGTTAGATACAATAACTTTATAAGGTTATTGTATGTCAGTGTTGTTGTTGTTCTACCAAAAAATATATTATTACTGATTTCAATTGTAACGGTGTAACCTTATTTAGTTAGTGTATGAAAAGCTGCTGCAACCAGTGGAACATGCACTACCATGAAGGCTCCTGCCTTGTTCATGTAATGGGGCTTTATGTAAAATTGTGCCAAGACAGTGACGTCTTTCAGTCTGTGCTTCATTTGTAGACCTCAGTAGTTTTTATTTGAGTTTCACCAAGGGTTCTAAACCAGTGTGTGCTTGATTTTGAGTCATTTTGGGGATTGCGCTGCAGTTTGTCTCTGCTACAAAGCTAATCATTAGAAATACTTGCCTTGAGTCAAAATGATTAAGCTGTTGGTCAGGAACTGTGGTGGTCAGACTACCCTATAAATATAAACGGCATAATAACTGCATAGTCAAGTGCCATTAAATATGTTGTTACCTCATAATCATGTATTAAGTCATGAAATTATGGCTTTAACATTCAAAAAACACTTTCCTTACTTTACTGCTTACCAAGAGGACTTCATCCAAAATGTTGTTCATGTTCCACACTGAAACTGGATGAATCTGGAGACATCACTTCCTCACTTTATACATTTCTCAGGTTTCATTGTTCAGGATCAACACATCATGGAATTTCAATATTTACTCTACAGTTGATTTTGGTACCAAATAAACAAAGTTTAATTATTAAAGGCCACTCAGTTCTGACATTGTATATCAATATAATATTGACCAATTACAGTATGCTCTGCCTGTGTTTACCTGAAGTGTTAGCCCTCCTCCATTTAATTAGATCAGCTCTCAACAGTGTGTAACACTCAGACTATAAATCAGAGCCCTCACTGCTGCTATAGTACGTGAGGAAACAATGCAGGAAGTTGTTCAGTGTTATAGGAGCAGCTTCTTCATTATTGTTTACAAATTGCTTAATTAAGTTAATTAAAAAATGAATTCATTTACCTCTTTTACTCTTGTTTATCTGTTGTTAAAAAACTAAAGTGCTGGGCAAAAATATGTGAAAAATCAATTGCTTGAATCTTTGCATGCTTTGTTTATGTGTTCATTGTTTGTGATGTTTCAGATATAGATGAGTGCCAGGATCAGCGAGTCTGTACCAGAGGCCACTGCCAGAACACCGAGGGCTCCTTTATCTGTCAGTGTGGGCCCGGCTTCAGAGTGTCGCCGGCTGGAGACCAGTGTGACGGTAAGATATACAGCACTACCGGTGCACACAATATAATAATAATAATTAACTTTATTACATGTTTTACAGCACAACACAAAAACAGGCTGCTGGTTTTACATTAGTAACTACAAATTGCTTGAACCTTGTATTGTTGCGGATCATTTTCCAAAACATGTAGTTCGATGAATCAAATTTTCTACCTTCCAGGGAAGTTTGATTTTTTTTTTTTTTTTTTTTTTTTGATACATACCAAAAAAACCCAACAAATTGTCAGAGCTCAACTAACTGAATACACCAACAACAAGTCTACAATACTAATCTAAATGCACAAAAATGTAATAATAAAATGTATGTAAATACACTTGAGTTATCTTATTATTAGATATTTTACAATTTAGTAGACAACAATAAGATTCCTTCTGATTAATAAGCTGTAAATAACTTCTTTTTGTCTGTTATCATTGCCTCATTGATATCAAAGTACAGCACAGTATGTTGCAGGTGTTAATCAGGAAAACATGCGCGTGATGTGTTTGTGTTTTATGGTTTCAATTAGTTGCTGATGGAAGACATGGCTTTTAATTTAGCAAGGACACAGTGTCAAAGACGTAAATCACTGCAGTAGTGCAGAGAGGAGAAGGGTGAATGATCCTGGTGTCTTTAGATGTTGATGTGTCTTAATGGCCACAAGGGGCTAGACAGATAACCACATTCATCCTGATGCCATTGCATCTTGTTTATAAATATAATTGCTTGTGTTTTTGTGTGCAAATTAAATTTTGAGTGATGATATCAGTTCTACAAAAATTGTCAATAGAACTGTGCTCTGAATAAATTATTTGCTAATGCACAGACATTTCAGGCAGATGCACTTCACTTCAACTGTGTAGCAACCAAACACGTGTTTTACACAAAATTACGGCGTGTGTGTAGAGTCATCATACTGTACAAAACTGTCACTCATAGAACAACAGGTCACTGAGAGGCTTCATTTATGTCAGAAAGTGTTCAAGTAACAAAGTAATGAATTCAAAAATATTCTGTTTTGTTTGACAAAACAGTCCTAACTCAAGGTTCACTCTCCAGCTTTTTCTGAAGCTTTCAACAGTGTTACATGGCCTTCAACAGTGGATGGAGTTTGCTCAGTTGTCATGGAGTTGGATTTATTGACATGTAAGCTCAGTAGCTGTTACTTTTAGGACCTCTCATCCTTGTTGGCTTTGGAGTAAACATCCCAGTTCTTTTATGACCTTGTAAATAATTGTGATGATTGACCAAACAATCCCAACTCAAGGTTGACTCACTATATATACTATGTACTGTATATTTCTCTATATAGTTCTTTTCACTGCTTCCTCTCCTACAGGGGATGTGGGTCAACTCATGAATCAAACTGCCAATAACTCAAAGCTCATTATCACTCTGATTATAAGCACTGTGAATAGAATATACGCAGACTCTAATTTTCAGTTCCTTTTTTTGTGCCAACGTAAAGTAGATTACAAGGACATTTCAGTGAATAAATGAAGGCACTGTTAGATGATAATGTCAGTTAAGAGATGATGATAGAGTATCTATCTTTCATTAAAGAGTAACACTGTGCAATTATGACAAGGAAAATGACCAGTGGGTATATTTAATAAAAAAAAAAAGGGTTACAAAATAGCAGGCCAAACTTCACCAAATAATCTGTTAAAATAAGCACCCTCTTGTGACAGGTTGTAATTCAACCTGCCAGTACTAGGATCAGTATTTACGAATCTTATCTTAAAGTGACTTTGAAATTTTACCATAAACTTTGGTTTTAGGCTATTAAAAGGGTTTTTTTTTGTCAATAAAAACATTCCATAGCTATATTCCTCAGAGTACTGACACATATTCAGCTTGTGTTATGAAATAATCATCAGAGTCATATATTGTATGCATCTATATTATATTGAAGGGGACCTATTATGCTTTCCTTATTTTCAGACATATACATAATGTCACAATGTCGGATTTTCATGTTAAAAGTGGCCGATGTGTCAAATAATAAGTAGAAACGTATGTTGAAGTAATTCCTGTGAGTGAAAGCACCAGCTTCAGACTGCTCTGAACGCTATGTTTCCAAAGGTTTTTTCTAGTTTCAGCCCAAGCTGATGTTGGCTTGTGACGGATTTCATTATATGGACATCTGCTCCACTTACAGTGTGCAAGTTCACGGCTCCACTCTGCTAACATTATGGTGTTTTTCCATTGTGTTGGAAATCAGGTGGTGTGGTGAAAACACCAGTCCTCCCATTCATTTGAATTGGATTAGTGCGTTTAGGCTGCAGATGTTTTGGGCGCAGCGACCTGCGAGAAACACAACCTGATGTCACACTGTGGTGGCCAATCACAGCTAGCTTTGCTGTCGGCTTCCCGACTCACCAGTGAGATAGAGAGAGAGAGAGAGAGAAGCTGTGGTCAAGTGAGCTAGAAAGTGAATGAAGAGAGGGAGCGGTGGTAGCGAGAAGGCTGGTGAATCAGATCAAAAAAAATGTTATTCTCTGATTGATTCACAGCAGTTATGTCCTAGAGCACAAACACCCCCACACACCTCTGCTCAACCCTGCAGTGGTGTGCCGCAACACCTGATTTGATATGGCCTTATACAACAGGGCAAAGTAAAATAAGTAGTTTACCTATATATGTTGTTGTTTCGACTGGTTTTTAGTTCAGCTAATGCTTCACTTCCTGTAAATTCTTCATAATAAAAGTCTCCTTTTATTTAGTCATTTAAAAGCTTTTAATTTGAAACAGTAAAGCAGAAAATGTTGGGTTTGTATCAGTGGTAACTTTACACAACTGATACGTAAAGCTGGCCAATCAGAACAGACTGGGCTTATCGAAAAGGGGGTCTGAAAGAGATAGGAGTTAAAACAGACTGTAAAGAGACAAAGGCTATACTGAGGGTCTGCTTACAGGGTCAGTAAAAGATAAATAAGGAGTTTTTTGAACTGTGAATCATGCAAAGCTTCTCTAGTGGAGTCCAAAAATAAAAATTTAGAGCTGGAAATGGGCATAATAGGTCCTCTTTAAATGGTTTCTGTATCCTGGGGGATAAAGTCCTTTGACAGGCTGTGGGGGAATCAGCATTAAATGGGATGGGTGCATTTTATATCATGAGAAACACTGAAGGGGGGATGGGCCAAGTACTCAGGTCATGTGGCTTCATGCCAACATTCAAAAATACTGTATACTCACCATTTGTATCAAAATCCAAAATGGCAGCATACATGGACAAAGATACTGGCCATGAGGTTTATTCGATTTTGTAGGGACTTATTGTTTTTAAGGATGATTTTATATGTTCTTGTTGAAAAATAATGAATTACATTATATACATTGATAATATTCATCGGATGTCTGTATCCTGTAGGATACATTGCCTAGATAGGAGTATAAAACAGGGATAATCACTCATAGATATACTTATATTGAGTAATAAGTTGAGGCTTACACTCTTCAGATAGAAATATAAAGGTTTAAAATATTTATTACTCTTTATTTTGCTCTGTATGTGATTAATTTACCAGTGCACTTACAGTATGTTTTCAGGGAATTTCTGTCAGCAGCATTTCAGTTCACAAAAGAGAGAGTTTTGCCACCTGATGGTTCCTCAGATTCAGAAGAGGGAACCAGTGAGGAAGATGAGCTGTTTACAAAGGGCCAGTGTGAGAACAGAAGCACTGACAATGGTAGCTCTAGTGATGAGGCAGAGGAGGGAACAAACCATAGTAAACGATGTTTAATGATCAGATAAGTAATGCAAATCGTTATGTAAAAGATCTAGTGGTTTTGCTGTGAGTGGAGGGAAGGAACCCCCACGAGCGCTCTCTCTCTCTCTGTCTCTCTGTCTCTCTCTCTCTCTCACACACACACACACACACACACACACACACAGGAGTTTGTGTAAAATTACATATAGTTAGGTGGTTTGTTTTGTTGATTGGGGGAGAGGGTTGGATATGTTTTTTTTTAACATTGATGACATTTTTTGATTTTCAGTAGTTGCAAAAAACAGAGTTTGAGCACCAGTCCAGTGATACATTAAAGCTGCTTCACTGCACCAGATGAGTTCTCCACCCCACTAATGTACTTCTCCAAATTCTTTGACAAGGACATCTTTCTCACCTGACAAATTTGTATTTGTGTCAGTTCATTGGATGCAGCATCAACACAAATGCCTCTGAAATCAAGGCCGTCATATGAATAAAGCTGATTGTGGGTATAGTCAAAATGCCTGCAGTGGAAATTACTGGGCAATATATACAGGATATGACAAAGTAGCAGATGTCATGCCACTACAGAGGTACAAATGTTTAACCAGGATGCTCCACTTTCAAGATGACATGAGCTCTGACTCATATAGGCCTATACTTGACCTATGTGGTCAAGTATAGGCCTTATTGAGGCCTATACTTGACCACAGGAGGAGCAAGTGTATGGAAACTGAGAGTGAGAATAAGTTCTTAATTGATGAGACGATGGTTCCTTTCAAAGCCAAAAAAACTGGAAGTCTGTGACAATATCTACCCAGCAAACCCAAGAAATGGGGGTTCAGGATCTTTGTATGTGCTGGTGTGTCTGGCTTTGTGTATGACTTCATGGTGTACACGGTGAAGTCTACATTTGATGGTGCTACTCAAACTCCAGGGAAAGAGTTTGGGTTAGTTGCAAATGTTGTTCTGCAGCTGTGCAGAACCATCAGAAACTCCTCCCAACTGCATTGTCTACTTTGACAGTTGTTTCGCATTGTTGGGTTTGATAACTCATCTAAAAAAAAAAGTCTATGGACCTCAGAAGTTTGAGCACCATTCGAAAGAAACACTTGATGAGTTGTAGATTGGAAGAAGAATGAAACCTCCTACGAAGATGAAGAGTCAGCTTTGACTTTCGTGTAAACAACAGAGCAAAGCTTGCTATGGTCAAATGGGTAGACAACAAAACAGTCACCTTGGTGAGCTCCTGTGCTTCTGTCAAACCTGCTGGCCAAGTGAGACACTACTCTAAAGAGGAAAAGGGGAAGATAAGTGTGCCTGCCCTAAGATTATGTCTGAATACAACACTCGCGTGGGAGGAGTGGATTTGGCATTTCAGCAAAGTCCCACCAGTGGTACCTGGGCATATTTTGGCAGATGGCTGACATTACTGTCATTAACGCATGGCTTTTCCCTGGTGTGATGCAGCAGCACTGGGTCAGAAAAACCAGGGTCTGAAAGACTTCAGGTTGGATGCTGCCAAAGGACTCGTCTACCCCAAAAAACAGAAAAGGGGACGGCCCTCCAAAGGAAATGAAGAAAATACACCACCAAGAGTAATCAAACAGCCAAAAGTCCCCAGGCCTTTGGATGATATGAGATATGACGGGATTGACCACATCCCTATCCTGTCAGTGTAAGGCTGATGCAGGACATGACAGGATGGACAGACCTCTATCATGTGTCAGAAGTGCAAAGTGAGGCTTTGCATTGTCACTTGTCAAAATGCTCACAACTGTGAGCAACTGCTAGTGTAGGGGCAACACAGGGAAGATGGTAGTATGAAAACAGGAATAAAATGTTTTGTTAATAAATGTTAATAGCTCATTATTTATTCAAAGATTAGATTTGTTTCCATTGTTCAAAACATATGTGATTAACTTTTTTCAACTTTGTATGCAAAACATGAAAGAAAGTAGCTAAATAATTGTTTATAAAATGTTTTTAATGTTGACACATGAACTGTTAAAAAAGGGGAAAATGTTAAATGTATACTCTTAATGGACAATGTGTTTCAGGAGATACAGAGTGTAAACTGGAAAATAAAGGTCATATTTTGAAAAAAATCACGAAATTGTGTTATTTTAGCCTAGATACATTAGAAAATAGCAATTAATTAAACTGCCAAAATATTTATATGTGCTTTCCCATTTCACAATTTCATAATCACATGATGTTTTCCAAACGGTCCAAGAATATAATGCTGTCCAGACTTAAGTTCAAAGTGAACAGTGAATTTTGATGCCATTTTTGTGTATGATTGCAAATGAAATTCTTTAGTGTATTCACAAAACAACCCGAAAGGAAAAATAAATCAATGTACCAATATATTTTAAAAATGTATGATATGTAATCAAGCTCAAATCTACCCATGAATATGTTTGCCTAATTTGTTGCTACTGGAAACTATTTGTCAAAATCTAATTTGTCAGCAAGTACAGTCGGATGTCATTCCCCTCTTTATAATAGTTTCAACCTGAGAAACCTACTCTCATTGGACTAATGTGTGTATGTTCCAGATGTGGATGAGTGTTTAGAGGAAGCTAGGCCCTGTGAGGCCGTAGGAGAGTGTGTTAACAACATGGGCTCCTACACCTGTACCTGCCCCAAGGGATACCGACAGATCAACGGCACCAGCTGCAGAGGTAAGCACTGGAGCAGTGATACATTCTCTCACTCTGTTTATGATCCGGGAGATTTAGATTCTCAAGTGTAACAGTGACATGGTGTGTAGTGCTGCTTTTTCCACCTCTGAGTGGATTTCTCTCTCATCCTCTCAGATGTTGATGAGTGTATGGATGAGCCAGAGCTCTGTTCCCCTCACGGGGAGTGTCTCAACACAGAGGGATCCTATCTTTGTATGTGTGAGAGTGGATTCACTGCCAACCTCGACACGCCCTCCTGTGATGGTAAGACAGAACTACAAAGAAAAGAAATGCACACACATACACACACACACACACACACACACACACACACACACACACACACACACAGACTGCTCAGATAATCAGGAGTTCTGCATATGGTTGGGATTTCATTAGAGTAACTGCACCAAAAAAGCAGTAAACTTCTATAAACAAATACTTGTCTCACATAGAGTGAAACAATACAAGTCATTTTGTCAACAGTTATCACATATGTGCTGGTTGAACAGGCTCAATACACAACCTAAAGGATGGAATGAGAAGAAGCTATTCATTTTGAAATGTTTGTGTGTACAAGAACTGTTGTCCTAAGACATGTCATCCAAGGGGAAAAAAAGCTCAGTATAAAAGCAGATGGGTGAAAGCATGGCCAATCACACAGATGTTCACCCCCACTCCTCTTTTGCAGTTTTAAACTGTAATCTTTGAGAATGTCCAAGCAGAATTTGAGGGTGGATGTACTCTTTGAATAGAACTGAAAGGCTTTTGAAGTAAACATTCACAGACGGGTGACAAATTAAGGGAAAAACCAACATAAAGTGTCTTAGTAAGGTGTTGGGCCACCAGAACAGCGTCAATGCACCTTGGCATTGATTCTACAAGTCTCTGAACTCTACTGGAAGGATGAACACTATTCTTCCAAAAGATATTCCCTCATTTGGTGTTTTGATGATGATGGCGGTGGAGAGCGCTGTCTAACACGTCAGTCTAAAATCTCCCATAGGTGTTCAATTTGAGATCTGGTGATTGCGAAGGCTATAGCATATGATTCACATCATTTTCATAGTCATCAAACTATTCAGTGACCCCTCGTGACCACTGTCATCCTGGAAGAGACCACTCCCATCAGGATAGAAATGTTTCATCATAGGATAAAGGTGATGACTCAGAACAACTTTGTATTGATTTGCAGTGAGTCTTTCCTCTAAGGGGACAAGTGGACTCAACCATGCCAGCAAAATGCCCCCCACTGCATAACAGAGCCTCCAGATCCCCTCACTGTAGGGGTCAAGCATTCAGACTGGTACCAGTTTTTCCTTTAACTTGTCACCTGTCTGTATATAACTAATTTGACTCACAATATCTGTATCATATGCAGAGTTTGGTTCCAAAATCTACTTCAGTTTTGGATCCGGTTGCTGTTTGGCAAAATACCCAGATTCGCTTAACTCAGGCTTTTATGAAAACTTTTTATATCTCCTCCTCCAGGCAGCGATAGCAGGTATCTCATTTTTATCAGCTGTTGCTAATTAATGTTAATTCTGTCATGGCTAAAACAAATCTTTTGGCTGTCGTATGGTTAATGTGCTCTCTGCAAGCCGGTGTCTGTGCTCGGCCAAAGAAAATTACCGCCACTCAAAGCTGTAGCGTTTCTGCCTTCTCAGCAAATTAAAGGTGACTGCATGTCTAAACTGGGTCTGAGTTCTAGCTAAACCCTAATGCATTTGATAGGAGATTTGAAAGGTTTTGGATTTAATAAGCAGATTTAATATTAGAATTTAGTGCAAATTCTGTCAAACCCTTAAAGGGTGCAGTGTGTATAATTTAGTGACATCTGCCAGAATGAACTTGGCAAAAATTCATAAGTATGTTGTAATTAGTGTATAATCACCTTCCCTCCCATCCACGGAGGCCTCCACCACCGTGTTTCTACAGTAGCCCAGAACAGACAAAGGGTTGTATTCAGTTGGTTGCAATCTGCAACCTAACCGCTAGATGCCACTAAATCTTACACACTGGTCCTTTAATCACATGTAAATATATTTTGGATAAATGTCCATGCAGTCCATGTTTAGGGCTCAGTGGACTGAGCTGGAAGAGTCCATACTGCTCTGGCTTCCTTGTGTTTTGGATAATGAAACATCAATGGAATAAATATTTGAAATGGTCATTTGAAATGCTTTTTGGGTTAGGGTATTTCATTTTAGATAAATGCTGCTTATACTCATTCAATATCAAGACTGAAAAACAATATTTAAGTATGAACATTAATATTTGTCTGTTCAAAATGTAAGCACAATTGCACGCACCCTTACAGGCACACATGTAGTATTTAATTTATTAATATCATGTTTACCTTCATCACTTTATACTATTTTGTTTTCTTATCTCTATCCCCCCTTTTCTACCATCTCTATCTTGTTTTGTCACTGCCTTTTAAATTAGAAAGAAAGATGAGGATTGAGTCTCCAATTTCTTTCACACATGCTGCTCCTATTTTCTCCACTGTGGCAGGAGTCTTGGCCTCTGTGCCAGAGCTGTTTTTAATGCCCTTTCCTGCCTTAAAAAAAAACACAGAAAAGGAAAAAACGAGAGGAAAAGAAACAGACGGAAGCCTTTGAGCTGGCTGTCTAGACATGGAGGGATATTTGTTGCTTTCTGCCTCATGATTTATGCAGGGGGCTCAGACTGAAATGTAAGTGTGTGTGTGCGTGTGTGTGTCAGTTTGCAAATGATCAGCATTTATTTGTTCAGCATATTTCCATACACTGTAGAGCTGTTTAAAGTGCTTCACAGTGAAAACATCAATAATAAAGTAAAGATTTTGCAGAAAAAGATGATTCTGATGATTCTTGTGGAGTGAACTGTGAGTGCAGTGCTGTTTCGGTTAGAAATGAAGAAACTGGAATGAATGAGTCCAGGAAAAAATGTTTGACATCTCTTGGCTTTGGTCTACAGATATTGATGAGTGTGGACTCAATGAGACTTTGTGTGGTCCTCATGGCTTCTGTGAGAACAGACTGGGTTCCTTCAGATGCCTCTGTGACCAGGGCTACCAGGAGTCCCAGGATGGCCAAGGCTGTGTGGGTAAGTGTTGGAGTTTTGGTGTGTGCATATAAAGCTGGAGGTATTGTATTTACATATAATATGTATACAGTCTGACCTCCATGAAAACTTCACATAAAATGCTTACAGTGATAGACAGAAACGTTATCTTAGTTACATTTATTAAAGGGCAAACATATCAAATAAGAGTTCAGTCAAAAGTACAATCAATACTTCCTACAGTACTTAAACTGACACTTCAACTCCTTTTAGTGTGTAAACTTGATCTGACATTTCAATTTACACACCAGCTTGACCCTTCAGCTACTTCTACTGTGAGGCAGTAACGTTCCAAATATGACATATCTGCCCCTTTAGTCTTCTATGTTAATAAACTGATTATTTTGGTTTGGACTGTTGGTTGGACAAAAGAAGCAATTCAAAGACATCAACTTGAGCCCTTGAAACAGTGATAATTACTTCACTGCACAGACTTCAGCTGACATGCTCTTTCAGTTTTTACACTTGAACTGACATCACCGCCCATCAGGACTGAAACCTCAACTGACACCAGCTCCTTTTATCACTTACTCCTCATTTTATCCTGGTTCAGTGCTCACTCTTCATGTTTACATTTCAGCAAACAGCCCAACTCTTTTTAGCACTTTCACTTCAACTGATACCTTAAATTCACTTGTTACTGGTGTAACACTTACATTTAGGACTTAGTCTAAAACTGAAACCAGCTCCTTTAAATGCCACCTCACCTTCAGTATTTCTGTTTCAACTGCCACTTAAACTTCTTTTAGTGCTTGAACTTTAGGCTCAACCTCTTCTCTTGCCATCCAAAGACTTTTCAATGGCTCCAAAGACTCGACATGTTTTAAACGTTTTAACAGTAATTAGGAGGAAAGCAAATGTAGACTTGTTTCAGACAATTTGGCATTTTTGAAGTAATAATAAATTTAAATAGGTCAAATAAAGGCCTGGTTTCTGCAGGTAAATAAAAGTCCCAAACACTGTTTGAGAATTTAGCATTTTACATTGCTAGTCATTTACAAGCATATCATATTCACTCAGTAGTTAACTTCCCTCTTGTTACTTTTGGCCTCAGTTGTTTCAGATTATCTTTGAAAGCAACATTGCCAAGAGTTGCGGACACACCATCCCAATGAGGAATACATGGAACTAATGTTTAAAATCAGAGGTTTTCCTTAAGTTTGGTTTGGAATGAGTAGGAGCTGATGGGTGCTGGTGGTTTCCCTGGGCTAACTGGGCCCATGCAGATCCCATCTAGTCTAATTTCCTCCTGCAGGAAGGACCGTCAGAGCAGTTTCCCCCTGCTGAACCCTGATAGAAAACTTCCCCAACACACACTTGTGACCAACCCCACCATCACTTGTGTACAGACATATAAAATACAGCACCGTAACTACCAGCATGCTCTCATTCAATACAGTGTGTGCTTTATACACACTTACACACACTTCCCATCTGTCCTTTGGCAGTGCTGCTGGGTCCCACCCAAGTTCAGTCCAGCCAGCTGCCTCCTGTTCACTGCCAAACCATCACTGTACTGTGGCTAGCACAGATGGACTCACTTACACACACACATACACACACAGTGGCGGTGTACCACTAACCATTCAGAATGCGTGTCGTCTCTCTGTCTTCCTTCCCCTCCATCTATCCTTTTCTTCTTATCAGCCTGTTTTCTCTGCTTCCCTCTCTCCTGTTCCTCCTCTCTATCCTGCCTCAGTCTCTTCTCCTCTTGTGGTTTCCCCTTCGCACCTCATGGATTCTCCCTTCACTCATATCTCCCACCATCTCTCTTCTTCTTCCACTTCATTCTCTCCATGGAGGCTTTGTATCAGTGTTGCTAGTTTGACAGCTTTATTCTTGTGTTTAGCAATAGTTTAAACTCCAGCAACTTCAGCAAATGTATTTCTCATTAACACATCCAGCTGCTTTGTCTTAATATTGAGGAAACTATTAATGTGTTGATGTCCAAAGGACTTGGCAATATGGCTTATGAGTCACACATGTATTTAAAGTTGTTACTTCCAAAGAGGTGCAATTGCAACTCTTCCCTCTCACAGCATGATCCGTCCCTCAGCCAGGAGGGTGAGGAGGTATGACAAAATATTATAATATGAAAACTAGTGCGTGATGTCACTTGGCACCTTCCAGGGGTGATTTTGGATGATTGTAACTTTTGCAGTGGGTTGATTTAGGGCTAAGATTTGGATTTAAGATTAACATTGAAATGGGTTTTGCCTGAAAAGTTCATATTTGTCAATGGTCAGACAGTTTTAGATTAAAGGACAGATCTGGAATTATTATCTTGATTTAATGTTCGTTGCACCTGTATATTTGTACGGGAAGGGTACTTGGACATTTCAATCCTTCCTCTTCTCCATAGTTGTCCTGCAGCATTAGCACCCAGTACTATCAGAAATAAAAGTGTTCCTGCTTGTATTTCTGGAATCAGCATACTACAGACATCATGCTTACATGGCCCATCAGAGCACAGCAATCTTCAGAACGTGCTATAAAACAGGCCATTAAATCACCAAATTCAAGGAGCTCTTTCTCTTGAGAAAATGACTGTGCTCAGCTAATGTCATGGCAATTAGACTATGTAATGGAAAATACTTTGTACAAGTGAACATTTTGGATTTGTCTCTTGGGATCATTAATGCAAATTCATGACAATCCAAAACAATTTAGCAGGGTATGGCACTAGAGGAAAACTCCAAAATGGAGTCAGTAGTTGTTGAGATATCCTGTTATGGAGAAAATGGGTCTAACCAGTCCAATGGCACCATCCTGAGGACCTTCTGCTCGCTGGGCAAAAGCACATGAATGTAAAAACAGTCCAGCTCCAGACTTACTTTACTGTCGTCCAACTCGTTCCAACTGTACATTTTGGCTTACATTTAAACATCATCTCCACAAGTCAAAGGGAGAATGTCTGTTGTTTCCACTGTGACTGTGTCGACTTCTATTGATCTCATCTTAGAATACACCATCCCAGCTGATTCCTAAACACTTTATAGCTCATTAAGACGCAGGCACATGAGATAGTGCACTTGACTATTAGAACATTTTAGGAAAATATGGGGGAAATATGCAAATATGTAAATGATCTTGCCAATTTCTCAAATAGATGGATTCAGCCTGCATCAGTGTTCACTGAATTCATCAAAATATAAGTCAACAGGAGTGTCAAATAGCTTTATAAATCTATTTTAATTGGAGTTATTACTATTCCATTGTGCAACAAGCTGAAACAAACTGTGCTTGTTAGGATCGCTACTGAACTGGCCCAGCCCTTGAACATTGCCCTACACCCAGAGCTGACGGGATATTTATGTACCTCTTACCATCCTACCAAAATCAATCAATGTCCAGGCTAAGTAACAATAACATTTATCACTATGTTGCTCTCTTCCTCTTCAACAGATGTGAACGAGTGTGAACTTCTGAGCAGTGTGTGTGGAGAAGCCCAGTGTGTGAACGCTGATGGTTCCTTCCTCTGCGTGTGTCCCAGTGGCCAGGAGTACAACGTAATGATCGCCAAGTGTGAGCCCATTCCCACAGGTGATCCACCTTCATCTTCTGTACAAATGAACAAAGAACCTGAGGACATCAGGAAGTACACACTGTTTCATTACGTAGTCATTTCTCCATAAAAGTGTGGAAAGCAATGTAAACAAACATAGTAGATAGGGACAAAGATGAATTCATTTCCTAGTTATTGCTAAAGAAGACCTGCAAACTGTGATATAAACAACAGTGGATCTCCTGTAACCAAACACCATTGTATAAAACTGCCCTCATGAGAGTATAAAATGACTCCATAATCAAATCCAGTATCTGCCAGTATCTCACTGAAGAATATCTGATCAATGAAGCCAATTTCATAACAACTTAAAATTTTATTTATAATAAATACATGATTTGTTTTATTTGATGTCTTACTACCAGGAAAGAAGATGAGGAGATATGCTAACTGGCTGCTGTAGTTTTAAGTTGCAATGGAAATTAGCAGCCTGCAGAGTAGATGTGTTCACAGTTTGTAACTGACCTGAAAAGGGTTCATGACTATTTTACCCAAATTTGAGATGGACCTTCCATTGCAACTTAAATAAGTGAACGGAGCAGACAGAACAGCAGCTTGAGCATTAACTTTGGTTAAGTCGTGGGTCCTTCACAGGGCCAGCGCCAGAACTTTTTCTCTCCTGGTGCGAAGGGGGAGCTTGACCAATACGTGGGTGTGCTAAGAAAATAGTCGATTTCCATGAATTCAGAGTAACTTTATGGGGAAGTTCTTGTTTTTTCAATAAAAGCAGATATGGCACACAGCACATTCACTATAAATTTAGTTTTTGATTGAATTTGGCCAAAGAATATTCAACAAAATAGCGATAAGCCTAATACAAGTGACCACAAGGCTATGACAAATATGTCTTTCACATGCACCAGACAACGCCCATGTGTCCACAATTAATAACAACACAATACATCAAAAATACGACAACAAGAAGAAGTGCATTTTTTCCACATGCATAATCAGACAACTGTGCATTGGTGATAATGTTTCGGATGAAAAAGCTATCACAAGGTCAGAAATGAAATTAATAACATCCTAAAGTGCAATGCATAAGGCTATGCCTGGTAACTGTGCACACACTTGTAAAAAAAAACTGGCTATCATCACAATCTTAGTGATTATATTTCTATTGCAAACAAAAATAACAAGTCTTACAATACAAATACATGCTGCTGAAAACTTGAGTCTTGTTACCTTATAGCGTCTTGCTTTGAAAAATCTTCATGTGAAGATGAACTGGCTCTTCACTGGTACATTTAAAACTTGTATTGTGTGTGATGTAGCAGTATAAAGTCTCTGTGGCTGCACTGCACATAAACACTACACAAATATGACATGTATGATATAAAAATGGTTGTGGGGCGAGTGGAATTCAATGGAGCTTGAATCTCATTAGCCATCATGGCTACCTGTTGGTCAAAATCCAACACTCTGCAAAGAAATGCTAAATTATTCATTAAGCACCTGACTCATGTAGCTATTGAAGTTGGAAATAACTCACTGGAGTTGAGAGCAGCTCTGGTTTGGTTCTCAAGTAATCAGGTCTGTCTTATAAATGCTCATGATTTCATATGAATTGCAGCCACTGGCCACTAATCCAATTGTATTTTTCATCTGACCCTTGCTCCCCCGCTGTCTGTGTTTCCCTCTTTCTTTTCATCCTTCAGCATCATCAGTGGAGCGTAAGGAGTGCTACTTCCGTCTGAACAATGAGAACCTGTGTGAGAGTGTGCTGACCAGCCATGTCACCCTGCAGGAGTGCTGCTGTACACTGGGAGCTGGCTGGGGTGACAACTGTGAGGTTCATCCCTGTCCTGTCAATGGCACAGGTGAGCTGTTGGAGGAGAAGGAGGAATTTCAACATTTAAGTACAAATCAGGGTCCAACATAACTGATGGCCCAGGGCCAGTAAAATTTTCTACAGGGCAAGTTGATTGGCCAATCACTGGCCCAGACTGCCAATCAGAGTCATGGGTATACCATTTAGGAAGAGGGGAGGACATTTCTCTTCGTTTGATAATGTTTAAAGTAAAGTTAGGCTTTGCTGTTGGCTTCCCAATTCATTTTAAAAAAAAGACAAGAGAAAAAGAGAGAGAGCTTGAGCAAGCTGAGAGCACATGCAAGTGTAAGAGCAGCCGTGGTCGAGCGAGGAGAGGGAGCGGCGGTAGCGAGAACAAAGCTAGTGAATGAGAGAAATAAAATGTTATTTTCTGATTGTATACAGCGGTGACATCAAAGCACAAATTAATAACTATCAAACATCAAACAACTATCGCCTTTTCATTCATTTATTACAGTTATTACAACTCCATGTCTGAAATATACATGGGGCCAGTAAAACTCAGATCTACTGGCTAAGTTGGCCAGTGGGGAAAAAATGTTACACTGGACACTGTAGATCCACTCGGTGTCTGGTCAGAAACAGTTTACCAGCAGCATCATTTAATACTTGGATAACCTATAGTTTTATTATGGAACTAGAGAGCAAAAGCTTTGTTGAGATAACATAGTAAAGTGTTCAGGTTGCTACTGAATATCAGGGCCTTGCTCTTTTTATGTGGATAACTGAGTTAGCTTGATTTGATTGATTTTTCAGTTCTTTACAGCCGGCTTAAAATGTATTAAGAACTGTTGTCTGAGTAACAAGTGCAACTTATTCAATTTATGACCATCAAGGTGAGCCCTTTATATGAAGTCATTTTCAGATACAAAAAACTCTTAGAGACATCAGTAGAAAAATATCAAAATCTGTCAGCGCAATCATCACAACTAAAGATCAAATGAGCTGTACAGTAAAATAAAACTTTAATTACACTTTCTAATATATATAAAGTTCATTATTTAGAAGGATTACTGCTTACACCAGGCAGCATGGATACCTGGATTCAGACTTGAATATCAAAATGTTGCAAAAAAACCTGGATTCAGTTTTGGGTCTCATGTGGCCACAGTATCTTTATCTTCTTGTTACTTGACAAGAGTGGAAGCAGACTAGATCCATAGGGAACCCTACACATTACTGTTGTCTCACCATTCCTATCTGACCACTTAGTGATGCAAAGGAATTTTCCATTTTAATAATTCTTGCTAAACAGGAAGCATGTATTACTGCACCATAGTGGCTTAAATCAGTGTCTTAGTTATTTTAAGATGAACTGTGCATCCTTGCATGCTGATGTTTAACCTCCATGTGCACGTTTCTGTCCCCTTCAGACCAGTTTAACCAGATGTGTCCAGCAGGAAGAGGTTTTATCCCCAATGGAGATTTGCTGTATGGAGTAGCTACATCTGACAGCTACAAAAGTAAGAGTTCATTCATTTACATCGTAGAAATGTCACAGCTGAATCTGAAGTTTTATTCCTGCTACTGTGTGTTCCATCTACAAGGGTAACTATATCAGGTGTGTCTCATTCATTCTGTTTTGGAAAGTTTATCAGCTCATTTAAAACTGAATGACAAGCAGAAAAATGTCCAGTCTTTTCGGTGGCAAGTTTTCAACTCTGGAGGTGGCCTTTTTCATGTGAAATGTGAGGATGGGCACTACATGGTGTATGCTGGCACGGCGAACATGAAGTTTTGAGTTAATGTGGTTCTCTCTCCATCATCACCACCTGAATCTTTCGTTCTTTCTTGATCTTTTTTTCTTTTTTTTCAAAGACACATCACACAAGAAGGAATGTTAAAGATTTATTGTGTGATCTTGCTTTGTCTTTCTTTCTTTCTTTCCTCTGAAAATATAGTATAGTATACAATACTGTAAAAATGCAACAATTATGCAGTATAAGGATATTATATTTTGCACTCTAAAAATAAAGTACAAAAAATGTTGCTATGTAGAACTGTTCCACTGTAGCTACAGGGATAGTGAGCATGTATACTAATGCTACATGAATGCTACTTGCACATTATATATAAGTATGTAAATTTAACAGCTACCCCTGGGAGTCATTGTATTCCTACATAAAGCCACAGCACAGTTACTCCTGGCTCTCCTTTGTAACACTCTTGAAGCCAACAATAAATTCTCATTTTCCTCTCTGAATACTGAACATGTGTCTATTCGCTGGCTCTTTGCAGATGCAGATGAATGTATACTGTTTGGCCAGGAGGTGTGTAAAGGAGGCTTTTGTCTGGATACTGTAGGCGGCTACGAGTGTTACTGCAAAACCGGACAGGACTACGACCCTGCCAAACTGGAGTGCAGAGGTCAGAGTGATGAACAGCAGAGACAAAGACTGTGTATGTGTTTGTTTGTGTCTAAATGATGTCAAAAGTTTCCTCGTTACCTCAAATTCTGTCAGCTGATAACTTGCTTTGATATGGTGTATTTGAATATTCTGCTGACTCAGCAGCAGCTTAGAAAACAGCCGCTGCATTAGCAACACATTATTGAGGTGCAGCACAGTACCCACTGCAGCAGACACAGGGTGGACTGCACATCCATGTTTAATACCTCTCTGAGGAACACATGGCTGTATGTCTGAACTATAAGAGGGAAGACTACACAACAGTCTGTGGAGGAACTGAAGAAGTTATAAATATTTCAATTGGAATAAATTGAGAAGAGACTGAAAGACTGAAAACAACACTGTGGAGCATGAAACTTTGACTTCACTTTGGGAACTCAACTTAAATGTTTATATAGCACTTTCCTATGCACCCTATCTATGTTAACTTCAAATTTAAGCTAGTTTTTAAAAATATATTTTTATGCATTTTGGCCTGTACTGACAGTAGCTTGTTGTAGAGTAGTAGGGAAAGAGAGAAAGCTTTCCCCAGAGGCTTCATCCCATCAAGAAAAGCTTGTAAGTGAAGTGTTAAAATATTATTTCCAAGGTCAAGAATGAACTTTCCTGTTCAAATTTTAAGCCAATGCAGAATGTAGGTCATAAAAATGCTCAGGAAAGTTGAAAAATGTGCTTGTGAAGACAGAAACAACTAGTCAGTGGCCCTTGAGTTAAGGTTATTTTATTTTGTCAAATCTCCAATGTGTTACTTTGTCATATGTGGTTTTGGAGTATTTCTCTGTAATATTCAACTCTTCATGATCATCCAGTTGTGGATCATCAGTCCTGATAACTCAGGCAGCAGACAACAGAATCTTCTTTACTCAACAGACATAAACTGAATCTATATAAAATTCCTCAAAGTGGAAAAATTGTTGAACATTTGAGTTGAATTGCTCAGGTGTTTCAGCTAAACTCTGTAGTTAGCTAGAAAGTTGTGTTGTTTTTCCATTAAATGTCTCTGTTTGCTTTTCTTCCTGTAGATATCAATGAGTGTCTGGATGAGTCGGTGTGTGTCGGTGGACAGTGTTTGGACACAGATGGGTCATACATTTGTTTCTGTACACCTCCCATGTTGTTTGACCCCAACAGTAACCGCTGTGTCATCATTCCCGAGATGACCGGTAAGAAAAGCTTTTTTTCCCCCATTTATTTGCCTGTTTGATCTAAGGGACACCTACTGTGGGGTGAGAGTTCAATTGTCCCTGTAGGATATTTCTTCCAATCTCCACATTATTTGTGTGTATCAGTTTTGCCTAGTCATTTCCAATTTGACATTTTTTTCTGAAATATTGCGAAGTACACTTTTGGTTGTAAAGCATTTGTAGCCTCCTTCCTAAATATAGCCATCTCAAACCTAACTCCTCAAACTATGTATTTACATTATTACATGGAATTTGTTGGGAGCAGTGCTACACCACTCTACTGCACCTGACAAGCTGAGTGTAGGCAGAAAAGCTCCTCAAACATGCTCATCTTCCTGATCCTGAGCAAGTCTGTAAACATATTTATATATTATTATATATTTATGTAATATATTTTGAAATATTATATAGTCACTTCTTGAAGCCTGTTATTCTAAGATAATGATTTAATTACAACATTATCTTGAGATACAAAACATCATTTTCTCATTACCTCAATATAACAGGTTTCTGTATGTCATTCTCTATCCTTGTATCATTTCTTTTGACCTTTATAAAAGTAGACATCGTAAAAGAGAACAATACAGTAATGAAGAAGGATAAAGAAAGTAAACATAATTGTAATTTCATGACCAAATGGCTAATAATAATACCATGATAATGATAAAATGGTATTGAAATGGAAAGATAGAGATACATTATGTTGCAAACCACATATAATGAATAAATAAAAATGTTAAATACTATAGAAATACTGTGTAAAATAAAGGATTTCTTCCATCAAGCTTCAGTGTAAACATACATTCCTTACTGTGTAGAGTTGAGGAGAAATACATGTAATACAATCCAATTTTTATACTTTGAAATGAGCTAGTTTTAATATTACTTAAAAATGATTTAATGAACAAATATAAAAATGTATGATCAAATTGTCATTTTGGCATTATTATAGAGGGGATATTGTAAAATGTTAGTTTCTGGTGTGTTTTGTAAAAATGGGGAGACACAATCTAGTCTACACCTTTCCAGTCTGTAGAAAATCCCAATGTTACTATACATGGGATCACTCTCTACGGTCCTTTGCTATATTGTTTGGGTAATCATTTACAGACCAAAGTAGTTGATTTATGATAACTATTTTAAAATCGTAATCTGTTGTGTTGAGAAAAAAAGTTCATAATTAAGTTTCAATCTCAAAAGACAGGGTTTAAAGAACATGCTAGCTACAATAGCTGCTCTTGGCTTCGGTACAAATAACACTAATGAAATATTTGAAGATTAGCTTATGTGCTTCAAACCAAATTATGGAAAAGTACCTCAATACCTTTGTTATCAATTAGTTGCATAAAACTTATTTGTGTGTGTGTGTGTGTGTGTGTGTGTGTGTGTAGAGGAAGATGAGATGGAGGAGGGACATTTCCAGGGTATCTGCTGGCAGACTGTGACAGAAAGCAAGTCATGCACCGAGCCGCTGGGTGGTGACAGGAAGACCACATACACAGAGTGCTGCTGTCTGTACGGGGAGGCGTGGGGCATGGACTGTGCCCTGTGTCCACCGAGAAACACCGGTACACACTATACAACACACACTGCTCTAACCCTGTAGTGTCAGTGCAGTGCAACCCAGATACACAATACTCGCATGTATCGTCACACACACACCACCTGCATCCATATCAGCTGTAAACACAAACGAAACTTCCAGCATACATAGCTGACAGTTCTGTGGAATCAATGACTAATGAGTTGACTGGTCAGCTGTGGGAGCTCAGAGGTGTTCATTAGTAAATTATTACAGCACTTGGCAGCTCCTGACATTTCTCATTCAGTGATTAATGTCTTTTCTGTCTCTCTCAGAGGATTATGCGGCCATGTGCAACCTTCCTATGGGCGGCGGGCGGCGGCCGTACGGTCATGACGCCCTTGTTGCTGGCCCGATCCATGAATATGAAGTGAGTCCAGACTATTCACCATCACCGGAGCAGCAGGCCATCCTGCCCTTCTATGAGAACGAGGAGCGTGAGTATCTGTATATCTCCTTTTATGTTCATTCCTATTAAAGAGTTACAGGGCTGACACAGGAATATTGAAGACAAGACAAAGAAGACAGTCAAGAAAAGTATTTTTCAAGATTGTGATCAGGTTTTTACAAAGAACAGAGGCCTTGTAAGTTATGTGGCTGAGGTCAAGAATAGTGTGTGTGCATATAGATTTAAGTCAGTGCTCTCAGGTGTTCATCAGTAGATACCAAGCTGAACAATTGAGAATACAGCAGAAAATAAGGTACAAACAATTCTTGGAAGTGCGTGTGACTCACTGATAGCACTGCTGAATGGAGTCTACAGTGTTAAGTGGTTTAGGAACTGAATGAATAATACTATGAATACAATACAATACAGTGTAAGTCTGAGATATTTGGTTACTATTATTGCCATTTGGACTGACTTTCTTTGTCTTGGATGAAAGCTTGGTGAAGCAGGATGACATAAGACCTGCTTGTAGCAATTTTCCAAGTTAAGTTAAAACATAATATGCCCACTGGAAGTAATTTTGACCAAATTGTGGATTATTTCTTACATGTTTAAAAAAGGACCTCAAGATTTGGTACAGCTGTTTTGGCCTGTTAAGCGTTTTTCCACTCGTAGGTTGTTTGCAAAGTATTTAACATGTAGGAGGAGACAAAACTTCATGGAAAACTTAAACAACTTGAACTCCTACACAAGTGTCAATGTAGGACCATTTGTCTGTTATATATATCAAAATGTATTTCCTTACTTGTCCTTTATTCCTTTGTCTGAGTGTAATACATGTTGGTTCATTGGATTAGAGACAGTAATAGCCTCTGTGGCTCCCTGCATCAGTTGAATTAAAATGCCACTACAGTGATGCCGGGGTCACTGCCCTCAAAGGACATGTGCTTTTATACACTGAATAAATAAATACAGTATGATACAAATTTTTAAAAAATACTGTAGTGAAACTTTAGTGGTCCATTGACAAAAATAGGTGTTGTCTTTTTACATGGTTAATGTTTGAAACCCCTATTAAAAGTACTAAAAAAAGTTTAATAAAAGGGGCCTAAGAATATTTACTTAAAACCAGGAAAATGTAGGGATGGATCTGAAAATGTGATCTGGGAGGAGTTAAAAAGTAAATCTATTGATATAAATGAGGTGGAAACCTCTCAGTATAACACATCAGCAACACAAAGCCTCAAAAATGATCATAAAGTTGAAAACAGTTTAAAACCTGAACATTATAACCTTCATGAAACTCTACTCAACACAGCTTTATTTATATCGAACCTTTTATATAGACATGCAGCCCGAAGTGCTTCACATTGCAAGATTAAAACAACACAGACAAAAATAGACAACAATGAATACAATTTTGAAAGACTGAAAATTACAACAATAAAACAATAAAATTCTAAAAATAAATAAAAGTCAATAAAATATAAAATAAACACCAGGGATAAAATTACATAAAAACCGATGAATAAAACTTAAAAACTAAAACACTAACATTACTGCAAATTAAAAGCCAGATTAAAAAACCTAAGTGATCTGGCTAGAATATAAAATGAAAGAATATCTCTGATGCAGAGAGGAGCAAGATTACTTAAAGCTTTATAAACAAGTAAAATAACTTAACTCATTTCTAAAAGGTACAGGTAGCCAGTGCAATGTCTCAAGCAGTGATGTGGTGTGATCCATTTTCTGGTTGCAGCATTCTGAACTAGCTGTTGTTTCCTTATAGGCTTTTTAGTTAATCCAGTATAAATGACTAGTAATAAAAGCATGAATGAGCATTTCAGCATTTTCTGAGTTAAAAAAGGTCTGACTTTGGCAAGATTCCTAATGATGAAAAAAAGGATGTTTTAATGACCTTGTAAAAATAACTATTAAAATTAAAATCTGAGTCTAGGTCTAGGTTTGCTAAGACCACCAAGCATTGAGTGCAGTTTTTCTCTTGCTGCTTTGGTTCCTATTAAAAGAATTTCAGTTTTCTCCTCATTTAGTTTTAAAAAGTTGTTACCCATCCATACATAAATGTCAGTGAGACAGGCAATGAGAGCATGCAGTGCATTGGGGTCATTTGGTGATACAGAGATGTACAATCGTGTGTTGTCAGCATAAAAATGGTAATTGACATGGTGATGGTTAATAGTGTTTCCAAGTGGGAGCATATAAAATTAAAACAAAACTGGGTCGAGAATGCTTCCTTGAGGAATACCATATTTAATACCATCTCTGTTACATAAGCACCCAGGTTGACAAAAACTTTCTACTAGTTAAATAAGACCTAAACCAAGCTAAAACATGGTCAGAGAGATGCACCCATTTCTCAAATCTGTCAATTAAAATTTTGTGGTCAGTTGTATCGAATGCTGCACTGAGGTCTAAGAGAAGAGGGACAGCCACGTTGTTTGTATCCACAATAATTCTCAGGTCATTTACAACTTTCAGTAGGGCTGTCTCTGTGCTGTGGTTGGCTCGATAACCAGATTGGAGTTTTTCTAAAATGCCATTGTTGGTTAGATGAAAAGCAATTTTTCCCTAAAAGTTTACCAAGGAAAGGTAGATTAGAAGTGGGTCTGCAATTGTTTAATTGTTAATTACTCTTGAGAAGAGAGATTACCATGAAAGCAAGATCTATTGCAGGGTTGTTTAGCTCAGTGTACCAAATAAATTGTGTATTATAGTCGACATCTACAGTTTTGGCAGGATATTTATGAGTGCTACAAACTGCTGGAAGTGATCCACTGTACTGCAGAGCTTTTCATTATTGGATATTATACCATAAATATGCAGGTTCAGCTTCTGTGATGACAAACATAGACATTTTATAGCGCTTTGCTGCCATCTTGTGACAATAAAACTAACAACTTGTTATGTAAACCATTCATTTGATCAGTGTACCTAAAATTTGAATGCATGTTTTTGGACCATGCTGGGATTTATGTATGGTAAAAACATTAGACATTGAAGATCACATTAGAATCTTCTAGCTAAGGCCAGTGGTACAGTATGATCAGTTCTACTTTTTCCAGGATTAAAGCCAGCCAGATTTTACATGAACCCAGTTTTTTCCTGATCCCCCTCCCTACATGTAAGACATTTTCCATCGGAATTTTTTTTTTTTTTTGATCTGCCATCACCAAAACCTCTAGCTGTGCCCCACGCAGTCTACAGACGTGGGTCCTGCAGAGGACTGAAGTCTAGTAATCTGAATTTACCCCTCTGTCCGAGATGTTCTACAGCTCAGTATCATCAAAAGTTTTAGTCTTTAGCTTCAGAGACTAAAACCATACAAGTTAGTGACATACAATCTGTGAATTGAAAAGGATACACTGGTTGTGAACTCTAAAATCTAAAATCTCTCACTGCCAAATCCCAAACTTTTTAAATAATATCTCAATTTGTGACTTACCGATTTCATAAGACAACCCCTTGTTGTCCTTTTGTGATGTAGATCCATACAAGGCATTTGAGGGTTTGCGAGCAGAGGAGTGTGGGATACTGAACGGCTGTGAGAACGGTCGGTGTGTGCGGGTTCAGGAGGGTTACACCTGTGACTGCTTTGATGGATACACCCTGGACCTGTCCCGCATGGCCTGCATTGGTAAGAGAACACACACAAAACACAAACAACACAAACTTTGGAACATGTTGTCATGTTAATATTCAAGCATCTCTCTCTCCTTCTCTGTCCCCAGATGTGAACGAATGTTCAGAACTCAACAATCGCATGTCACTGTGTAAAAATGCAAAGTGCATCAACACAGTGGGCTCCTACCAGTGTGAGTGTTTGCCGGGCTTCACTGCCTCCGACAAACCTAACTACTGTGTGGAGGCAGCAACACACCAAACATCAACACACACACAGTGAGCATGGATGGACACTAGGGGGCGACAAGAGACACTAAAACCACACGCACAAGCTTGTATTACTATACTTGTGAGGATGTTCACTGGCTACATTCAGTTGTTGCCAAATCTTCAACACTAACCTTATCTCCCTGGTTTGGTTACAGCATCAAACAGCACTCCCAAATCCCAAAACACTTCACAGCTGAACATCTGCAGTGACCTGGAGGTTCATTTGGGATTTGGGGCAGTGTGGTCAAATGAGGGAGTGTACCTTTAAACGTAAAAAATCTGGAAAGCCTTCAATCTGATTTTAATCTTTGCCCCAAATCTAAATTAAACCTACAAAACCTGAAACATTGCCTTGAAATTAATCTAATCCTGATTCTAATCTTAATCCCTAAACATTGATCCAGCTCCACCCTCAATCAGTGTGACTCACTTCCTGCATTCCCCTTCTCTGCTACATCCCTATGGATTGTTCTTATAGTACTTCTGTTGTATTATATTTGATATATTGTTCTCTTTTTAGTGTTTGTCCAATGTGGATATTTTACAATAAACTATTTCTAAAAAAATATATAAATTACTACCAATGTTAAGGCCTATTTAGTAAAGAGCAAGTAATTTTTTAATTTCAGAATATACTGTAACGTGTTTGTTTGTTTAGCTTGTTAAAGGAATAGTTCAACATTTTGGGAAATACACTCAGTCTCTTTTTTCCAAAGGTGAGATGAAAAGATCTACATCACTGTGTGTTAGAGGGTACTCCACAGTTGTATTATATCCTCTGTGGATAACCCTGATGATGTCATCAGAGTTATGATGACATCATCAGATAACCCTAATAATGTCATAAGGGTTATCTCAGCTTTGACTTGAGACTCAAACTTGTTAACAGAAAGCCTGAGCCACAAAATGAAGGTGTGGAGTTAAGGCAGGTAGGGAGTATCTATTGAAAGGTGCTATTAATTTGCATTATGGGAAATGTAGGATCCAGTGTCTTTAGAGGATACCAGTCAGGACATCCTCTGCTGCTGCTGCCGCTTCAACCACTTAAAAAATCTGTCTCTTTCAAGTCTCCCAATTTCATGCAAGTGTAACACTAAATCACTGGAATATCCTTTTAATTTTCTTGCAGAACAACTGTCAGGCACATCAACTGGATCAACTGTTTGTTAAATAGTCCCAGCATGTAACTCCTCCTAAAAACACATACTGTCATTTTTATATATGATTGTAGCTCTGTATTTAATGCACAGACATTATTGATATCCATCTTCTCATCCAAGTCTTGATAAGAAAGTGAATAAGCAAATCTTTTCAGAATGTTGAACTACACCTTTATCTTGACAGACCCTAATTATTTGTTAGCTTGGAGAAGCATTCACAGTAACTGTCCCGTCACTGCCACTGCCTCCTCTTACACTAATGAAGTGTTGAAACATTAATTGCCAAACCTAATGAAGAAAGCGCTTCCTACTGTATAAGTGTGCTCCAGATCTATGGGAGGAGTAGAGCTTTTGCAGGGGGAGCACATATGTCCAGGGAAAAATGCAAATGAAAGCTAAATAGACCTTGATTTTTGATGTTTTTGTATACAGTACTAACTACTATAATGGTATACAGTTACAGTATGTAGTAGTATGGATTCAGGAAGAGTCTACAGCCATGCTAGCAGCTCTGTGAGGCTGTACTTCCACATACTGTGGCAGCGCTTGAGCTAAATGCTAATATTAGCATGCTAACATGCTGATAATTAGAAGGTAATGTTTACCAAGTTCACCATTTTAGCATGCTAGCAGGCTAACATTTGCTAATTAGCACTAAACACAAAGTACAGCTGAGGCATTTCCTTTTGCAGGTACTTGGTCATAAACCAAAGTATTAGACAAATCATAACTTTGACCTGATGATGGTGCTAGAGGAAAAATCAAGTGAATATAAGTAATTCTGACGGGAACATGGCTGTGAGTACCAAATTTCATGGATTCCATCCAATTGCTGAGATATTTCCGAAGTAGTGGACTAACCAACCAGCATTGCCCCAGAACTAGTGTAGCTAAAACATTTGGGAACCACTGCTTTATGGAATCTTGATGAAATTACAACCAACATATTTATTATGCTGCCAATCACATCCCTACATATATGATGTACTCTCTTTTGTTTTTTATTTAGCTCAACATTTGGTAGATTCTGAGATGTCACTTATGTTTAATCATGGTATACTGTATGCATTGATAATGATAACTGTTACATGAAGGGGATGATAAATGCTGTGTTTAGGCCCAACTGCTTTAACTTTAACATTATCTTGCTACTATAAATATTAAATTACAACCTCAAAGATGTGTTGATCAACCAGTCTGTCTTCAAGCAAAGCTTTCTAACCTTTTTGATCCCTGACAGGACATTTGATCCTTAAAAGTATAGAAATACAACACACACACACTCACATGCGCGCGCACACACACACACACACACACACTCTCTTACTTAATCCAAGCCCATATATTCTGCACTGTATAAGATACACACTAAATGAAACAAACAGTAATTTACTTGAGATGAAGATTCAACTTAATCTACTATGTGGTGCCTATGTGGGGAATAGAAACACAGAATTGTATAAAATGTATGTTTTGTCTGTTGCTTTTTTTAAGTTGTTTTCTTATTGTTTTTAAAAGGAGTTTTATGTGCGTTTTCAGAGGCCATTTTATTCATGTAACGTTTTGACAAACCCTATGGACTTGTGCTGGGTGATCCAGTTGTATTTTCTACCCAGTCAAACTGATTGTGGATATTTAATTCTGTGAAGAGGCCAGCTGTCTGCTCCCTCTCTTCCTCCATCGCCATCCCTCTTTTTGCCGTCAACAAAAGCTTGTTTCTACACTACAGCACCACCAAATAGCAGTATGCACATTTTGATGTACTAAAAACCTAACTATGAGTTTTATGTTTCATACAAAGAGCTAAGACTTTTTTGTTACCTGGTATTCCTTCCCATCTTCCTCCCCCTGTGTCTATGTGTTGAGACTGAAACGAACATTTGTTTTATTTTTCATACTTCTCTTATCTGCGTTTCACTGCAAAGTCTTGCCAGGTTGCAAAGCTGCTATGGGACAGCGATGGGAGAGAAGAAACTTGTGTACATTTAAACAAAAGAGTGGAGAAAACAGCTGTTGTATTTGTAATTTGTACATGAATAAATAGCTTTTTCTATGAATTCATATTACAATGTACATTAAACCCCTTGGTAATAAACCACAAATTGTGATATTTACATTGGCTGGCCTGTCAGTTTTTACTGTTTGAAACATGTTGCATTGCAAAATGTGACACTTGCATTCCAGACTGTTATCATTGCAAAGGTTATTCAGGACTTTATACTGTATCTTCCAGTGTATCATCATTTACAGAAATATTGAATTTGCTTATCAAAGCTTTATTAAAGCTTTAGTTATAAGCTGAAAGCTACATTGAAATGAATTTAAAGAGTTATAAATAACTAAAAGTCAAAGATTAAGTTGGTTAATCTGTTGGCTGAGCAGACAGAAACACCTCACCATTGAGTGGTAGCCCTGATTAATGTGCACAAACTGTAAAAACAAAATGAGAAGAAAAGCAGGAGATATGAAATGTTAAATAAATATGTATCTGACAGATGTTGCCTACAATAATTACTTTCTCCAAATACTGAAAGTCCTGATTTATAGTGACCAAGTCGATAAGATTACATCACAAGTGAAAGTTTAACTGGGAGATCCCAACTACTGAAACTGACATCAGCAAGACTCTGTTTTCTCAATTTTTTGCTTTTGCACAATGTGTAAAATGTTGAAATTGTGAAAGAGTTATTACAACATGCACAAAAAGTTTAGTTTTAGTCAAAACCTTTTTCAGGTTTTCCTTCAATAGTGAAAACGTGTCACTGGAATCTATTGCAACTGAATTGAACTAAATGAACTACAGTTCTTTAACAAAGAGAAAATTACAAACTTTGAAAAGCTGTAGGGGAGACCGGGGACAACTATAACATCTGAATTGCACCAATCAGAAACAAGACATAACCATGCACATGGTCTGTGATGATCCCTCTTTGCCTGCCAAAAGACAAACTGGTGACTCATAGTTTACTCGTCAAAGTTCCTCTGCCAAGACTCATTTTTGTAACCTGACGTGCCAGATGGTTTGTTACACAGAACCATCTGAGAAGTCGTCCATGGAAACTGTTTGGAAAACGGCAGACACTTTCATAAAAAATTGTCTATTGCCTTCTTACCTCGCGACGGTGATTGGTCCGAACCACCTGCAACTGCTTTGATGGATACACCCTGAACCTGTCCTGCATGGCCTGCATTGGTAAGAGAACACACACAAAACACAATCAATACAAACAACATAACTTTGGAACATGTTGTCATGTTTCAAGCATCTCTCTCTCCTTCTCTGTCCCCAGATGTGAATGAGTGTTTAGAACTCAACAATCGCACGTCACTGTGTAAAAATGCAAAGTGCTTCAACACAGTGGGCTCCTACTAGTGAGAGTGTTTGCTGAGCTTCACTGCCTCCGACTAACCCAACTACTGTGTGGAGGCAGCAACACACCAAACATCAACACACACAGTGAGTATGGATGGACAGGGAAAGGGAAAAGGAGAAGAACCACAGCAGTCATAACTGATACACCTGTCTGAAACTCTCTGCAGCTGGAGAAGGACAGAGCCATTGGATTCAAGTGTAAGAAGAAGATGAATTTCACTGAATCCAAACCCAAACCAAGAAGAAAGTACATAACAGAAGAGCAAATGATGAGGAGAGTGAAGGGGAAGTATTCTGCATTGTCTGTCTGGACTCCAGTTCAATGGAGGTTTGGATTTCCTATGTATCATGCTACTCCTGGGCCCATGAACACATGGGAACAAGTATTATTTGTGCCACAACTATGAGCGAGACATGCCGTGTCCTGCCAACCTCACCTCAGAAAATGATAAGAATAAGATTAGAAAATAAAGAGTGACTCCATATGTTGAGAGATTGTGTTCCAATCTCCAAAACCAAACTGTGAATTGACCCCAAGCTAGAAGAAATTATTTTTTCTCCACACATCCACCCCTAACACAGCCCACTCGCAATCATACCTTGGTGTTACCGACCGTGTTTTACTTTGCAGATGATCTCAGGCTCATTAACTAGACAACAGCCAAGTCTGATTTTAGTTTCTATGGAATTAATGTTAATTAGCTACAGCTCATATGATATGCTACAGATGACACTTGTCATATATTATGATATGGATTGTATAGATGGATATGAATGATTATGCTACTGTGAATGGTGGTCAGACATTAAGAGAAGGTAGGGAAATGAAAAATTCAAAGAGTAGTTTTGCAATTGTACTGGCCTGAACCCAAATCAAATCTTGACATACGTAGAGAATGTCAGGCCTAATATCTACAAGAAAACATTTCCTTGAAACTTGATCTTATCGTTCTCTGTGTTATCTGCAGCCATGCCACTGAATGATAGATGTAGTGTTTTTCCTCAAAATGTTATTATATTATGTGTTATGTATGACATTTACAAAACCTTTAGGAAGGTGCCAGAGTGTCTTCATTGTGCCTGGTGTTTCTGTGTCAGTGACTTTTATTTAGCCTTATCCAAACTACAAACATAAAGACCAATCAACTGGTGGTTACACTGAGGAACATTCCTGGAAAGGCAGGTCAAAGATTTCAATAATCGGCGCTCCTCTGTCCGCTCGTAATACTTGTATTTACACCAAAACATTTCTACTTGCACCACTTCTGACTATTTCTTTCTTTGCCTTCTCTTTTCTAAACAGACTGAGAAAGCAGAGTTTGGTATATTTAAGCTCTCTGATGGTGTATTCAGACAGAACACAGAGTTATTTTCAGACAAAAGGCAAAGTGGTGTGATTGTCAATGTGATCAAGTCAATGGAGTGGATGTAAGAAGATGTGAGATCCTTCTCTTTTATGAACATATAGATACAAGAGGAAAGGAAATGTTCTTGAGACAAATGAGAAAGAACTGGAGTTCTTGTAAGGTTTCGGTTGAGGGTGCTGCAGTGTGTGACACATGCACCATTCACAAGGTCACATACCAGCCTTATCACCACTTTCTGTGAACAAAGCTAATAATAGTATTCTAGTTTTGTTAATGACAAACCACTGAGTGACTGAAAATAAATTAAAGTTAATCAATACACAACATTTGAGAATGCACAACACATCTCAAGTTAAAGGAATACAATCCTGCATCCTGCACCTTTTTCTTTAGCCGTTATGACAAATGTTGGACAATGTGAGAGGACAACTTTTGGTCCTACAGAGCATGTCCATATCTGGCTAGTAGGCTTGAGTCTCACTTACAAGCCTTTTGGCCAAATAGAAAAGCTGTTTGTTCAAATGGCTAAAACTACTATGGAAAAATTTTTAGGCACTTAAGATGTTTAGATTCTTATCTATAATGCAATACCATCAGGGAGGCATCTGATTGGTCCCAAATGTATTCTGCAGTATGACAACAACCCCGAAATCCTAGAGAACTATCCTCAACAAGAAGAAGAACAAGAAGTCCTGCAGCAGATGGTTTGACCCCCACAGAGCCCTGATCTCAACATCATGGAGTCAGTCTGGGATTATATGAAGAGACAGAAGCTCAACCCAAAGCAGATGGCCGCCCACCAAGAGCCGGGGTCTGCTTGAGGTTTCTACCCGTTAAAGGGGAGTTTTTCCTTACCGCTGTCGCCAAGTGCTGCTCATGGGGGAATTGTTGGGTCTCTGTAAATTAAAGAGTACGGTCTTGACCTGCTCTATGTGAAAAGTGCCTTGAGATGACTTCTGTTGTGATATGGCGCTATATAAATAAAGATTGATTGATTGATTGAAGCAGCTGAGACGACTAAATCCACAGAAAAACTGCGGCAACTTCTCCAAGATGCAGGAACAACCAACCTGCCAACTACCTGATAAACTGTGTGCAGGTGAACCGAGAAGAACTGCTGCTGTTTTAAAGGCAAAGCTGTTTATTGATATATATATATATATATATATATATATATATATATATATATATATATATACACGTGTCTGTACATACATACATCATACATACATATACATATATATACATATATATTCTTCCTCAGCAGATGCAGTTTTCACAGTTACCATGGAACTGTAAATGTTAAAATTTCCACTTTTCTGAACACTTTCTGAGAACTATCATCCTTGTTGGCTTACAGTCCATCAGTTAAGGAAGATTATGGGATATGATCAAAAGCTACAGAAATGGCTCTTGTGATGAGATTGTTTTGCCAACTACTGTTTATAGGGTCAAGAATGAACTTTCCGTCGCAAACTCTGCATTTACCTGACAATGATCTCTGTGCAAATGATGATGTGCGTGTCTTGGAAGGAAAGTTGGATGTAGTGTGACAGTGTTAATCTCATTTTTCCTCTCTCTATTTTCCTCCTTGTCTGTCTGTCTCTCCTGCTTCGTCTGTCTCCTCCCCTCTGTCTCTATCTGTTGCAAGGCTACACACTGATATTTGCAGAGCTGTCCTGCACACCAACCTTTGTTTCCAGTAAACTCTGAATCTATTAATAGACTGTGTGTGTGTGTGTGTGTGTGACAAAGACAGAGGGAGAGTGTTTGTGGAAGTTATTGGACAGACAGAGTTAACCCCCAGCACTTAAAGCAGGATTTTGTGTATCACTGGCTGTCCCTGTGAGCACAGATAATACAGGATCATGATTTACGTGGCAGAGGTCACCTGGCAGTAATGTTTGTGTGGATCAGAGAAAGGTAAGTGCATCCCTAAACACTGCTGTGTGTGTGTGTGTGTGTGTGTGTGTGTGTGTGTAGGGAGAACAGAACTTTCAGCTATGAATTACAACAACTGTATTTGGGTGTGAATCTTCAAGTTCCGGTTTATTGTATTTTGACATATTTTGCCACAAAGCAGGTGACACTGTGGGCTTTTTTGAAATGTTGTCTCCATTTTTGGTGTGTTTCTGCATTGCACTTCCCAGCACTGTACTGTATCATTTGTATTTTCTGTTGATGAAGTTTGTTGGATGGTGGCGAGCGTATGATGACAAAAACAGCATCATTGTAGGTTTACCAGTGAAGCCGAAGATGAAACCTGGCGGGTGATTGTCAAGATTAAAGTAGAATGCAGGTTGACACTCATCTAACCCCAGTGATAATTCCCAGGATTAACAGAAAATGTTCTCAGCTTTGCCAAAACACTTGGTATTGTAATTATGATGTCTTTCTGCTGCCACATTTAACACTGATGAAACAGTATAACTTACATTTACATATATGTTTGCTTTGTTAAATACAGCTACATTGTGTGTATCACATATTTTGTTTTCTAGTTCAAACTTGATTTCCAGTGCTAACTACACAACTGTGTCTTTTTCAGGAATGTTTATTTCTTACATCTGATCCTAAAATAAATAACAAAACTGAATCATAATCATAATCAGTATAATTCAAGGTTCCATACCAACAGTGGAATGTATGTGTGCTTGGCATTGAGTGAGTGGTCAGGGTCATGCCTCTTAGCAGCATGTCATTGTAGTGGATTGTATAATTAGACACTAGAGTAAAGTTTATATCTCATTGGACAAAGGCCACAGTAAGGCTGAACGGAAATCTTAAGTTGACCATTGTTAGGTTGTGTCATGTTAGTTCATATAAAGAGTTATTTAAAGCTCTATTAAGCGGTATCTTTTAATATTAACATTGAGGTAATGCTTCTACTACCACAGAGACCTGAGGCCAGATGCATAAAACTCTGTGTACGCACAAAGCCAAAAATATGCAAATGCATTCTTTTCCACTCCCATAATTAGCCATAAATGGATGAAGACACGCCCTGATGGACAGACTAGCCATTTTCATATCAGTTCACCACCTGCTCCACCCATCTATACACCTATCAATGAAACAAACAGGAAAGAAGAAGTGCTGTTTCACCTGATTGTGTTGCACCGGTGAGGTTCTCCAACAGCAGAACAACTGTTATTATGCACAACAATTACAGATGGCTGTGTGGCTCTTTTTACCCTCCATATCATTAATCATCACATGGACTGTAAACCATCGTCAGCAGTGATATGTCAGAAATATAATCAATGAGTAGTTTGTAGTTCTCATATCTAAACCAACGATAAAATAAGAATATTAAGGCCAAAATAAAATGTGGACTCCTTTGTGAATTAAAGAATAATAAAATTAGTCACACAAAAGTAATTAATTAACGTTACATTCATAAATGTGCCTTTGATTGGCATTTTATGAACCCTCAAACAATCAGTGCAGTTGGTTATCAATCTAAACAACGTTTTACAAAAAGATTCTCTCTGGTACCTCATATTTCATCTCCACCTCATCACATCACCCTGTGTACGCCTGGTCTGAAGAATGTGTGAGCTGTGCACATTCTCACCGCACATTCTATGTTTATACCAGTTAGTGTGCAGGAAGTGGTGTATGCATGGTTTTTGTGTGTATGCATTGTTTATGCATCTGGCCCCCGGTGTATGACTGACTGCCGATAGCAGTAAGTCTGGTTTGGTCATGCTTTCCAACGAAACAAACTGAATGCGGTGACGTTCCTCGCTGGTGAGAAATGCGGTGACACAGATGTAGCACATGGCTGTCCACATCCTCCCTAGGCTGTTGCAATGTCACAGAGACAAAGTAAATGAGTGGCTGGTTAAAAAAGTTAGCAAACTAAAGACCCTGATATAGTATATCTGGTGGAGACCAATACAGAGAGGAAATGAAGAGTAAATATTGAACTCACATTTGTCAGATGGACAACAATACAACAAATAGATACAAATGATACAGGCTGTTTGTACCAGACGTGTTTCAGCAACGTGTTTCAGTCATCCATCTCATGTGCATTTGAAGGATCAAATTTGTTTCAGTTTCAATCAGTTTTCTGGGAACTTTTCATCTACTCTGGCAGGGAAATTTTGTTTCGGATGGGTTGTGATAATTTAGGCTACTTTTTGTACTATCTGGGTGGTTTCCACTAATTTAAGTTATACTATATTCCAATAAATCAGCCCCTCCTCTCATCTGAGTAGGACGAGATTGACACTGCAGTGAGTTCAGTAGGCTGATACCACCTTCATGTCATAACAGAGTTATTGAAATTATGAATTTATGACGTCGAAGTTGCAGTTACAACTAGGATTTTTTTTTTTTTTTTCTGAAAGCTCTGATATATCTGACTAGACACTGAAGTGACTGAAAACTAAACAAACATGGACACCTCACATCAGCCAAAGACTGACGTTCAATGTAATGAAACCCACATTTAATTGATATTGTATTATATTGTCACTGCACAGTGTTTTAATCTTTACATGACCAACTCTGTAATCATGCTCACCTTCTTGATGAATTCACATTTGCAAGTTGTTTACATGGGAATTTCTCCATCTCTATCATCCAACCTATATGACATGAATACAGCATCAGCATCAGACATAACTTATGATCGTCTAAACCAAATGTCATTTCAGTTTATTAAAACAAAACTGAAACTAACTTTTTTCTTGTTCCAATTATTATTCTGTTTCACTTACAACAGATGTTCATGAGCGAAAACTTTTTATGTTAAAGCAGCACTAGGTTTACCTTGAGACTAATTAAACACTATACCCCCTCATTTTGTAACTTACTGTAGACTGTAATAGGAAGCTTTTAATGGAGAAATGAAAGACTTGACATGATGTGTACTCAGCTCCCTCATATTCTTAATATTCTGCCAGTACCTGCAAACTTGCGCAAACAATTCAGGTTGTTGTCACAGTTGTTAGAGCTGAATATGCAATTGACATGCATGAAGGAAGGAAGACTGTCTGGGGAAACTGGTTGTGGCTGGTAAAGGTGTGAACACATATGCATACTAATAGTGCAGCTATTGCTGGTGGCACCAATCCGTTAAGCTAATGCCTGAGTGCTTTATGCGGTTAAAGACAAAGAAGATCTACTGTAAGTTGGGTACAACAATAACAAAAACCATGATTTGATTAAATAAAATCAAAGTTATTCTGCAGGTCTGATATTACTTCCATCTCAGGCTAGCATGCAAATAAAAAAATTCATCTCAAGTCAAAAAGTTTGGTCAGTCTTTGTCAGTCTCACACCAAATAAACCTTGAAAATGTGCAACTTTGCACCCTTTATGTGCACTGTAGCCTATATCATATCGCCAACATTCTATTACACACATGCTCCACATTCAAATGCTTAGCAAACAATGTATATGGGCTGAAAACGCTGGCTGTATTTCAGCAAAACTACAACTTTCTCACATTCTTTTTTGTAATGATCGCCGATGTCACAATAAATAAAACTATGCAGAGTCATATTTGTGTAAAATCCTGTAGTATTACTCTACCTTGTCAGTCGACATGGCTCTTTGGCTTTGTCTTGAGACCTTCCCCAACATTCTCAGTTGCCTGTGGAGGGTGATTTCTATGTGAACGACGCGGGCCGGAAAATCCAAAAGATGGTACATCTTTGCGCGCTCCCAAGTGCCTTGCCTCTCTCCTGCTACCATCAACAAACAACCGGCACCCACCACAACAAATACAGTGCTATCTGAATAGAAACACCCTGCAGATATTAGCTCACCAGCTCTGCTACCCACCAGGTTAGCTAGTGGCTAGCTGCCTAACCATGCCAGCTATCACCATTTCTGGCTACAGTACCTTTGTTTTTTGGGGGGGTTAAGACGGTTAGCTGCCTCAGTCAACCACCACACATTTCACGACAAAATCACAGTGCGTTGCTCCCTGGCCACAGCTTGCCGAGCCTACCGGTGTTTAGTAAACACGGTTGGTAATGGTGGTGGTTTGTGAGTCGGGTTCAGGTGGTTGATTAACACATATTTTAGCGGGTTGGGTAGTGCAGACTGGTTCTCATAATGGGTCGGGTGGGTGCGGGTATTAAAAAACACTGACCCGCGAATCGCTACCAGCCAACAGCCACAGCACAGAAGGTCTGTGTGTGTTTGTGTGTGAGCCATGGATGTAGAGCTGAATACAGGAACAGCGCTGGGCTTTGAAGCCAATTTGACATAGCGGCCAAACCATGTAATTACAATGTCTCGTGCTATTGGACCCAAAAAGACTTTTTCCCATAGACTTACATTGTGAAAGAGATGTCTGTAAATCAGTGGATATATTTTTTTGAGCGTCACAACCCCCCCGAAATGACTCGTCTCGCTATCTATGCTTTGCTGAAGCACGGTACAAAACACAACATTAGAGATCTTTTATGTTATTATGAGAAGTGTAAGCGAGGAAGAAGACGTCACCTGCAATAGTCTTGCACCACCGTTCAAGCGTTAGCAACGGGATGCTGACTGCAGCTCACTTAACGGCCACCGGTGTCACTAATGAGATGGAATTTCTGAAACCTACATATAGAACCTTTAAATTTAACATCATCTAAAATCTAAACCTATTATAATTTATATAATTCATATAAATGTTTCATTATTGCCTAATTATACAGACAAATAGAAGACCAGAGGCAATAGGAGTGGTATATGTAAAAACTGGGCTACTTTTATGACGGGGTCTATGACTGGGCTACTTTTTGTCAGTCCTATCTGGCAGTACTAACAGCAGTACTGTGACTGAACACATCCAGTGTTGACATGATGGAGGACTGCTGACATGCTGCTATCACTACACAGCCAGTGTTTCTGTGTATCTGCTGGCTGTATACTGGAAGATGGCGATATTATACTACCACAATAGCCATAACAACTTGATAAACCTTTGATATGACAGGGGGAAAGAGGACTAACTGTGGAAGACTTGAACATGATTTGGCTAAGCCAGTCAGCTGAAGCCTCATATCAGCTTCAGCTGAACTTAAAAATGGATTTTGGGCATTTTTCTTACATTAGTATCACATAACGAGGGGATCTCTCCATAGCCTGTATGAACAGGAGGACCAATAACACTGTGTCTACAGAGAGCACTTCATCTGTTCTAGCTTATTTTTACACTTCAAGTCTATTTTTTTCCCCGTTTTACTCAAATAACTTCTACTGTGATTGTATGTTGGGGTCTGAGCACCGTCACAATGTACCTGACCTATAAATACTGTGCCTGAACACATTCTGTATAGACACTGAGCACTAAAGCTGCTGCTCTGCACAGTGTAACTCTTTAAATGTATACATTTACTTGAAAAATGTGAACTGATCCTTTAAGAAATCCTTTGCAAGTTTGAAATTTGGGTCATAGCACCTTCATAGCACCTTCACCACACCAGGCAGTGTAAATTGTGGAATCAATAAACTTAAACCAATTTGACCCTGTTCTAAATAACTCACTAAAGTCCAGTGCACTACAGCAGTCATACAAGACCTTACTGAAAATGTGTGAGAGACAATAAGAACTGGAGTTGAATTCTTTTTGTTCAGCCAGGCAGCAGGATGTGCAGTCAGTGTTTTTGTTTAGGCAGACATTTTTAGAAGCCCAGAGAGACAAAACAATGTGTGCAACGTCATTAGAGTGGAATATGGGATGGGTTGACCCTCTCACACAAGAACAGAGCAACAATGCAGGAACACACGCACACGCACGCACTCACACACACACACATACACACACATATGCACTTTACCCTACTTGTTAAGCTGTGATGTAGAATATTACTCAGAAATCTTTAAAGAATGAGTCACTTAAACTTTGCCGGGTTATAACCATGCATGTCACAGGGCATTTACTGGGTTAAGTTATCATGAATGTTGCTCAGATTTGAGACAGGAAGACGCGCCGAAACAAACACTAACGTGCGCACAAGCATATTGTGATACATTTCCTGCTCTGCTTTTTTCCACTTTACCTTGTGTGGTCCCTATATTTAGCTCAGTGCAGGGAAACCAACCAACACAGGCAGGAAAACTAAGTTGGGAAAGAATTGAAGGAAGTCTACTGGCCATTTAGACAAACAACTCACACACTGGGATCAGTGCTAGCTGTACTGTATGGCTGAGACAGACAAAGGGCTTCAGAATGATAGAGGGGCATCTAAAGAAAGGGATGGGAGATATTTCGATCCTGCGCTGACAATTGGAGAGCTATGCTGGGTTTAGTAGCAGCCTTGAGGATCCAGGTGGATTTGGGTTTTGATGTGGATTTGAATGTACAGAAGGTGGATTTATGCATGTTTAAAAGGTGGATCCATGTGGTCTGTTGGTAGATCTTGGCAGACTGAAGGTCTCAGATGAGGTAAGATACATATGTAGTTGCCTAAATGTTTGAATGGGACCTGCAACAACATTAAAAGCTAAGATGAAAGCCTGTAGTCATTACTATCTGAATTAGGACCTAAAATATCTGGCTGATATCATTTGTAAAGTGAATTTTAATGTGCTACAAATAGAATATTGACAGTTTTGTGCTGGTTCTCATGGACATCATGTGAAGACTTGCCTGTTGTTGCACACTCAAATCTGTCAGATATTATGCAGGACAGTTGTTTTTGTCAGGACTTTAAAGGATAAGTCCACAGTTTTACTGTTCATACTGGCTGTTCAAAGATCCCCTTCTAATGTACTTTCAGTATAAATGATGGGGGCCAAAATCCACAGTGTGTCCACACAGTCATTAAAAAATGTATCTGAAGCCTATATGAGGCTTCAGCAGTCTGAGTTAGTCATATCAAGTAGATATCTGCCACATTTACAGTCTTTTTAGCATCAAATTCCCTCTTTGTGTTTCCTCGGACAGTGTTTCCCTGTTGAGCTATGGTGGAAGTATAGTAACAAAAAGAGGGACTTTGGCACTAAAAAGACTAACGTTCAAAGATATCTACTTGATTTGACTCATTTGGACGCTGAAGCTTCATATTAGCTTCACATAAACTTTTAAAGACATCTTTACACAGGCTTGTGGATTTTGTCCCCCATCACTTCCATTGTAAGTACATCATGAAGGGATCTTCCAATGGTCAGTATGAACAGGAGGAATGATTACAGCAAGAAAAACATGTTTAATGTTCATTTGGGCTCCTGACTGTTGTTTTAAGACATACTTGAAAGACTGAGAAGTCCTTTAAAGGGGCTTGTTTGATTATAGTTGTATGTGCTTGATAGTCCTATGGTGACTGTATATAACACATGATATGAACACACAGTCTGTCATTTGTACAGTGTGATCCACTCCATTGTCTCCCAGATGAGTTAAAGGGAGTGAAGGCACTCATTTGCTCCATTTCTAATGAGGTGATGTTCTGTTTGACAGTAAATTATATATTGACAAATATTGTCAAACATGCACAATATGCACGTGTATCAGTTCACTAGTAATAATATCTTCTTTTATCTTCTATTGTTCGGTATTCATGAACAAACCTTCATGTTATAGTAGTGTGGGGCTTGCACATGATGCACATGGTTGCTTGTAGTTAATTTCTACCTGAGATTTGAACACTTGAGTTACAGCTATGGTAGTATTCTCTCCTATGCTTTAATCTTTTAAAATATTGTTGCAACTGCAGTATTTTACTCTGGACAATGATATTTCACCATCGACAGCTTAATTTCAACATTCAGCAGTACATCGTACAACCTTCTCTGGAGGTTTATCTAGCTTGCTCTCTCTATTTCTTTCCCCTCTAGGTAGCAAGTTATATAATACGCACTTATTATTTCTTGTGTGTTTGGTGAGAACTGGAGCACACATGGCTTTTGAGCAGACTGCATGTTGCAATGTGCCACCATGTGTCTTTAACTGCTCTGATGACCCCCTGACCTTTTCTCTAGAGCCACAACCAGGCCAAAGTTTCTTTCCACATGAGAAATGTCAAAATCAAATTGGCAGTTTGCCTATTCAGCATATTAATGCTCCTCAAAGAATAAATCCTTTCCATCATGGACACTCCATGACTTTCCCCTAGCACCGCACCTTGGACCAAATGTCACGTTTGCATAAAGGGTATCTCATTATCTAGCAGGCACATTGCAATGATATTCCCTGAGTGCATTCATTCATATCTCCGATCTCTTTTATTTTGAATGTCTTTCTCCTAAAACCACCCTCAGGACAAACTTAACATTTTACTGCTTATAATGTAACATATAGATCAATCTTGGTATTAATTTAAATTATATAACTTAAATCTAAAGAGGCAATGCTACAATACGGAGAGATGGGAGTTTGTGGATGATCTCATTTCTTGTTGATAGATTTTAACACCAGTGTTTAGTTTAGTTTAGCTCTCACAGGTTAACATGTGGACAGCTTTTGTGACGACATATGAAAAGCTCACAGCTCATCTGCTCTCCGTTGTGTTTTGAACACAGTCGACTGGAGTTACATGCATTCGTAATGAGTGGCAGCACGAAAGACACATGCGACATCTAATAAGCATAATTATTTCATTGGTTGTCACCTAAGCAACTACTCGGAATACACTGACGGTAATCTGACTCTCTATGAATTTATGAAACAATTCCAATCACCTGGCGGCACTTTGTCCGAACCAGAGTGAAGTTACCACTGAGTTTAATGAATAACCCCACTGACTGCTACAGGAGCACTGTTTCCCACGCTTTTGCTCTCTCTACAGAACAGGCCTACATATCATGTTAGAAATGGCATGTAGTCTGAAAAGTTACTGATCAACTCTAATCAACTGCACAGAGACACTATTATTGTGCCTATGATTTAAATTCTAGGGTTAGTGGAATAGTGACCGATAAAGACATTACTATCATCATCATTATACATTATACTGAAAGGTGTTTCTAATGTTTTACATACATGAGGGGGGCAAAATATTAGAAACATCTTTCAGTATAATCCAACAATTTTGAGCCTGGTCAGAGCCCTCTACTGTACATCAACAAGAAATGTCTCTTTCAGCCAGCTACAGTCTAAATTTAGTCTCCCTGCTCATAGTCATGTTGTTCTGTTACCTGCAAGTAAACTTTGATAGACATTACACCTCCAAAATACTGTCTGTTTCTCAGGTTACACAGCCCACCTCCTCTAGTCATCTCAAGGAATCCAGGATTAAGGGGTGTTTGGGGATATCTGATGAGCTTTGATGACTGGATGGAGGGAATCAAAGACTTTTCCATTAATGCTAGACTTCAGCTTCTACAGTTTAAAATCATGCTTTGCATTCAAAGACCAGACTTTTTGCATTGGTTTCATCTATTTGTGACAAATATAAATGGAGGTGAGGGGACCCTGACTTTTTTTTTTTCCTCAACAGTTCAAAAACCTGTTGAGGAAATATCCCATTTACTGGGAAAGACTGTGGACTTGCTGTTTTAGGTTGTTCTGAATATCCCTAAAACTGCTGGATGAGACAGCAGGCTTTAACGTTTTGTATAGCTAAAAGGGTCATTTAAGAGAATGAAATCATCCTCCCCTCCGTGTTTTAAGAAGAGGCTCAGTGATATTTATGGTTTCCTGTCTTTATTTGGAGGAGACATTAGACATTTAAACGGCTACGATCACTGGTGAATAGACATTCGAAGCAGATTCACAAGTGAACGTTTTTTCGCTGACTATTTAAAGACGATTAAACGTTCACATTTAGACCATATTTCACTGGGATTTGCAATACTGGCATTCAACTGAGACGTTTGGATGTGGTTTCTTAGTTAGGCTCCAAAATGACGATATGCTATTATTTGCACATTGTAGAAAATGAAAAATTTCACTGTTGCAAATCCCAGTGAAATATGGTCTAGCGGAGGAGGTTTCCCACACTGGGTCTCAAACCCCAGTCTGCCAGACCACAGATGACTGTGCTGACCACTCATCCAAAGCTCAGCTCTGCCAGACACACAGACCTGCAGCTATTAATACATTTGTGACATAGAGACAGACAGCAGAGCAGAACAGAGGAGAGGGACGGAGACAGCCATGTAAACCTTGCTATGCTATGAGACACGACCTGCGCTTATTTCTTCTTCCTGAAAACAAATCATTTCAAAATTATTTGTACGAAACAAATATTTGTAAAAACCCACTATTTATGCTTTTCTGTGCGTATCACAATTTGGCTCCACCCCTACTATATAATTGCATATTTATGTCATTTTATATGAAACATTAAATGTGTTGCGTCTTCATACAGACCACATTTCACCTCTTTCATCATCTCTCTTTCAAGCTACAACTGAACAAAATATCAAAATGATGAAACCAATTTGTGATTTGTGACACATTGATGTTGTAACTGCTTTTTAGCTGGTTGAAAAGAGGGCGAAAAGAGCTCTTAGATGTTCAGACCAAATAACACCCAATTTTCAACAAGGAATCAATATTGAAATCCCAGTTGGTGCTTACTGGGAATCATCTGACTCATAATGTGAATCTGGGAGGTCCCTTTATTGATTATATCAGATACAGATTGACTTGGCTGCAGTTAAGTATTGTTGTGTATGTTGATTTATTTGCTCCTTTTGGGTGTGGCTCAATGTACAGTTAATCTGAAACACATTTTCATGGTGAGGTATGGACTGTGACGGTGTACAGAAAACATCAGCTTGTACTCATCTATGGACATTAGAGGCTTCTGACCTGTGTGTAGCAGTCTCTTAGCTGTGTTTGTGTACTTGTTCTAAAAGTTCAAAATAAAAATGATTACAAAAAAAAGAACATTATGTGGAGTGTATCCTCAAATGAGTGGATCGGTGCTCTTTGAGAAGGATGAGTGAGAGTGTTTAGGTAACACAGTCCAAAAGGAAAGTGGAGCACACAGGCTTTTCTTTATTTGCTGGGGGGTTCAAATGGATGTCATGTATGCTTTGTTTTATCTTTGTCAGATTCCAAAAAGAAAGTAAGGCATTTGGTGCTTACACTTAGTAAATGAAGTGAAGCTGTGTGCTCCAGTTCCATTTGGGTTATGTGCAATAAGTGTCCTCACCCTGCAGAATGTCAAGTGGCTCTGTGGAGGGCTTCAGAGGGGAACGGTGGAACAGCACATTGCACTGTTATTCATGTACACATGAAATTTGTGTGTCAGAATCATTAGAAATCTGACTAACGGTGTTTATGGAAATATCTCAGTTGAAAGAGAGATAATATACTCAGGTAAAAGTTATAAGCTGAGTTAATGTTCCACTGTAGGACACTCAACTGTTTTCCCACTATGACTCATTTATTGCTTAGGGTTTGATCCAAAATGATATCCGCAAAAGCTGAAATAAGTCTATACGCTGGCTTGTATTTATAGCTTTGTGTGCGTGTGTGTGCACACCTGTGAGTACATGTCCAGGGATCAAATTGAGCTGGCTTTTTTCCGTCACTGTGACCTGCTGATGACACATCAGTTGTATTTCGCTGTCTCTGACCTTACTCTGACCTTACTCTGACGTCACTGTCTGCAGACACGATTCACAATGTCACACACACACACACACACACACGCACACACACACGCACACACACACACACACACACACACGCACGCACACACACACAGAATGTCTACATTAGTTTGAACTCATGTCCAGTCAGAGTGGAGCACTAAGTTGCACACAAACAAGAAAGCGAGCACAATGATATGATTAACTGCAGGTACTTCATTCGATTATTTAATTCCTGTTAACACGTCAGCATCCCAGAGAAGCAGCGGTTTTACCTGATTTTCTTCTTGAATCTGCACATTCATGCTTACATACCATGACTACTCTAAGTCCACCATGTGCTATGGTTGTCAAATGTCGCAACGTGGCTGGTTTGTTTATTCTAGAATGTGTGTTTGTTTTCAATAATTTAACCTGTTTGAGTGTATTTTGGTTGCTTAATATTAGACATTATTCTGATATATCGGGGTGGGGCACTGCACAAGAGGAATCAAACAGTAGTCCAAATCAATATTTTGGAGGAAAAACTATGTGATGGTGGTTTGAATCATTTAAAAGCAATGTGATGTAAGTAAATGTAGGGTAAGTTTTGATAAACAGGTGTATCGCAACTGGAATTGATTTTTTCTTTGCAATTGAAATTTCATTTCAGCTCACCATTAGAAGTAAGAGAGCTCATTCAAGCTCAGTTATTGGATCTTTCTTGCCGAAATGTACCTCGGGAGTTGTAGTTAATTTTGAAATTTACTTAATTCGAAATTTTTACGTACACAGGCTTGTCCCTTCAACTTTCTTTTTTTTTTTTTTATCAAAGAACCAGAATGTTTCTATATGTTTTATAGATATATCTATATAACAGCTGTTCATCTTATGACAACTTAGAATATAAATGGAAGAATTTCATGCTGATCCAAGCCATAGAAGAGCTCCAACTGTGAGTCACATGACATTGTCTACGGGAAAACTGAAAGGGATTTTAACTTGCAGAACCAGGAGCTCCCACTTTGCAACTCTATAGCAGTGATCACTCTGTTTAGTGCAGTACATTTACTATTTGGCATATTTTCTGATTGTGTGAATGTATCCAATACATAGTTACCTCAAAAACTCCACAGTGGAACTAAAAAAGTGTCATCCATGGCATGTTAAGTTACTGTCTACAACAATCCCACAATGAAATGCACCATATTTTATGTGCAATGTGAAAATGACTAACTACACTTGTCAGTGAGAGTATTGCTCACTACTGAGTAAAGTACTGACTACAGAGTGTCTGTTATATAGGGAATAGTGAATGAGTCTATGGCATTATAATACACTGTTAAAGACAACAAAACATGAACTACATTTTATAGCCCATCACTACTACTACTGATGAAAGCATCATCTTTATAAGTTGTTAATGAGATAGCATTACAACAGTATTTACTCAGAAATTACATATAAAAAAGAAGAAAAAAATAGTAGCTACAGTCATAGTGACAATAACCATTTTTAAAGAATGTGCAGTGTGGCTATAAAAACCTGTTTTGTAGCTGAAGCCATTGGATGCTTTGTAAAGCATATGCAGCAGACACCAGTCTTCGTCCCCTTTGTTTAACCTCACTTACTCTGTTTGCAATGCTCTTCAAAAATGAATAGTGGTAGTTGTTTATATTTTACATTTCTTTTTTTATTGTGGTAGGGGAAAAACATTATTTTAAATACTGACCTTATGCCTGAAGCTGAGACATGTGCTTTTACAGTCAAACAGTCTATGAAATATTCATAGTGCCTACTGGAACCACTCACACATGAAAATGCAAGGTTAAAGCATTATGTTGCAGGTTATATAATGCCTTGTCCCTCAAGACTCAACATGCTTTAGTATTTGTGTTATAGCGCAGGATGTATTTGTTATGCAAAGAGGTTGCAGAAATGCATTTCATTAGACTTACTGGTAAGAAGAAGATTTAAAATGTATATCATTTACCATGACTTCCTGGCAGCAGTGCCTTGAGCTCAGCCGGTTGCTCCAATCAACAGAAATGAGCCACTGTATACTTAAGCCATGTTCTGCTCAGGGGACACATTGTCATAGTGAAAATACATCTAAATATGTAGTAAGGTTGCAACTAATAATTATTGTCATTATTGAGGACTCTATTAATTATTATTTCTTTGATTAGAGAGCCATGGTGATGTCTTCAAATTGGTTGGTTTTGTCCAATCAACAGTCCAAACCCTAAAGAGATTCAGATTCCATTATATAAAACAGGGAAAAGCTGAAAATCCTCATATTTGAGAATCTGGCACCCATCGCTCTGAAACAGACTGGTGGGTGTGGTCAGAAGTGCATGTTATGTTGTATATGTACGTGATGTTCCAAGGTCATGGAGTACACCTGTCCATCACTGCAGCAAGGTTAGAAGTTAAACCACTGGAGGTTAGAAAAAAAGGAAATTATTAACATGCCACAACCTATATTTGACAATGTAGCTAAACAGAAAACTAACATATATACACAGTGAGTGCAACAACAAGGTGGACAGTGCTGATAACAGCAGAAGAGCTCCAGTCCAGCGTTGCTTTCCTAACTTTATGAGCTAAATCCCAGACTAATTATTACCCAAACAGGGTACATCTTATTTAGACAGTGTTCTTTCACTTGTTGTCTCTATATTGACTTTTCACATCAGACATTTTGACTTGTCAAAGCAGGAAAAGCGCAGATGTAAATAATAACATTAACGACATGTAACACTCCCTGGTCTGCATAGACCACACACAGAATTCAAATATGCACAAGGAGAATAGCTTTTAGGCTAGTTGTGTATCTATCACCACAGATACCACATTATAACTTAAAAGGACAAGTCTGTTCATATTCTATATTTTTCTTACTGAAAGCTTCTGTGACATCTTCCTTTATTCTGATGAGCATGGGCACTGTAGTTTATTGTGAAATACCATAAATACCATAATACCCATAAATACCATTTTAGTAGTGCAACTGAAAATCGTCCTCAACAATTTACACCAGTTTACATTACATTACATACTTACATCTTTATTAACAAATGGGAAATCAGAATGTATTGAGAGATGGAATCAATACATTGTTTGTTTTGGTCTTTTCTTGGGATTTGTTGACTTTAACAAAAATATTGCAACTTCCCAGCCTTCCATAGGTGTGATAAATGGTGACAAGGTGACCTGTCCAGGGTGTAAATACTTGAGCTCTTGTATACTGTGATAGGTTTCACGTACTGCAACCCTGAGCAGTTTAGCAGAAAATGGATGAATGGGTCAGATAATAACTAATAAGCAGCAATGCATGTAAATGTGCTCAGTGGCTGACATCCTTTGAGGTTGACTTTGATAATGTGGGTGAACATAACTTTTCTTTTTCTTCATGCATGCCACTGGTCATCCAAGTAAATCCTCAGTTCCACTATTAGCTCAGTTCAGTGGACACAGATTGCTACAGTTGGATGTAACGCATAAACTCTCAACACAGCTCATAATCCCTCAAAGTCCTGTGTACATAGTTCCAACATTCTTCACAGTGTCAGCTATTTATTTTCAAAACTACAAAGCCACATTTTGGGGATTTCTGGCAGAGTTCTATCCCAACTGAGCCCCCCTGAAGCAATCAAACAAAAGCTGAATAAACGAATCTACCTTGTAGCACCTGAGGCCAACAACTGTAATAGTCATTTTTGGTATTTCTTTCTGCAGAGTATTAGAATTCACCAAATGGGAAAAATAACAAAAATAAGAAGAATGGAATCTGCACATAAACTTGCTAAATTTGTATATTTTGTACATGGAATTTGCGCTTCCAAGCAAGTCTAACTTTTCTACATTCTCTAAATGAGTTTGACAAGTTAGCAGTAATTACCTTGAGAACCATGTTAAATCTGCACAATTACTTTATTCATTATTTACTTTTTTTTCTTTTTTAAATATTACTTGTCTTGTTTATCTCCCAGGGCAATGACATGTTTAATCCTGTGTTTATCTTCAAAAGACAAACTTTCAAATTTATGATCAAGAAGATCATTTACTTTCTGTTTATGGCAGTAAAGCAACAGATAATCAGCCACACACAGCATCAGGTTTGAGCCACCGGCTTTCATTTACCGATATATTAGTGCGGTATGATCGTTTCAACCTATTCAATGATGCCGACACAAAAAATGTTAAGCATTACTGCATCATTTTTTTGGCCACTTGGGGGCAGCATTGGGGCTTTAATGCAACTAATAAATTCAACAGCAACCAAAGAAAAAAATCATGCAGCCTTTTTTCTGTTGCCTTTGCCGCCCTCCGCCAAAGCACCTAGGCATACTGCTGTAGGTAGGAAAATGACGTCACCTTATGTAGTCTTTTGATCTTCAGGTACATAATATTTTTTTCTGTTACTTGCCGGCAATTATTTGGATTCTGTTTTCCCCCAAAACTCATCAAAAGGTCACATTAAAGGATGACAGACATTACTGGGGTTAAGTGGATATTGTTTAATGTTCTATCCTTCTATCTGTACTATGTCTTTTTATTGCTACAATTACAACTCATTAGAAGCTAATGAAGTACAGTGGGTTGGATTAACCGGGCTGTGGAGGTTATGTACTCACTGATGAAATAGGACATATGAGTTGCTGTGAACACACACACATGCGCGCACACACTCATAGACACAGAGGCCATCTGCTTAAGCCGTCCTGCCAGCTGCCTGAACTCAAGGTCGGTGTAACATCTGTCTGCAGCAGTAGACTAAACATGAGTTCAAACCTGTCTAGTCTGCTCTGACCATCAGATTCATTCCAAACCCGACACCTGTTCAGTGTGTCTGCTTGCCATTGCGTCCCTGTGAGAACAACAGTGAGTTTTAGATGGTTCTATTCAAGCAGCTACATTAGAAGTTTAACTCTGTGAGGGATTAGGTCACAGTACAGTCAAGTGTACACTGTTAAAGTATGATCAACTGAGGGCTGTAAGTGAGGCATTAATATGATTTGATTACCATGAAAAACCTCTGTGGTGAATTTTACATTGTTTACATCTGGTTGCTTAAAAGGTACAAAGAGAGATTTGCTTTACTACTGAGAACTACAGCAGCAATTCATTTGTAATCATTTTAACATAAATGAGTATCTTTTTATCAGCTAAAATTCTATATTAAATAAAGAAACACTTCTATCAAAAAAAAGGAAACTGGCTTTCTTTAGTGATTACAGAACTTTCTAGAAATACAAAAAAAACAACTTTAAAAGCTGCACTAATTAATATTTAATAGATCAAATCACTATGTGCAAGATGAGAAGTGTCACTAGTAGTGACTAGAGATTTATCACTGTAGTCTTTTACTTACGTTTAGCTCATTGTTTTGGTATGATGGGCCAAAATTTCCATAGAAGCTGCAGGCAGCAGTTTTCAGTAAAAAAAAAAAAAAAGGCTCTGATAACACTACCTGCTCAGCACCAAACAGTAAACGACAAAGACAAAGTAAAAGACAAAGTTAGTGACTAGCTGGTGATCATAGTGGAGCATTAAGCAGCTAAAGAAGCAGATATTTCCCTCAGGACTTAGTGAGGTGCTAAAGGGTGAACTGAACCTAAAAAGGAGAGTGAATTTCACTTAAATGTATGGATTGATTTGGGACATGATAATTGAGAAACCTAATTTATCGTTTTTTTGTTTCAATAAGGATCACAAATGTTAATGTTGTCACTGAAAGGTCAAACTAAAAAATATAAATCAGATAAATTAAATGATAAAAAAATTCAATGATCAAAAAAAAAAAAAATACTGACAGGGTCTTTAGGAGCAAATTTCTCACCTCAGTCTCACTTTAATCAACAATTTTTATTATTATATTTTTATGGCGTTCCCCCTTTCAAAGTGTGCAGGTTAGAATTTACGCATGTAATGATAGTTAGATAGAAGATTAAGGCCAGGTTTGTTATCAGTGGAAGGTTCTCACAAATACAATAAACCTGATGTGTGTGTTCGTGTGTGTGTGTGTGTGTGTGTGTGTGTGTGTGGGTTAGGTCACATGGCAGAACTGCTGCTGCTCCAGGCTGCTGTGTTTACCAACAAGAGGAGGAGGAGGAGGAGGTCATAGCGTAGTATACGCTATGGGAGTCTCTCTGCTTGACAGCCAGTAGCAGCCTGCAGCATCTAGCAGCAGTTACAGTTATCTCAGTAAGGGGACTGCTCTTTAGCCTGGATGGTTGCTGGTACGCTGCTGTTTAGGGGGTAAGACTGACTTAAATATATACTGTATAATATAGACTGTGTAGTTTGTGTGTTTGTAATTGCTAGTTTCTGTGACAAGATTTAAAGGCTTGTTGTTGCCTTGCAAGAGGAAGAAACTAGATAACAGTTGACTGTTTTTAGCTATTGCTTCATTTTGTGTCATTAAGGCCGTCGGTCTTGGGCTGAGGCAGTGTGTGGTAAGAACTACAAGTCAAAGATGACATTTTAGTACAGTTGCATCTCTTAAACTGGACTTTTGTGGACAACATTAACAGACCTTCATGTGTGGCAGGACAGAGTAGTGTATTGAGTATGTGTGCAGGTGAATGTCTTTGCATATGTATTATACTGTCTGACTGTGCATCTGTGTGTGTGCACCTACAAGCAGTTTATGTCACTAGGCTATGCATAAGCACACAATGACGCATCCGCAAACCAGAGGCAGAGACACAGTGACCCATTGTGGAGGCAGAAAAGCACAAGTCATGCTAAAGGGCACAGCTGACTGTAACATGCACAGCCGAGCTGTGAAATCAAAAAGGAGGAAAAACATAAGAATGTGTTAGTGTGTGTATCCTGTAGCAGTTGACATATAATGCATTAATGTTTGACACACCGTGAAAGCAGTGTGATGTCCACACAGATGACGTGAAAGGGAACATTTTGAAAGTTTCAGAATGGCTTGTTTGTTGTTGGTGCGGCATCTCTGCGTCACACTGTTGAGACTGGAGGTAGCGAGCGGCATTAAGTGTCAATGCTTAAATTGTGGATATTTTCTGTGCTTACTCTGTCATTTTACTTTTATTGATGCATTCATTTAAAAGTTATACTTTTCTTTAAGCACTGACCCACATTTAAAAAACACACTAACTTCAGAGGCCTCTTATGATAAGTCCAAAACCACACAGATGAGATTGAGTCAAGATCAAGATCAACAAGTGAGTCAGACCCCAGCTTGAAGTACAAGTTAGCTATCTTTTACACTCAAGATACCGTTCTGGAGACTGACAGGAACAGGAGATCACTGCTGTTGTGGTATATTGTGAAATTATGAGATATATTGCTGGTGGGGTTTCTGTGAGGATTTTGAACGTCTGTGTGGGTTTCCTCTGGTGGCTCCAAAAGGCATGAAGGTAATGTATTTGGACTGTAGGTGTGAATGAGAGTGTGAATGTGTTTGTCGTATTATGATGTACCCTCCTCTGCCTCAGGCCCCTGCAACCCTGAACAGGATTATGTTTACAGAATGAAGGGACAGAATTGAAACTTGGTAATGTAGAATTACCTAGAGAGAAATTCTGTTGACGATCCTCCGAATTGAAGTGAACATGCTGCACATGGCTGTTATCCTGCTGACCGCACCGCTGGACTTTACAGCAACTCATAAACAGAAATAACTCACTGAATTAGATGCACTTCATGCCTCTGCAGTCAAGTAAAAGCAAATAGGTCAAATGTATTACTTTAGATTGGACTGATAATGTAACACTCCATCTCCTTCAGTAGTCACTGACGTCTGTCATTGTCTTGGCATCCTTCTGTCTTTTGCTTACTTTTTACTATCTTCTGTTACCGACATTACTGATGTATGAGCCACGCTGGGGAGAAGAAGAAGACGTTGTCGAGAGGGGTTTATCCTCTTAGGCGCATGAATGTATTGAGCAAATTTCAACTGCTTATTAGATGATTAGAAATCCTGTGTATAAATTTCACATTTTGGCCTTAGGGTGGTGTGAGAGAAAAGGTCATGTCCAGTGCCCGTATGACTCATTACTCAGGATAAGATAAGCGATTATAACACCCGACTGTCGTTTTTGTTTGCAACGTCCCACGTCTTTCGGGTTAGAGCACTGTCGGTAGTAGTCTGAGTAAAATTTTACAAATAAGCATTTCTAACTTGGTTTTGATTTAGCTTTAGGCTGTAAAACAAAAAAGTACCTAGTTTGTTCTACTAGTAATATGTACTTCACTCTCAATACTAAATGTCAACCCCAGACTCACTTCTGGATAAGTAGGTATAAATAACGGACAGGTGGAAAATCTATTTGGAGCTGTCTCCATGCTCTTGAAAACAGAATTCAAAAGTATGCCAGACTCAGATTTACAACTCTTATTGCTTGGGTCATGACAACTATAGTACCTTTTATATTAACTATAGTACCAGGGTTGTATGTCAGAAAAGGTTGAGCAACCCTGACCTTGGCTGTTCCTTGTCACATGGCTAAACAAGGATTAAAAGAGGATGCAACCAGTGGATTCACCAAGGCAATGTCCCTCACAAGCACCTAGCAATGCTGGTCCATAAGATTATTTTTTAAACAGGAAAATGGGAAAAACAGTTACTTGTAACAATTGTGTAAGACACTATCCATACCATCCCGCTGCTTGCTCGTTTACCTACTTAGCTTAGCAGCCAGCCTTTTGCAATCATCCTCACAGGAGCCTGAATACACTGTTTGTATACTGTATGTTCTCTTCTAGTCATCACTATTCTAACTAAATCCTCCAGCTTTACCCTTGTGCCAGGACACAGGATATACAATCAAGATCAGTTGTCTTAACAACCATGTAATTGCTCATGGCTGTGCTATGGATCTCTCGTCAGCAATAAAATGAAATGATTTTTGAAATGGATTTCGCCACAAGCAAGCCAGGCTGTGATAAAAGCCAGTAACTTCCTACGGGTTTGTACCACTTTTATGACTGTATTTCTACTTGTATGTCAGCAGGGATGTCCTCAGCTGATCAGCAAGAATGTCTTCAGAGCTGATCAAGACTTATTTCAAATCAGAAATGCCTCATAGGCCGTGTTGTGTGCTGTGGAGATGGCAGTGTAGGTCTATCACTTGGCCAGTGAACAACTTTGGTCCAGACTGAAATATCTCAACAACTATTGGATGGATTTCCATGAAGTCTGAGGCTTGATCCTCAGACTTCTTTCATGATCCCGACTTATACTTCTAGTGCCATTGTCAGCTCAAGACATTAATGCATCCAATACTTTGGTTTATGACCAAATACCTGCAAAACTAATGACATTCCCATCAGCCTCAGCTGTAATATGTGTTTAGGGCTAATTAGCAAATGTTCCTATGCTAACATGCTAAACTAAGACGGTGAATATGGTAAACATTACACCTGCTAAACATTAGCATGTTAGCACTGTCACTGTTAGCATGCTGATGTTAGCATTTACACAGCACAGTCTCACAGATCCACTATGTCTATAGGCTATTAGGGCCCTATTTTAATCGGGCAAGCTTCTTCAAAGTGCAAAGTGGTGGATCTTGAGTCCATAGACTGCAAGTGCAAAGTGCAAAAAGGGCTGGGTGAAGTAGAACACAGTTCTGAGGGTGTGGTGATTAATAAATACTCTCATAGCTCTGAAACAGCTGAGCCAATCGCAGTGAAGCATGACAACAGCTCAACAAATGCAGGAACAGCTGCTCTATGAAATTATATTGTAGTCTGGAGGTGCAGAGTGTCAAGACGTGAACACACAGCACCGGACATCGAAGAAAATAATTTAAGGAACTTCAGTTCTGGTAAATGATGAGTGGACTATAACTATAACTTATTTCTAGCTCCACTAGATTAAAATTGAGGCTTTGCCTTTCTTTTTTTTACTAGTTGCCATACTGAATAATTGCACACGGGCTTAGCTCAGAGTTAATATACTGTGTGACCACCTGTTTTGGAAAATTGGAAAAGTGTTCATAATATTTTGTCCACCCCATTAACATATACTAGGGGGGCAAAATATCAGAAACACTTTTCAATATAATGCACTCCAGTACACCACCACCCACTACCACCTGAATAATAAACATAAAGTTGAATTATCACCTTTCTGACAAAGTCAACAAAAACTGAAAATGTTTAAGCTTCATAAATGTAGAATTTATGGCAGAGCTGCTGTATTGGATTGAATTACATTGCAAAGGTGTTCCTAATAAAATGATTCGTGAGTGTATTTGGAAAAGTTATCTGACCTTTTAAGTCGTTGGTGTAGTTCATCTTGTTCATCAAGGCAGGAATTTCATTTTATTAGCACGTACCCATTCAGTTGTTTTACTGACTTTAATGTACTTGAAGTATATAAGGACAATTGTATGTGAAAATATATAAAATTGTACATACATTTATAAAATCAAAATACCAAATTGTAACTTGTATCAGCAGATACTTAACCTTAGTCTTAGATCAGATCAGATACGTAACAGTTCTGCCATGATATCTGCTTGAAATGCATGTTGGTGGGATAAGGCAGGGAGAGATCATTCAAAAGTGTCTGACTGTGTAACAGAAAAACTTTTATTTGCTGAGAGAGGTCAACAAGTTGCGCTGGAAAGTACGTCAGCACCAGTCATTTTGCTTTCTATTTAGGTTAGCCAGCTGTACGCTGATAGACTATTCAAGGCAGCACAGCTAGAGTATGGTGATTGGTTGCCCTGTGAAGCCGAGAAAATGACAGCATGGAGCTTTAGTGAGAAGAAAAGGTCACGGTTCATGTAATTGAAAACTGCAATAGCCAATGATCATAAATTCTACAATGACAGAGTCACTTTATTATTGGTGTGCTGACGCAGATGAGAGCACTCATCTGACTCGCTGTTTCAGACGCCACTGCAGTGTCAGCAAAGACAGAGGAGAGAGAGAGAGGATCCGTTCACAACACTGACATGGGATTATTGTGCACTTATTGCGCTTTTCCAGTTAGCAAAGGGAGAGGGATATTTTAACATATATTCAATTAATCATAATTTGTATATTTTGCTAGGGATCAAATGACTATGTATAATGTGAAAGGGTTTGCTTGTTGTGATGAACCCTCAGAGAATCATCACTAACTCTGCAGTTCTCATCAGCTCGATGAAGCAATTTTAGTGTCTCTCAGCTCGTTGTTTTGGTTTTTTCAACTTTACTACTTTGCTTAACTCTCACGGGTCTCATCACCCTTGTTTTCGAGGAGTAGCAGCCAACTGTTTATGGTGGTAAAGCTGTGAGAATGCTAAATGTCCAGTACCAAACAGTAGACAGACAGAGTTTGGCTGGATGCTGGATGAGTAAATAGGCAAACAAAAAAAAGTGAATTCAGCTTTAATAATAATAATAATAATAATAATAATAATAATAATAATGATAAAAATAATAACTATTTGAATAGCATCTTGCATACAAGAAATACAGCTCAAAGTGCTTTACACCAAAAGAAATTACACGCACCAAGTTCTTCACATGAAATAAAATAGGTCTGTTAGCTAACAGGATGAAAGTTATTCAGCTAGTCAGAAATGTTTGAATGCTACACATAGAGGCTTTAATCTCTAGACCTACAAGACCTTTAACAAACCCCTAGATTCAGAAGCAGTGGAATCACTCCCAAATATATTACCATATACTGGTTGAGCTATTTTAGGATTTTCCTACAAGTGTATGTAACTAACTATAACCATATTTAACATATCAGTTAGGTTCCCACCAATGGACAAATGTTAGTAATCATGATGCTAGTAATCATAACAACCACAGTATCTGTGACTGTTCTCTAGCAGCACTATCCACAGTTATTCACATTTATCTAAATGTTTATGAAATAAAATGACAGAATCATTCTTGATGAAGTCAAAGTCTTTCTGAGTGCTTTTAGTATTTTATATGAATAAGAATGTTTTAGTTATGTTAGTACTAAAATCAGACACAGTAGGAATTGCCATGTCTAAGCCTAGTCCCTTTTCAGATTGCATCCATTTACGCATCAGTTACCTACAGTCAAGGAACAATGCTTTCATTCATTCAACTCTGTACACACACACACACACACACACACACACACACACACACACACACACATACGCACGTGTGATGTTGACGCAAGCGTCACAAAATAAATTAGCTGTTGGCCAGTGACGTCTTTTTTTGCCTCACCAGCCTCACCAAGGTGATGGCAGCTGATGACATACTTAGCCATTAACAACATCAATGTCAATTCAGCAGCCTGAATGATGTGTTTGGCTCCTGAACCTACGATACACATATTCCAGCAGCCTAGCACCTCAACAAACCACAGGATTCAATGACGTGGGAGTTTTAGACTTTTTATGGAGACTAGACTTGACTGAATCCTGTTCTGTCATATATTCTTTTAATCCAGTATTGTATTTTAAGAGTGTCATATGTAACATTAAAAACTGAAAAATCTTTTTAAAAAATCTATAACGAATATTTTTTTTATAATAATAATAATTATGTATCAGATGATGGTGTGTAGAGGCACAGCTTGTAGGGATGAACCTACAGAGGATTATCAGCGACTCTGCTAGTTTCAGCTCATTGTTTAGCTGTTCGGCTGCAATTTCAATGATTTAGTCCACTGTCAGTGCTCTCACAGTCATTTCAGATGCAGCAGGCAGCTCTTTACAGAGAAAAAGCTCTAAAAACCCACAGTACACTACCTGCTCAGATTCAAGAACAGCAAACAGACAAATTCAGTGACTACCTGGTGAACATAGTGGAGCATTTAGCAGCTAAAGACTCCCTCAGGAGTGGATAGAGAGCAAAAACAGAGCTAAAAAGAGAGTGAAAAAATCAGTTATTGCAGGTTTAAAGATGATAAGTCTGAAACATGCTCTGAAATATACAGTATGTATACCTAGAGATGATGGGTGAGAGTGTATGTGTATGTTCTTGAAATTGAAATACACTTGGGGAAGACCATGAGATGTGGCGGAAAGTGCTGGAAAAAGTTGGGGAGTGGACCGTGATAATCTAACTTTATGTTTACTACTGAGGTTGTAGTGGGTGGTGGCGTTGCATTGGACTGTAATATATTGAAAGGTGCTTCTAATATTTTCCCCCCTTCAGTTAAAACAAGATGTAGTTTACACTACACAAAGTCTTCTGGAGGACGACGACTCAGCACAGTTCATAAACTTCAATACAAAGTGTTGAGAGAAATTGGGAAAAAAACCACAAAAGTGTCTTTTAGTAAACTAAAATGCAAAATTTTGCTACTACTACTACTGCCACAACCTGGATTGGGTTGAGCTGCGAGCTTCTCAGGCAACAGGCTTCAGATGTGGTCAAATGTTACAGCAGCAGACCTGCAGTATGCAGGTAATCTGGCAAAGCAGAGGGCAGTCTGGACTGCTAATTAGGGAGATGAGAAACAGATGTCCAGGCAAGCAGCTAATGAGGAGACAGGCAGGGAGGAAACACTCAGCTGCGGTAGAGTGGACAGGTGATAAGTAGGCCTTCTACACGGCTATGCAGCTATTCAGAGTTTCTTGTAAACAAATGCTTTTATTCAAAGCGACTTCCAAGCAAGGCAAGACAATCAAGTCTTGTCCAGGTTTTTTTAATTAGTAAAACATGCTGTACATCCTAAAAGTCCACATATGTGCTGTTTGGTAGATTAAATTAATCCGTTCTTGCGTCTCTTCCTCACGTTTCTCTTCATCCTTGCTGGGAGGAGCTAAGATGTGAGGAGGAGACATGAGTGAGGAAATGAGGAGCCACATTAGCCAAAAGGGAAAGCACCTCATGTATACTAGAGCTCTCACACATCCTCCCTCTCACATTTTCCTTGTCCTTGAAAATATTTTGCGCCTTGATTAAATGAAGTTAGTGATGCTGAATTTCTGAACAGGATTGACTTCTTCAATTTTCAAGTTGTTCATTTGCCATTACTTATTTTCCACTCCAGTCTCTCTGGTAGCTGTCTAATTCATGCTCTCACCTGCATATTTTGACATGTCAAAGCAGGAAAGCACTAATGCAATTAACAACATTAATGATGGCTGTCTCCCATTTAGTTTTTTTTCCAAATTCATGATGTTTTTGGGGGGGGTTTTTTGTTTAAGATTTTTTTTTATGTCATTTTTGCCTTTATTGGACAATGGGTAGTGAAGAGGCAGACAGGAAACAAGGGGAGAGAGAGATGGATATGACATGCAACAAAGGTCCCTGACTGGAATCAAATCAGGGATGTTGCTGTTATGTAGCATGCACAGTAACCATTGAGCTACCGGGGTGCTCCGTGACCCTTGTGATAGTTCACCAGTATGGCTTCCTTGTACACTTGAATGGAACCGATTGTTAACATTATAAGTTGCACCTGTGATTTTCCTGCTATGACAAGTCAAAATGTCTGCTGTGAAAAAGGCCTATCAGAGACACAGTTTTAGTGCAGTGCATCATCCATATACATATTTAACAAGATGCAGAAAAAGCAAAAGAGATGGACCTCAACCAGATCCAGATTCTAGTCACATTAGCTCATCAAAGTGTGAGAAACAATGAAGTGTAGCTCTTTCACTTTTTTATCAGAATAATAAACTGAGCATGTGCATTCCAGCTGAAAGAGCTGAGGCTTGGTCCAACAATAAAATAACATAATTAACATCTTAAAAAATATATGTAGATATTTATTTCCCCCCTTTTCATTAAGATATTTAATAAACAGAATAGGAGCAGATGTCGACAGCTAACTTCTTTCAAAAGACATTAGCAGTCAACAGCCTTTCCTCACCAAATATGACTTAACTGCAGTAAATAATACTTGACAACTAGACATAAGGAGTAGCCAAGTGTCTCATTCCCCTGCTGTTTCACCCTGTCTTGAAGCTGTTATGCAACATTTTATTTTGGTAATACTTGCATTTCTTATTGTGAATTCTAGATCTTAGATTAAAAAAGAGGTGTTACAGTAAATGTTATGCAGCTGTATATGGTAAACTGGAGAGGAATTTAATTGTTACAGGTGGCCTCACTTCATTAGAGGTCAGAAGATCAAAGACCAAACTCACTTCCATCACCTCCTCCAGTGAAGCTGGTTATTGGTGGGATACTGTTGATGGTCTAGTCTTCTATTCTCATTGATTGATTTGTTTGATTATAGTGTTGGATGCAGTGGCGGCTGGTGACTCAAAAGATTGGGGAGGACACTTACAACAAACCGCATCAAACTATATCATTGTCCCCCACCTGATGAAATCGGAGGGGTGGGGGGCAATTTTATATGCCAATAAAACAATTTGCTTTCAAAAACAAAAACCCCTGAGTGGTGAAAAGGCTGCTTATTTAAAGACATTCAGCATATACATATTGTTTCTAAACAAAGAAGTCTTCATTTTAGCTGTGGAGTGGTTCAGATGTGTCATTTTACCAACAAAGTGAAATTCAAATTTATAGTATTGTTCTATTGTGACAACAGATTTATGTTCTCATCAAAAACAGGCGACATATCACATGATTTACATGTGTTTCCTATGTATTTTCTTAGTGTACAGAAATATATAAAGTACCACAAAGCTTATAATCTGAAACAGGAACAGATCAGTGCTGAACACTAGAAAGACTGAATACTAAAAACATTCACAGATCTAAAAGTGTAGGTTCACATCAGAAAGTATTAATGCATGTATCAAATACATGACTTACACACTCTTATCTATGTGAACGACATACAAAATATAGTTTACAAAGCTGACATGTTAACACTAGGGGTGCAACGGATCACAAAACTCACGGTTCGGATCGTATCACGGATTTGAGTCACGGATTGGATCATTTTTAGGATCAGCGAAAAAAAAAAAAGATTATTCTGTAACACACTTACAGCAAGGAACTGTTGCCCATGGTTTTAAATGAAAACAACATTTAAGATGTCCAATGTTTAAATAAAATCTTAAAATATTCAATGCTCAATTATTGTTAAATCAAATTGCAATATGAGGCCTGATACCTTCCTCTTTTAAACACGGTAGTGAATGAAACAGCCTATGTCCACATCATCAAAACTTGATGATAACTTGAACACACGTCTTGTCCTGCAGCTTGTTGAACGAGCCACAAAACAAACACCCACCGCTAACGTCAGTTAGCAGCTACGTAGCTAATTGGCTGCTCAGCTGCAGACACGCTGTCTGCCCATGACTTGTACTTACAGCAGTTTGTTTACTTTGTCTTAAATGAGACATTTAATTTTGCAATTAATCTGCAGTTCACATGCATATCACTTGTTATTCTAGTTACTCTAGGCTTATTACTCAATATAACGAACTGAAGAAATTGTCACAAGCAAGCAGCCAGACCTCCTGCACACTCATTCACTAATCACACAACATCAACAGGTGACTGAACAACCACTTAATTAAAAACGGGGTCAATTCCAAATGAATGAGTGAGTCCAGACAGCTCACTGTAACTTCAACAAGCAAACTAAGTTACCTACAGCACATTATATGATCTCCGCTGCATTCTTGTTAAGGAGATAAATTCACAAAAAAGCCTCAGAGACATTTAACCATCAGAGAAGAAATTAGCGACCACAGACACACAGAGAGAGAAGCTGTATCTGACTCACGTTATCTGACGTCTTCTTCTTTCCTTCATGAAGATGAAGTATCCATGTCATAACGTCCATTTGTGGCTGTTGGTCATCTTGTTTGTTAGTTAACAGAACTTTGTGGCTGCTGGTTGACCAGTCTGATATCATTAGCAACAATGACAAACAAGCTAACTTTCCTGGTTGTTTCTCCGGTTGCTTCTCTCTCCAGCCTCCATGGTGGCGTCCTGTCCAAATCCATTCTCCCGTTAGCTTAACAACAATCCTTAACAGTCCTTCTATAATTGTATAAAGAGTCCTTCAGGCTGCTACAACAAACTAACTGTTGGCTAACGCGAGGAGCTATCTACAGCTCGTTATCTACCGCTGCCACTGCCTTACGTGGAGAGTTGAAGATGAAATCTGGAAACTATCATTGGACCAACGCGATGTCAATATTACGTTCTGGTTGTTGATTGGTTAGAGAGGACGTCATTTTACATGTCTTGGCCAATCACAGATTAGCATGAAAAAAATGAAGTACATTAAATCAGTGTAGGAGATCCCGCCCTGCGGAGGACAGCAGGCACCGTCCTCCTCCGTCCCCCACTCCCCCCCACTGCCCCCCACCACCACTTCACACAGACTGCTCTTTCTCCTCTTGCCCTGCAGGTGTCACTGTTGAAGCGTTTTAAACAGAATTTCAATAATGGATTTTTCTCCAAAGAAGAGAGAAAAAAATATTTTATAAATAATACTGAGATTTGGTAATGGTTTATGTCAACCAAATATTCTTTTTTTATATTTTGATCTCCCTTTTGCCTCTCAAAAAATAGAGGAGGATCAACCTCCTCTGCCTCTATGGACCAGCCTCCACTGCTTGGATGAATGATTATCAACTGTCAGTCCTCAAAAATAAGATGGGGGGGTTTTCCTTAGACATGCAGTATTGACAAGGGAAGGCAGAAACAGCACACATGACTTTCCCAATATTGATACCTTTTGAGAGTAGCAGGAAAATTGTGCACAAATACATTCTCTGTCATATTTGTGAGCAAAAGATGCTGTAACAGTTTATTCATTAATGTGGTTACAAACATTGCTGACATTGTTGGAGTGAAGCATCGTCAGGGGTGGAAATATCATGACCAAGTATACAATATCCCAACCTGCAGGTATAAACATCATCATATTTGGATGAAAATGTCATTGTCATTGGTAGAAATGTCCTTGTTGTAGATAGAAACATCATCAGTATGAATAGAAAGGTCACATCCAACAGGGAGACGCTGTCTCTGCAAGGAACAGATGTTATAAACGACGCATATAGAGTATGTTCCCTGACATGGTTCAGGTGTGGAAGTAATTTGAATTGTCACGTGCACTGCAAGCAACCTCCTGCGTGTTAACCATTGCAGCTATTAATTTAGGCAATGAACACATGCTCACTAAATTATTGTAAGCACTTTCTTTTGCACTAAAACAACTGCACATTTGAAGGCTAAGAAAATATGGTTGAAGAAGTAAAAGCAGTTCTACAGAGGGAGGACGGAATGATAACAAAATCGCTGTTTCTTCCATAGGATGTGGTTTGATTTTTAAAAGTTTGATATTGAATAGAATACAATTACACTATTTACAGAGGATTCAGGCATGACAGCTGTTTCCAAAGAATGGGGAATGAGCTCCAGCTCCAGAAATTAACTTTGTGTAAGAGGCGGACTTGTTTTCTTGCACATGTTGTGGAGAAATGTTACCTAACTGATGGCAAGGTGGTACACCAGAGTTGTTAGCATCCCACGTTAGCTTAAAGTGTTGTTGTAAGCTAAATAATTCTTATTTTTAGGCATGCTAGCAGCATGGCTGTAGGGCCGGCAATGTCAATCTGTTTGTCAGTCAGTTGGTCCACCACTTTAGTCCAGACTGAAATATGTCGACAACTAACAAATGAATTGCTATAAAATTTTGTACAGACATCATAGTTTCCAGAGGATGAATCTTAAACTTGAGGTAGACAATCATGGGTCAGAGAGAGAGAGTTCAACATTTATATGATGGATTGAATTTATCGTTTGGATATATTCTAATGACTTGGACAAAATTTTCACTTATGCTTTTATATAGCTCAACCTTTACTCAATGAATTAGCACACAATTTGGTACAATTGCACAAGTTTCACATACAATACCTGTAGTTGTGTTTTTTTTCATATGTTGTTGGTGGAGACAGAATTCAGTAGGTACTTGCATAAGTGCCCCACCTTGTCATTTTTCTGCTTTTGTTGACATTGATGTAGACTGAGTGCCTCCCTTGTATATAGGGTTAGGGACAAAGATTTTTGATAAATGCCGATGAGCAAGTGTCTGCTTAAAGCTATTTGATTAATGACTGATTACACATGGACAAATTTGACTTCACATGATCATAAAACTAGCCATATGTATTTATTCTCATAGATACAGTTGGCTACTTGTTATATTTCTATGTTCTCTTACTGATGACTGACACTCTCTTGCTCCCAGGAAAACCCTGATTGGTCCAGAGCAGTGAGCAGGAAGTGTTGACCTCTGTCCTTCCTCCAGCTTGGCACCATGGGATCATCCACACTGGGAAAGGCAGCATCTCTTGATGCTCTCTTAAATGAATGCATTCATGCATTTGGTGAGTGACACATGTGAGTGAATTGCAACCAAGGCTGGATTATCTATTGGACAAAGCAGGCATAGACACTCAGGGGCCCCAAAAGCCCCAGGTTCACTGTGTGGCAACTAATGTGTGGTAATTTTATTAAATGATTAATTTAAACTGAAAGGAAAAAATGTTAGGGCAACTTCTGCATTTGTACATATCTCATGAAAATGTACTAATGCCTGTTAAACATGTTTTAAATATGGTGACATTTTTTCTTCATAGATGACAATGGGGAGCTGCAGGCCAGCCTCCTTCCTCGCAGCCTGCTTTTGATGCATCGCTGGTACGTTACATCCTCAGAACTAGCGGGAAAACTACTAATAATATATCCCATCTGGCAGAAACCCTGCAGGCTAATACCCAACAACACAGTGTTTTAACAATATGATGAAATACTGCTGGCTTTGGTATTTTAGCTGACTGAGGATACGTATGTACTTTTAATTCAACACATTGTAAAGTGATGCCTGAGATAAATTGCCCCTCTCCTTACAGGATATCCAACCTAAATCTTTTCTTTTGCTATTGGAATTCCAATCAATCCCTTTCAGTGATGCTAGCATAGCCATTAATGTTCTGCTTAAGTCTTTCCTCACCTTTCCTCTTGCTCTTCCTCTGTATGTTGATGTGAAATTACAGTATTGATCCTCTCCTGGATCAGTGTACTTGTAGCTGATCAGTAAGTGGGGTGTTATGCTGCCAGACATCAGACAGCTGTAGGAGGCTTTCTTTGTCTTTACCTCCTGGAAACACATGACAAGTCATTTCTGTTATTGTTATTACTGTTCTTTACCTCAGGTGTCACACATCACAGCACAATACTGTATGTGTGTTTACACTCAAGTGTGATTTTAAGACTTCCTCAGTGAATTGTAAGAAGGGTCTTTATCTTTTGTGCTATCTTTGAATTGAAACTCTATACAGCAAGAATACCAGTGCCAGATGCTGAGAGGTCTGCTTGAATCATAGCATTTAAAACATATATAACACATATTGTGGTGCAAAGCCATTCAGGGCTTGAAGTCAGTGCATTGATTTGAGTACACTTGGAAGGGGGATGTCTTACAGTCTTTCACAGTGGCCCTACAGTCTTCTGAGCAGGACCTGTCCTACAGGTTCCAAAGCATATGCTTTCCAGGTGTACTTTTCATAAGAAGCCTGTTATGGATTTTATTTAAAGCTGATCTTGTGATATGTTAATATAAATTGAGTATGGCATAAAGTTGGAGATGCAGTTGAAGAAACAACAAATCAAGTTGAGACTTATTTTATTGTCAGTTCTGCCATTATTATATAAGAAAGAATAATGGATCATCTACTGCTCTCCACACCTTGTAAGCAACATTAAAAAAAGGACAGATCAGTTGGAGGTGAGGTTGGAGGAGAAAAAATAGCAAAAATGTACTAAACTGCCTGTACTAGTGAATGCAAAAGCCCCAATATGCCTCAAACAAACTAGATCATACAAAACGTCTAAAGGTGTAAGTGTTTATCCTGTTCTGCCTGCCACCATAGAGAGTGGTCATACAAATCCTCAAAAACATTCTGGATGTCGCACTGAGTTGTACAGGAAGTGATTGTCTGTTTTTAGAAAGTCACAAAAATTGTTGGACACAATATGAAAAATTTTGGCTGGGAAGTTTTTGAATATCACTTTCTCTCTGCATGAGGATGTTTCACATCAGTCTGTTATGTGCGTTGAGAACTGTTGTCAATATCATATTAGTAATATATTAATATTAGATTAATAACAGCCACTGCTGAGGAAATGCAAAGAAAGAAGCAGACAGTCAGGGTGCTCATAAGCTTTTAGTCCATACAGTAGCAGCGGCACTGTCAGCTGAAACGATTCTGCATGATGTGGAGAGGAGAGCTTCCTGTTTGTCAGTCACAGACAACAGCAAATTAAGCAGTCAAGTATTGTAAATTATTTCCTTAACATACTGTTTTTTCTCAGTCAGGGAGTGAATAGAGAATGAAAATGATTTATCATATATTGGAGTGTGTTAGTTTTTCAACTCTTGAAAAAAGTCCTTAACCTTACCCCACGTACCGTGACTGCAAAGGTGACAACTGCCAGAGAACCAGGCTGAAGATTTGTTATTTAATGAGGTAAGATGCCACATACACATTCATCCATTTCTCAGCTGTGGGCAAATCTAAACCCAAGACTACAAAAAACCCCAGGGCTAATGTAACGTCCATTCAACTCATGTCACACTTTATTTACTGCAGTTATTAACCCCAAGCTCACAGTTTCACACAGTTTCAGTTAATACAGATTTAATGTTTCACACTTGAGAATCACAGCCCATTGCTTCCATCCTCATAATGTGCTCTAAATATAAAGTAACTATAACTAAATATATTCATAACTAAATTTTAGTAAATTATAACTATATATTTAGTTACATAACCATAACTAAATAGAAATTACAAATATATAACTAAATATACAGATTTTCAGTTGTTCTTTAGTGGAATATCCAAAACAACATGTGCAGGATGAGATAATATTCCAAGGTACTAATTGATGTATGTAAAACAATAATGATGTTGTTAGTGAAAACACAATGAGGTTTGAAGGTTGTTAAAGGCATCTATTTGGGTTTGAACCATTAATGCACAATCAGTGTATTCAATTATTTAAGATATGTCTTTCTGTCATTATTACCCAATGAAATAATATATCTGTGCTTTATTTATTTAACTACATAGCTCATTTTATTAAAGTCTAATTAAGAAAGCAACCATTTAAAGCAAGAATGCTCATTGCTTGTGACTTGTTAAATTTGATAATGAACATTGAATTGATTTTGTTTTAACCTTATGTTACACCTGTGACCTTGTGTTTTAAGGACAACACAGCTCTGGAGCAAGGTTTATTCAACCCTGCACCAGTGGGTGGGGACACCACAATGTTGTTAATGTGAAACAAGCTGTAGGGAAATCCTGCACAATAAATGGACACAAGACACAAGGTCACCAAGGTCGTTGTCTGGTTCAGTTGAAAGAATTTGGGAGCTAAAATTACATGCACATGTTTATCATATCACAATAGTTTGAGTGTCAAATTGCTACCAAATAGTAAATGTCAGTGTGTGTATTCAGGTACTGGATAGTGACATTCCCTGCGGAGTTCAACCTGGACTTGGGTCTCATCAGGATAACAGAGGAGTTCAGAGACGTGGCTGCTCAGCTCGGCTGTGAGGAGCATTTCAAACTCATCGACATCTCCACCATGTAAGACGCCTAGAGCATGCAGATACACTTGTAGAAACCTTAAGCTGATTTTACACGTCAAAGTCTCTTTACAGAAGCAGAGGGAGCTGTGTGAACTCTGATAAATTGCCTCAATTGATGCCACTTGATTCAGGGTTGGTTGGGGCCCACTCCTCATCTCTGCTCGAAGCTACAGCTTCAGGCTATAACTGCTACTAGCATAACACACAATAGAATGCAAGGAATAAAAAAGACCGTATTACATTTTGATGGCAAGAATGATATTTGCAATTAAAAGTGTCAGAAATTTGTAGTTACTGGGCTATCATAACCGGCTCAAGAACCTTGACAAAAAACTGGAGGTGACACAAAAAATTTAAGTAAGACACCATTAATTTATTGGAAACAACTAAAAATGTCAAATTGCTATTAGGTGTGGCAGTCAGTATGTTAGTAGTGTTGGCATGTGTGTGTGAGTGATAAAATAGTGAGTAGAGTGTTGTATGATAAAAGGAAAAGCAAAGACAAAGATGGGGAGCACCCCACTTCTCATCATGGAACCAGTGGGGTGCACTCTTATACTACTAGGAACACCAGGCCCAGGTGTTCCCAACAACAAACAATGACCTGACCACACCTGCTGGGCATCTGCAACACAAAACACAAAGACAAAGACAGGCAGCCAGCCCAACAGCCGAAAGAGGCGGTGTCGTCACATGCCAAGAGGAATGACCACAAAGAACTTTAAACAAATTCTCAAAACAAAATATACAACCTGCAGGCAACACTCTCCCTCAACTTCAGCACCAGCATCCCGCTTGTACACTGCATAATGAAGAGGAGAGATTAACACAACACAGGCTGCATTACATCACAGGTGACAACACGTCCGCTACCAGATTATCTGACCCCTTAATGTGGTGTTTGTCCAAACAATGAGACTGTAACATCAGATACCACCTAATTAATCTTTAATCAGGGCATTTCAGAGGGTTCAAAAATGTTATTGCGTTGTGGTCAGTAAAGACAACAGCTGGCACTCCTGAACTCATATACACATCAAAATGACACAAAGCCCAGACTAAAGCCAAAGTCCCCTTTTTGCTCACAGAGTAGTCAAGCTGGTGTTAAATATCTTCGAAAAGAAATTTACAGGCCTATCCACCTCATGATTGTCAGACTGCCATCAATACTGCACCTGCCGTATGTGACTGGCATCCACCTGCAGCTTGAACAGCTTCTCCACACAGAGGGCACCCAGTACAAAAGGGCCTTGAAGTTCTGGAAAGCCTGCTGACAAACAGGAGACCACACATATTTAAGATTTGCCTTTAACAAATCAGTAAGTAAGTAAGTAAGTAAGTAAGTAAGTAAGTAAGTAACACCAAGTCATTGGGTCTAAAACCGGTGCTCTCCTGGGTTACCTCCCTGGCTGCCAACATTAGACACAACAATTCTTCCTCCCAATCCTTGCCAAACTCTGTGCAAAATGTGCACAGCAATGATTCAATTGTCTGATGAAAATGCTCCTGACTTAATGCATGTTAGGCTGACGACTGAGAGTGCTTTACCCAAAGTTTTTTCAACAACTGCACAAACATATGGGAGGAAAAGTTAGAACCTTGATCACTTTGGGATGCTTAAGATGGAAAAAAATTGCTTTAACCACAGACCTGGTTGTTATTGACCGCAGGGGATTCGCAGCTGGATATCTGGTGGCCTGACACATGACGGTCAAAAAATACTTTGCTTCTGACCTAGGAGGAGGCAGGAGTCCAACACAGTCAATGATTTTGTGCTCAAATGGTTCACCAGTGGCAGGTATTGGGTCAGTGGGGCAGGCTTAATAACCTGGTTTGGCTTGCCAGTCATTTGACATGTGTGGCAAGTTCGGACGTATTCGGACACTTCCTTTTTTAGCCGAGGCCAAAAGAAGTTCCATAAAATATGGTCATATGTCTTCCTGACCCCCAGATGCCCTGACTGGTCATGAGCCAACTGCAAAACCAAGTTACAAAGTCTGGCTGGTACTACAATTTGGAAAATTAGTTTTCCCACACCAACCTCACTACAAGGCACCCACTTCCTCACCAGCACACCATTGTCAAGGAAATAGCCATGTGCCTTGTCCTTCACCTCTGTGACTGGGATCACAGTCTCGAGCAGCTCCTCTCATCTGGTTCACTGTTAATCACAGGAACTGGGGTAACAACTGGAGATGGCAGAACATCCGGCCACACACGTCCACCAGCTAGCCCATTCCCCAAAATGAGATGGACTCTTCCCACCGGCAACGCCAGGCACACTGCGATGAACACCTCCCCCTTCACCAGATCTGAAAAGAGATGCAGCCTGTGCACTGGAGCAGACAAGATAGACAATCCCATACCCAGAACTAGTGCTGAATCTCCAGTATCAGACTCCTCTAAAAAAGGGAAAACTGACTCCAGGATAAACGAACCCAATGTGTCTGTGTCTCTCAGGATTGTAACAGGCACTTTCTCACTGTGTCCTGACAGGGAAATATAACCACTTCTTATGAAAGGCAAATAAGCATCATCACAAGGAACTTTCTCATACACTTGAGGACAAGGTAGGTCCTGGATGAACAACAAACCCAGCAGTCTGTTAACTGTACCATTAATGGTAAACTAATCCAATTTTTAATCTTTAATCTGGATCCAGCACCTTGATGGAACAAGTGATGGCTAAAATGACCCCCTTTCCAAAAATGTCATCACTGAAGGAATAAAATCAGGATAGTACAGGGACAGTACAGGAATAGACACCCACACATTCCACCAGTTTCTGAGTACTGACTTTCAAAATTGTTCTCCTTGTAGCCCATCGTATGACTGGATGCGTAAATTAACCCAGCGGAAGAAACAGGCAAAGAAAGGCAAAGCCTCATTGCTGTTTGACCACCTGGAGCCCATGGAGCTGGCTGAGCATCTCACCTTTCTGGAGTTCAAGTCCATCCGGAGGATATCGGTATGTCTACAGACAGCTCTTACCTCTGTTTCTCTGCCTCTGGTCAGGCCTTTAAATTACTCAACCACTTATAACAGCTGTGCTTCTATCCAACAATCAAATACATTTTATTTTTAAAGAATATTTCTCACAAAATAAAAATGTGTTACGTTTCCATCAGCTGGGGGGGGGGGGGGGGGGGGACTTGACACATATATAAAATAAGTAGTTCAAGTCTTCCAAGACTGATAGCATTAATATACAGATTTTCAGTGGACCAGTCGTGGCACAGCCAGTGTATTTAATTATTTAAGATATTTATTTCCATCATTATTACCCAATGAAATAATGTATCTGTGCTTTAATTTAAATAATTTGAGCAATTCAAAATACATAGTTATTTCAATAAAGTCTAATTAAGAAAACAACCATTTAAAGCAAGACTATGTAAGTTTTGAAAGAAGAATTAAATTTTTCCTCTTACAATTGAAAAGCTGATTTTATAAGCATTAAAATGCACAGTCGCACAAGAGTGGGGAAGTGAGATCTGGTCACTCATGACACATGTGGAGACACATGTTAATACTAGGTGTAAAGAGACGTACTTACAGCCGTCCACTTGTGATCAGATCACCTGCGATGGATGTTAATGCCAGGTGTAAACAGGGCCAATGTGTTAGTTTCATGCAAGTATTGAACTAGTTTCATTAGAAGCAGTGTTTGAGTCACTTATTAGTCAGTTGTTGAGGTCAATAAAATTAATTTGCTAATGAAAAAAGCATGGTGAATTATTTCATGCTAGGTTAGATATGATGTCTTTTTCCTGAAATTTCATAATCTACTCTGTGAACTGGTGACACTGTGTTCAGCACTGCTGAAAATGTTCCTGAAAGCCTCTTGGGAAGCTGTACATCTGCTGTTGAGCTTTGATGTGAAGCTTGTTGGCCTCTGGGTGAACTTCCCTGTTCACTTTCCAGGTGGTTGATTGGTAATAATGGCAGCATAGAGATCAAGGTGTATTTTCAGGGTGTTATTGGAGCTGCGATAAGAACATGTGTCCTTGAACATGTAATGTAGTGATGTGGAAAACTGCTGCTTTAATTCACATAATAATAATTTTCCACACATGGCCAGAGTTTGTCTTCTAAAGATAAATTTCAAATACCCTTCAGTGTCTTAATGTCCATGTGACGTGCGTGAACCCTTGATCTCCCTCTAGTGCCACCATCAGGCCAAATTTCCTGTTAGACACACAGAATATCCAAATCAAACAGGCAAAAATTCATTCATTCATTACATTCAATCTTCCCAGAGGATTATTCATGTCCATTCTGGACATCTCTCCAGTGTTCCTCAAGCACCATTGTAAGATCAAAATATCCACTTTGCTTATGAAACGTTTTATAATCTAACAGGCTTCAAATGAGCCCTGAAATTAGCACAACACTGGTGCAGGATCAGTCCCATTCCTTTTCCTGTACCACCCTCATTTTTAGACCTTTAGGCTCCTAAAGATAAGAAAATTGTGATCTGAGTGTCTCATCTGTACTTCCATGTTGTCCCCAGTTCACTGATTACCACAGCTATGTGATCCACGGCTGCCTGGTGGAGAACCCGACTCTGGAGCGGTCGATTGCTTTGTTCAATGGAGTCTCGCAGTGGGTCCAGCTCATGGTGCTCAGCAAGCTAACACCTCAGACCAGAGCAGAGGTCATCACCAAATACATCCATGTGGCTCAGGTAAGAGAGAGGAGGCACAGTGGGGGATTTGGAAATGACATGGCTAACATACAATTTAACATATATATGCGACAGTGGCGGCTGGTGACTCAAAAAATTGGGGTGGGGGGCAATTTTATATGCCAATAAAACAATTTGCTTTCAAAAACAAAAATCCCTGAGTGGTGAAAAGGCTGCTTCTTTAAATACATTCAGCATTATGCAAGCCCCCTGCTGACGAGACCAGCATATAAGTCTCACATGCTCTTGGTTTCAACATCCCATACCAAACTCCCTCACCAGCCAAGAACAGAGTCCTCCTGACTGAAATACACACTGACTGCACATGACTGTGTTTATCTGGACAAATACAAGAGTAAACTCTTGTCTCCTCCCCTGGACAAAACTCTCTTAGCTGTGTTTGTGCATGTTTTTTGCATGTTCTAAAGGGCCATCACTATTTATTCATAATTTAAACCACCATCCAAACAAAGGCCAAAAATGAAATACTCAAACCTTGATGGTATAATGGAAATGGTAAATGTTCATGCTATGTTTATTGTGGGTAAAAATATTACAATAAAGGGTATTATCATGATAATCTTTCCTACTATTAGTCTTGATTGTCATTGATTTGATGAAACCTAACAACAGTGAACTGGATATTACAGCTTTGTTGGACAAATACAACAAAAACACCATAAACAAAAGCAGGTTGGTGGTTAAAAGTTTAAGACATTTGACTGGAAATGACTTCAAATGTAGCTCAGAGTCTCTTCCTATTCATCAATTCATGTTTTCATACGTCCTCTGCTTTCTTTTGAATGTTAATACTTGTGAAAGAAACATAAAATCCTTCACACTGTTGATCACTTGTATTTATTTACTTACTTTTTCCGACCTAGTCTCACTTTGGTTGATCAAATAGCCAATGTTAGTGTAGTAAATCATGGCCAGAGTATCTAGAGCTAGATGTGTAGCCTGGTTCTCCGGTGCTGCTGTGTCTGTGGTAGAAATGTGCTCCCTTATATCTGTTATATCTGTTTAGTGATAAAGACATTTTTTTCAAGATGATTCTTGTCACAATAATGTCTGAATTTACTCATCTTGTTGATAGTTTCTAACATTAGTAACAGCCATCTCTACTTTTTATTTTAAAAAAGTCTTCCATGGAGCCAACATTGTCAATGTTGCATCCATTTATAAACAAAAGATGCACTTGAGTTATCTATCAACCACTAAAGCTGTCTCATTAATATTCATGGAAGGTGTATATATGTTATCGGCAATTGTGTTGCATCTCCATCTTATCAGAGCACCTAAGAGTTTCTCCATTTATCCTCCATCAGTATTGAAAGGATTGGATCAGTGTCCTAATGACAAGCTCTCAGTGATCTTGTCTCCTGTGAGACAGCAGACTGTCTGCACACAGGCTTGAGGATGAATGCATTTAACACACTGCTATCAAGTGTGTGTATTACATGTAATAATACTGAGTTAGTTTTTAAGACTGTTTGATTTGTTAAAAAAGAAATTATCATTTGTCTGTTGCTCCCAAGATCCTGTTATCTATACCTGCCCCCTACATAAACTCTCTATGTATTGTACTGTATAATAGCCTTAATAGATATCGTTTCTCTTGTGTTATAATCAGAAACATGAACAGTAGTCCAAAAGCATGCTTGGCAATTACACATTCCTGCATTAAGAAAATATAACATGCATCACAGCTTTCCTTTGATATTTAAAAACACCCTCCAGGCATGGTTTAACATATAAAAATACTCTTGAATAATAATTTGTGTCTGATATGGTTGAAATGTTCCCCCATCAGTAGATGAATGCATTAACTCAAATATGCAGCTGAAGGAACAAGAAGACAAACACATTTTTGAGTGGAGGGGCACTATTCCACGAAATCTCACTGTGCAGTGGAGACTGTCCTTCCAAAAAAATGACAGGGTCAGTTGATTGCCCTAAAGCAACATATGTGTACGTTCAAGTGACAGCACCCTCTAGTAGCTGTGGTAATTATGACTGGAGCAAAGGAGGAAATCAGATGACATTATTATAGAGAGACAAAGTCCACCTAGGGAGGAGGTCAGGGTGGATGGATAGGTCAACAAAACAGACTTTCACACAGTTGTTTCCCGTATTCAACCACAAGTCAACAGTGTTTTAACTGATTTGTCCCTAAACCTAACCAAACCTTAACCTTTGCATTGTCACATCATAAACATCATTATTTTTCAACAGTGATGGGTAACAGTTTTGGTCCTGCTGATAGGAGCATCAGATCAGAAAGTGAAGGGGGCATTCAGGTTTCATTATCACCTAATTGGGATCTTTTGCAATAGAACAGCACCAAGACAAGACAGAATGTGTTTGATGAGATCAGCTTGACAAGATCAAAAGTGAGAGTTTAAACATGTAACTCTCTGTCTCTCATCAGAAACTTCTGCAGCTGCAGAACTTCAACACTCTGATGGCAGTGGTGGGGGGGCTGAGCCACAGCTCCATTTCTCGACTGAAGGAGACTCACTCTTATCTAGCTGCAGAGGTCGTGAGGGTAAGTCACTTACTAATGCACTTTTATGTATATACATAAAATTCAGTACACATGCATTCCTACATATGAACATACAAATCAGTATAACACTATATACAGGACTTAGTAATATATGGTTATAGGAGGTTCAGTGGTAATGTGTTAGTAGGCTAACCAGGCTTTGCCATGTTTTGCCATTTTCCTTCCAGGTAGACAATGTTTTCTTTGACTTAAAAATGTAATAACTTGAATAACAAAATTGGATAAAAGGAATGTGAAGGCGTGTTTACCAATGAAGCCACAAACTTAACAGCTAAGTAGTAAAGACAGGCAGCTACAAGTTGAAGTTACCAACAGAATGCCTTTAGTTGCAGTTCTACTGTTGACCATCAGACATTGGCTCCAGTTTACTGTATTGAAGTCAGCATAAAAGTGAAGTCAATACAATCCTTCTACAAAACTTTGACACAAGGCTCCCACTAGTATGGTCTCTGGCTAATTTCAGGTATTTACAGATATTTTAGTGTCAATTTTGAGACTCATTTATCTGTTAAAGTGATACATAATCCAAAATGTATCCTTTTAGTCCCATTCGGGACTCAGCTGAAAGCTATCAGAACTGGTATTTCCTTCCACAGAGAGCAGCATCTGTAGTTAAAGGGAAATGTCAGTATTTTTCAACATGGACCCTATTTTCCCATCTTTTTGTGTCTAAGTGACTAATGGAGACAGCAATTGTTAAAATTGGTCCAATATTGAGTGAGGGCGCTGAAGCTGGCAGTCTTGAAACGGGCTGTGATGTAATCCGATGGGGCAATAGTGCACCATCACTGTACGTCCACTATAAGTGCTTGTTTTTGCCACTGACAGGTTCAGGTTGTTATCATAAGTGTCTGACAACATTATGGAAAGGACCATACAGAGAAATAAACATTTTTCTTTACTTTTTGCTTGTTGTTGTGTCTAACCAAGTCTCGATCAAGGAGAAATCTTGTTCTGAAATCTTGCAAGAGTTAAGTTGTTGTTGAAATCATCTAAATATTCAGCCATGACTTTTAAAAATTTTACATAACACTAAGCTACGCTTTCGCTATTGCCCCATTGGATTACATTGCTGCCTGTTTTACGGCTGCCAGCTGCAGTGCTCTCACTCAATACTCGACCACTTTCAAAAATTGATGTCACAAAAAGATGGGCAAATAGAGTTCAGGTTGAAAAATCCAGAAGTTTCCAGTTTGTAATTTGATTATTATACTCACACCCAAACGTTCACCACTCCCCGCCTCAGATCTGGAGCGAGATGACGGAGCTGGTCTCTTCCAACAACAACTACTCCTGCTACCGCAAGGCCTTCAATGAGTGCCAGGGTTTTAAAATCCCCATCCTGGGCGTGCACCTCAAGGACCTCATTGCAGTACATGTGGTCTTTCCTGACTGGGTTGATGACAGTAATAAGGTTAACCTGGTGAAGATGCAGCAGCTCTACATGACCTTCAATGAGCTGGTGTCATTGCAGAGCGCAGTGGCCCAAGTGGAGCCCAACATGGACCTCATCTACCTGCTAACGGTGAGGGAAAACCATTCCGCACATAACATCTTGGATTTCAGAGGTGCTTTCCCGTGTAAATGTGAGGCTCATGTTGTAATAGATTTACAGACAGTCCGGACACCTGAGATGAAGGCATTGCAGTAAGAATACTTGCAGTCACAAGTTACTTTGTACCTGATGGAGAAAGAAGATGCGGGGCAGTATTTGTCAAACTGCTAGAAGTAAAATTTTGGACTTGAAATTAAAGATAAAAAATGATAAAATGATTGTATAAAAATGATTGTACTATATATCATTGATCATGATGTATAATACATTAGCTCAAGCAGTACCATTAAGAATAGAGTGGTTTTAGTCTATTATTTGCATTTGATTTGAACATTTGATAGAATGTTACACCACTTTTTCTTTTTTTTTTTTAAATATATATTTATCAGGGGTACAAACAAACAAAAGAATAATCCTGACATTGATTTGATTTGCAATCACTTTCCAAGCATCTTAATTGTCTGCACTTGTCAATGTGGTGTAATTCTCCTTGTTATATGATTTCTGTAACGTACCAAAATCCTATTATTTCCTCCCTCTTTATTGTTTCATAAATCATAAATATACTAGATTGTTATTAATTTTTCATGTGAATTATACCCAGAGATTTAAAGATTAAACACAAATAAAATTAACTTATATTAAATTAAATTTACAGTATATTTTTTTGCAGAGTGACATACCATTGAATAAACTGTAAGGATGTAAGAATGTAAAGAATGTACAATATGGCAGATCAGATATCTCTGATGGGTTATTCCAACATGTGGTAAATCATGTGATCACTTGAGAGTTGCATTACTGTACTTTACACTGTAAATGGGAGCAAGTCTCTTGATAAATGTGTCTTATGGCTCACAGCCAGCAAAGAACTTTTTTACTCCTAGGATGACTCCTAGAGAACTGATCTTTCAAATGTATTTAAAAAATAGAATGCTGTTTTATTTGGCTGGGAAATTGAATCAGTGACAATTATAACCCCCATATTTCTTGCTGGCATTGTAATGTGCTGAGATAGTGTAGTTAATTGTAACAGTTTTCCTCTTTGCTCTCTTGCACTAATAAACAGAGTTGGAGGAAATTTTGAGTCATCCATTCATTAATTACAGAATGACAGTTTTGAAGGCAGTGGCATGAGTAAAGATCCACAGCAGTAACTACTATACAGAGTTGGGGGTCATTCTATAATAGTGGATGATCAAACCAAAAAGTAATGGACCCTGGATTGAACCTTGAGGTACTTCATCAGGATTGTTTCATTCTGTGATGAGAAGGTCTTTACTAAGATAGAAAAAGTCCTTGTATGATGGATCGAATCAAGACTACAATAATACTTAGCTCCAGAGGTACAAGAATAGTCACAGATAATGGTCATTTACACAGTTACAGAACTAGGTTTCAGAACTAAGCATTGCTCAGAATCAGACTGGTTAAAGAAAAGGATTAGGACAGCACACTTAGTCAACTGATTTTAATTTTAACAACATAAGTCATTTTTATTTTTATTTAATTTAATTTATTTTATTTATTATGATGACTCATAAGTGTAGCTCCCTCTGGATGAACCTGTTGTGTCAGTTGTGGATGGCTATAACTAACCTGGCGTGGCTTGTATTGATTGCCATCATACACGCTGAGGAAGGGCGTCCGGCCCGAAACGTCCATGTAGCAATTCAAAATTAAAATCAGTTGACTAGGTGTGCTGTCCTAATCCTCTTGTTTAATCAATTTCGGTACTTCAAGGATTCAGCACCTGACTTTTTGATTTTGATTGTGAGTTGAGTGCGTTGTATTATACAATTTTCAGAATCAGACTGGGACATCTGGGAAACCCGTTTCTCCAGAATCTTGCTGATAAACAGCAGGATAGAAATTGATCCTGAAGTGGTCAGCAGAATCGAAATCTTTGTCACAAAAATCAGTGCTGAAACACAGCTGTACATGAGTGTAGCTTCTTGTTCAGTGATTTTTTAACCAATTATAACCCAAGTCCTTGTATTTTCAGCTTTCTTTAGACCTTTATTACACAGAAGATGAAATTTATGAGCTGTCATTGCTAAGGGAACCACGCAACCCCAAATCATTGGTAAGTTTCAACAGAAATGGTTTGTTTGTTGTGGGTAGGTTTGTCCACATCAAGTATGTCCAATTTCACCAAAATGGATATATTGTGACCTCTGAATTATAAGGTTCTATCTGTGATCTGAGTGGTTTTGAGGTTCAAAGTTTTCTCATCCTGGAGAGCAAAACTGATATACAGTAAAATTCTGTTTAATTGGTCAAAATAAAAGGTACCCAAAACCAGGTAGCGCAATTTTAAATGGGGTTTTCTAGATCAGGTGGATTTCAGATAGAACCTTCTAATTCTCCACTAATTTGTTGTGTCCATCAATGTGGCTATCACTCTTAGTGTAGTCACTAGTACACCAGTCTGAAACAGACACAAGCTCAGTTATGAGCACGGTGGAGTTAGCATCAGATCACTAAACTGTTCAGCAATTATTAGCTAGAAATCTGAATTTGTCTTAGATTTGTACATATTAAAATATTAGTCTTCATTGCTGTCATCTCTAAAGTGGTCACAGTAACTTATTAAATAATAATAAATTTAATTCTTGCCAACAAAAAGTAGCACAAGCTGTGTAATTAACATTTCTAGCAAGGGAGCTAATGGTGAGAATCCGCTTTTCACCAAGTTCAAACAACATATTAAATGACTCTCAGCTTAGTTGCTGCTTGTATCAGTTAAACATAACTAGTTTAATAAAATAATACATTTTGAGATGAAGACTGAGCAACATTTTACGATATTTTCAGCTTCTTTAACCTCAATCACAGATCAGTGAGGTAACACTTTAGGAGGTGAAACTTGATTCTTGGATCTCCTGTGTACATTCAGAGCACTGATTGGTGCTTTGCAGGTGGAACCTTATAGAACCATGTTAGAAATTGATTTTGATAGAGAGAGAGCCATTTCTTTTTTCATATTGAAAGGTCATTAGTTACTAAAAGTCTAAATAAACCTTTACAAAATGTTAATAACTATTGATAATAATAACATTGCCATGTGAATAACTCAATTTTAACAAAAAAAGTCAGATGGTACCTTATAATTGATGACTTATAATTCATGAAGGACTTGCATGGTACAATAATACCTCTTTCAAAAAACTAAAATATTTTTTGCCCACTTAGAACTATTTGTAGTCTTGGAAATGTGTCCTTGTGGCGTGACAGATCTAAGTCCTGTGCATGCGTCCTTCTTCACAGCCTACCTCTCCAACAACTCCCAACAAGCCCCTGGCTCCACTGGACTGGGCCTCCGGTGTCACCACCAAACCAGACCCCTCTGTGGTCAACAAACACATCAGGAAAGTGGTGGATGTGAGTAGACAATATCCTTATTCAGTTTGACAGATGTAGAGATGTGTGTGGAATATTATTGGAGTAATCTTTCTCTCATCTGGTTTTGAAAAGTCTGTGTTCAGGAATTATGACCATGACCATGATGGCTATATTTCTCAAGAAGACTTTGAGAGCATCGCTGCTAACTTTCCTTTCCTGGACTCCTTCTGTGTTTTGGACAAAGATCAGTGAGTAGTCTACAGTAGTATTCTACAAAATAGTATAAATAGTAAATAAATTTGACATTTTTAATACAAATTACTGGGCTTCTTATACACAGTCCTCATGCTTACGTTGACACTGTGCACATACCACCATCACTCTGTTTCATCTCAGAAACAGCTAAATAGATCAGATCCTCAAACGAACATCTCTAACACACTTGTCCATACTTGTACTGTTCTACTTTGACTTAGGTAAAGGTAGTAATATGACAGAATGGCCCCAATCAGTGATATATTATACATTATAATTTTGTACAGTAGTACTGTCATTACTGATGATCTAAACAGCATTTTAATGATGTAGCTGGTAAAGATAGAGCGAACTAATCAAAGTAACTATAGCTGTCATAAAAATGTTTTGTAAAAAGTATACACTCACCAAGCACTTTATGGTGAGTGTATTCTATATTTTCCCCTCATGTATATTAATGGGGTGGACAAAATATTAGGAACACTTTTCAATACAATGCAGTCCAGTACGTCACCACCCTCCTGACCTCAATAATAAGCATAAAGTAGAATTATCACCTTTCTGACAATGTCAACAAAAACTGAAAATATATGAACTTTGTAAAAGTAGAATTTATGACAGAGCTGTTGTATTGGATTGCATCAGATTGCACAGGTATACCTTATTAAGTGCTCAGTGAGTGTAATATTTGTCTCTGATAAGTAGTGGAGTAGAAGTCAAATAAAATTGATGTACTCAAGTAAAGTACAATTACCTCAAAGTCCTACTTAACTACAATATTTGAGTAAATGTACTTAGTTACTATATATTCCACCACTGCTAGCAACTGCACAGATACTGCTATGAAGTGTCAAAAAACGATTTATGTATCATGAGTGGAGGAAAAGCAGGGGACACCTGAAGCAGACATAACACTCTATACTGGTGCACTTTGATTGCCATTGACCACATTGGTTTAGACTTGACTAGAACATTTGTAAATCTCTCTCTCTCCACTCATCCTCCTTCCTTCATTATCATTTCCCCCTCTCTTTCTCACAGAGATGGTTTGATCAGTAAGGATGAGATGATAGCATATTTCCTTCGAGCTAACCCACTGCTCCAGTGTAAGATGGGACCAGGATTCATCCATAACTTCCAGGAGATGACGTACCTGAAGCCCACCTTCTGTGAACATTGTGCTGGATTTGTGTGTATCTCTTTGACTTTCCTCTTAGCTTTGAAATTGTACAAGCATTTAAATTCAGTCTAATGTCAAAAAACACTGTGCAGATGCTGAAAAATGATGATCAATTCCTCAGAGTGCATGGCATACAAATACACAACAGAAAGACACACACCCCTCCCTCTCATGTGGGGCTACAGAAGAGTCTTTCTGGCTGAATTATGTTTGTTTTTTAATGTCACCCCTCTTCATCATCTAACATCATTTTCTGTATATTCTATACCCACCTTCCCCCTTTCCTGGACCTTACATGGACCTCACAATGGTGGACCTGCTCCTGCAGCTCTGGGGAATCATCAAACAGGGCTACAAGTGCAAAGGTACAGTTTCACTGGATTCTTTTGTCTGTGTTAGTGCTAGTCAACAAGAAAATGGCACAAACCATTTTGAATAGCTTTAGAAGGGCCAGTGAGCTTAAGACAGTCTGTTTCTCTGGTGACCGTTCACACATTTAATTGGCCAATGCAGCATCTGTTGAGCCAGGTTCAACTGTTTTGTCAGACAACCCTCCATTGTCAGGCAAAAAAGCTGCAGTTACTCCTCTGACCTCTTGATGCTGGCTACAAGACTATTTTGTATTGAAATCAACAGCAAACATTAAAAACAACATACAAATTCTCCCTTGAAACTACCTATACCTACATTAACCGCTGCAATCATAACACACCCAAATCTGTTCAGTTGTGTTGCATTTTGGGTAACACTTCCTGGGGCACCATGTTTTAACAATGGAATAAAACTGACAATATCTCTAGCTCTGCTGCATTGATTTTGGTTGTTGTACAGAACAATATCAATGAATTCTAAAAAATCACCAGGAAACCTGAGAACTTACTCTTGTACACAAGCCAAATGCATTCTCCTATTGTTACATATTTTGTTACATACTGTGCACATTCATTTTGGTGAAGTGACCCCATATGAAATCTTTCAGGACAAATGCAGTGACTCCACGGATTCTTATACATGATCCCTGTCTTGAATATCAAGACAAAGAACCAACATTAGGTCTGCTTGTCTTGACACTTGAACACCTTCACCCTGAATTTAAGCTATTTACTTCACAGACTGCGGTGTTAACTGTCATAAACAATGTCGGGAACTGCTGGTTCTGGCCTGTCGGAAGCTGCTCCGCTCCAGCTCTCTGGGCAGTGTCTCCCCTGCCAGACTGACTCACAGCTCACTGCCCAGCAGCCCCGCACTGCCCGTCTGTAAAGGTCAGACATATACACACTGACAAAAAAATGTAGCTTTTGTAGTTATTTTACATATCATCATATTTTCTGCACTTCTTCCTTCAGACGAGGATGAGGTGTTTGAGTTCCCAGCTGTCACACCAGCAGGTCCGGCTCTGGACACTCAGTCCATCACCCTGATGACTGGCTCAGCCCAGAGAATCTCTGTGCGCCTGCAGAGGGCCACCACCAGCCAGGCCACCCAGACTGAGCCCCTGTGGCCCGAACACAGCTGGGGGACCACGGACGGTGGCTCCCACACATTCCCCAAAATGAAATACCGGACTCACAGGAAGACCTCTAAAAATAAAGGTTTTGCACGCTGGGAAAACCAGAATGACGGTCAGCGGCAGGCACTTTCCTCACGGTGCAGCACAGACTCTCAGGAGAAGTCAGGCATCTCTGGAGAGCTTGTACAGAACGGCATCACACACAGAGGGAAGGTAATGGAAGATGTGGCTGTAGATTTTTATTTAATGTTACTATATTACTATATTCATCTTGAGACAATATTAATCTGGCAATTGCAGATGGTGAAAGGAAATCTATGGAGGTTGAAGCAATCACTTCAAACATGTTTAAAGGGGACCAATTATGCTAATTTCCAGCTCTACATTTTTATTCTGAGATTCAACTAAAGTAGCTTTGCATGATTCACAGATAAAAAAAACTTGTTTATTATCGAATACTGACCCTTTATGCAGCCCCTCAGTTTAGCCTCTGTCTCTTAACAGGCAGTCTTAGCTCCTGTCTCTTTGTCTCTTTAAGGCCCCCCTCCCAATGACCTCACTGTGTTCTGATTGGCCAGCATTCCGGAAGCTGCTGAGGCACAGCCCATGGATGTATAATGAGAGCTGGATAGGGCTCCGCTGCTCAGCCTTGCAGCCAATTTTTCCCAGTGGCCACTTGTGGTATTGCAGCGAAAAAAAACCCTGCGGCCCAAAAAGCATTTTCCCCATAGACCACAATTGTAAAAGAGACGTCTGTAAAACTGTTGACAGGACACTTGGAACTACAAACAAAGTCAATTGTGACTCGTCCTATTATGAACTTTTGATTCATGGAGGTTTTATATTTGTAAAACTTTCCTCAAGCTGAGAAAAGCAATTTAAAAATCTGTGACGTCATCACAATGTAAAGTCTATGGGCCAAGCGGGAACCCATGGGCAGGGCCAGCAGGGGAAACACTATTGCACATATTCAGTGGGCTGCACAACACGGAAGCAAACCTGGGAGCTAGAAACTTTTTTTGGTGTATGTACCAGTTGAGCAATTCCTATAGGACTGAATGGGTGCCATTGATATTAACATTAACGCTGAGTTCCTGAATCCCAATCTTCCTAAGTTCTTCCTTCATAAATTGTCTTTCTTGATCATACTTAGTACAATCTATGCTTGCATGCAGCTGCCAGCTGGGAAAAAATATGTGCATATATCGGTATCGGCATTGGCAATCGGCCACAATGAGTTGGAAATATTGGCATATCGGGTATTGGCAAAAAATCCAATATCATGCATCCCTAGCAGAAACCTAAATGAAATCAATATTTGCTGTGAGCAGCTTTGCCTTTAAAACAGCAGCAGTTCTCCTCAGTACACTTTAACACAGTTTTTCATGGTAACTTGCAGGTAGGTTGTTGTAACCATCCTGGAGAAAGAATGTTCTTCTGTGGATTTATTATTTAGGCCATCTCAGGTGCTCCTTCATGTAATTCCAGATTGACTCCATGATGTTAAGATCAGGGCTCTGTGGGGGCCAAACCATACCATCTGTTGCAGGACTCATCATTCCTCTTGTTGCTGAAAATAGTTCTTTATGACTCTAGCTGTATGCTTGGGGTCATTGTCATTTCATGAATAAATTTTGGACCGATCAGACACCTCCCTGATGGTATTGCCTAAAACTTTTGCACAGTACTGTATATATGACTGAAAATAAGGAAAAGCATAATAGGTCCCCTCCAAGTTTATCAGTAAGGAGAAAGATACTGGGACCCTCTATGAGGCCCCTTGGAGGACAGACAGAGATCAATAGCCCTGTATTAAAGCAACACAAGGGGCTGCATTAATCTGGGTGGAGTTGTTTCAGGTGCTGATGAGAAATGAAATACAAGCCCGGTGGTCCAATTTTGAGTAACAGATCCAGATGTTTGAAGGCTTATCAGACACCATAACACTGCACATAATACTATGAGACAGGAGTTTACAACTCTGGAAAGTTATCACAGCGACAATCATTTAATCTTTAGTCGCATCGAGCACTGGGGTAACAGTAGAAATACGGTGTTCATGCATTTAATTGGCAAATGCAGCATCTGTTGAGCCAGGTTTAACATTTTTGTGGATGACCCTGAATTTTTTTTTTTTATTTTTGGTTTGTTTTTTTTTGCTGAAGCCTTCTGCATCTGGAGTCCCCATTCAAATGAATGCGATTCTACAGACCTGTGTTTAAAGCTGCATTACTTGTGCTTTATGAGTATTTTCATTTTATGCTACTTTATACTTCCACTTCATTATATTTCAGAGGTAAATATTGTACTTTCTACTCCAGATGAAGATTTAACACAATGGATAACATAACAAGCTTTTAAAATACAACAGATTATTGAAGATGAAACCAGTGGTTTCCAATCTTTTTGGCTTTTGATGTCATACAAAAAGCAGTGTGTAGTCAGGGTCACATTTCAGATGTTTATGAGTTGTTAACAGCTCCACCAAATAGTGAAATAGTGACTCTAAACTTCTCACATAGTTTCATTTCAATAAATGTTCAAATGATCCAATATTTCACCAAAAATCAAAGATTAGAGAAAAAGTCAAAAGAACTGAAAACAGATTTGTGTATCAGAACTTTGTTTTTTCTTCTTTCCTCTCCCATTAATCATCTCATGACCCCTCAGAAGTCAGTGTCAAACAAACCCTGAAGATAAATAACAATTCAGCTGATAGTTGTACTATGGCAACCAGTAGAAAATGAATAAAAGGAAAAGTCCTTAAATGCGCTATGGCTTTGCAAGATTTGCCAAATTTTGGAAACATTTAAGGAGAATCACTGCAACAGTTACTCACTCTGATTTTATCAAAATCTGGGGCAGTGCACATTCATAAACAGTGCTGTAAGTGTGCAAGAGTTAGCAAACATGTTATTTATCATGTGGAGCCTCTGAACAGATGTTACAGTTACCCAGAAAAGATGTAGGAAACGTACATAAGTATTCAGAGCAATAAAAAAGGCAAATAATATCTATAAAGATCATATTGTGTACATTACAGGACATCTTCACATCTTTCATTGCTGTCCTGATTTCATTATGTTTTAATTAGTAACTGACAACACAATGTAATAACTGTAGTTAGTAAAAATGCCAAAAATTCAGAAGCAGATGACTTAATATCCCTCCTCTTCACCTCCAGAACAGCTGACTTGGTCACGGTGATGAGGGCCAGTCCCGGAGATCCAGAAAGCCCCTGATGGCTGGGACCAGGAAGCTCTTCTCTCTGGGGGAGGTGCTGGGCTGTCTGAGGTCCCCCTTCAGTGACCTGGAGTTATCATGTCCTCTCTAGACTTTATAATGCACAGAGCTGCATGTGGACACCTGGTAGCTGCAGGGAAGGACGTAACGTGATCTCTGAAGAGGTCTCAAAAATCATGGAGAGGAGCTCAATGGATAACGGACAAACACCCACTTTGGATAACATGGAACCTAACCTCCATCCTGGAGATCAGAGTAGATTACTGCTCTCTAAGTAAGACATAACCTGGGTTTAGGTTTTGATCCAGGATGCACGATAAAATCAGCACTTGACAAACTGAGAAGAAACATTTTTAAACTTTACAACAGTGTAGGATGAGTTGAGTTTAGTGGTTGATCCCGGCCAGTTACTTTACAACACCCAGCTTTAAAATCCAGCCTGGGCACATGTGTCAAGCAAAAGACTACTGCTACAAGTTCTTTGTATTACTTTGGAACAAACACATTGGAATGAACAGAGAAGGGAAGATCCAGTAGATGTGGGAGAATATGTAGATATTTCTATGTGGAGTTGCAAAATAAAGGGAAAGTCAAACAGGAAGTGAATGTTAAGGATGTTAATGATGGACGATTCTGCAGAACTCTGGATTATGTTCAATGATGATGTTTTTTAAGAGCTCATTGCAAACATTTTTTAAATTATTTATTTCTACAATACCTGCATTTGGCAACTACAGTATGGTTAACCCCTTTTGTTTTCTGAAGGGTCAAAGTTAACTCATTCATGAGTTTAACAGCAGCTACAAGTAACAGCAGCAAGTTCATGACCATTCCTGGTTGGTTCAACTTCAAAACATGAATAATTGTCCTTTTACATGTCAAGAATGTCTTTGAGTCTCTTTGAGACATTTAAAAAATCTTTACAGATTAAATGGAGTATTAATAAATCATTTGTAACAGCTATAAAGAACACAAATGAGAATGAGTAAGAAAGAGACACCATGTGTGGTGATGCTTTAAAAAACAAAACTGATTTTGTGCAGAATCAACCCTACCCCACACCTGACTCACATAAAATTAGAAACAAAATAAAACCATCTCTTACAGTGGACACAAGTACCAACGTTTCTCCTTTTGCTAAAGCCATGAGCAGCACATGTGAAAAGTGATGAGGGAACTGAATCTACCTGAGACTGTGGACAGGGTGAGCAAGATGAAGCCAATTCTGACCCCAAAGAGGGACTGTGAAACAAACACAACATGCTGCTAATGGGAGAAATACATCTGTAATGCTCATGCGGGAAAACATGTTAATGAGAGAAATAGACAGATGCTTCGTAAAATAAGAGTTCAAGAAAGTTATTACTGTGTTTCCAAAGTTATCACAATAGTATAAACATTACACATCAATGACAGCAAAAAATGTGTTTTGTGGTGAAAACTAGAGGGGTAGCCTACACTGAATAAATAATAATCTTTCTGCATTGTGCAGAAGGAAAACACTTATTCTCCAAGTTGTTAAGTGAAAGGTTGTTTATGCTAAAATGATTTTTTTTTTGTAGGGCAAGGAGAATGTACAGAATATGAAGACATCAGGAGGGTTAGATTAGACAACTAAACACTTTATTAAAGAGGAACTACACATCAAAGTGTGTTGGGGATTACTACTGAATGTGTGAAAAAATGGTATAAAGCCTTTGTGTCTCCAGGGGGAGCTGTGTGAAATCTGATGAACTGCCTCAAGTGATGTGACTTGAGTCAGAATCTGGGGTTGTGGAGTTAGAAAGAAGTGAGGTATCAGACCACTGTAGCCCACTCTTCATCTCTGCTGGAGGCCAAACTGTCAGTGGTTCAAGTTGCGTTGTGGGTATTGTAGGCGTCAGTTTTGCCAAGGAAGGAGAATGCATGGAATAAAAAAGACGATATCCCTTGTTCTGCTGCATCAATTTTGATTAATTGTAAAAAAAAAAAAACATCATGAGTCACATAGGACATACAGCTCTGTGTATTGGCATTGAATTTTTGCAATGGATGGAAATTAGATGAACAAATTATCTTTCAAAATGCCACCACACACCTTCTCACACTGGCTAATCAGCACATTATATACAGTAGTGTGAAATGGGGCACAGTGATGTTTTGGTGGTAGGAGGTGGTAAATCCAAATCCAGCCTTTAAAAAATAAATCAAAGACCTCTGTGCTTCTTTACAGTCTATGACTTGACATTAATGCATGACACTTTTCTTACTGGTGATGCTAGTGTTTTAAAGTGCTACAAATTTAGAAACTACAAATTTAGAAAGCTAAAAAGCAGTTCATACACAGCTTCTTAGGAAAAGAAACAAAGTTGAACTCAAAACAGCTTTGTCCTAACTTGTAATGTGACAGTTTAAATATCATAATAATTTTAATGCCAAAATGATGTGTGTGTGTTTTTTTTTAAAGCATATTGAACCAATAAACAACTGACCAACCTGCAATGGTTTATGGGATTCTGAGTGTGTGACCACTGTTCTCAGCCATGGTTGTGTATACATAAGAGTGACTGTTATCGAGACATCACAACTTCATTATGTCTCAGTATTTTAGAAGGCCATTGAAACCTTTGTTTCTGATTAATATGCTAATCAACATTCTAAGACAACATTTGGCCAGAGCGAGGAAATCAAATAATAGGAAATCAATTGTTAAAACATTTATTTTTTATCAGTTATTACTGGTAAATGTTTCACAGTGTACTGGTTTTTGAGAATTGTAAATGTATGCTTCTACATTCCAGGCAGCCATTAGTTTCCATTTCAGTCATACACAAAATCAACTTTCAGTGACTCGAATGCTTGGGATAGAAGAGTAATTACAGTGAAACTTTGTTATTGTAAGATGTTAATGCAGCTGAAAGCAGAAAAATCTGCTGTGGTTGTCTGGTGTGATGCTTTCATGTCTGAGTAAGAAGCTTATGTAGCAGCAAAGTTGTCATATAAGTCAGAGTGTAATCTGCTAAAAAGCTTTCATACTGTCAGGTGAGACTGACATGAAGAGAGTCAACAGCAGATGGCTCTGACACAGAGAGAGGAGATAACAGGTGGGGGATCTCAGCAGGAACAAAGAGTCAAACATTTTATGGGAGCAGATCTTTCAGTAGGGAAGAAGTTATGGAGTCATTTGAAAGTACTGTATATTGATAATATTTTGAATGGATGATTTCCTTGTTCCCAGACGACAAACCTGCAGACTAAACTGAGTAATGTGTGGTCCAAATCTACTGAATTAGTGAGTGAAATGAAGAGGAGACCCACTTCTCTCCAATGTAAACACCTCTTTATATACAGTCTGTGGTAAACATAGAAAGTCATCACCAGCTGTCAGTATGAAGCTTAGTCTGACAGCAGGCTCTCTGGCCAATCAGCAGAGAATATGAAGTTGTGGCCAGTTGACCTGAAACACTTCTCATATAAATACCACTTTGGCAAAAATACATTCCTATTATGCTATGTTTTCTTTATCTGCTTTTAAAAGATAGGTTCACAATTTTTCAAGCAGGTGTTCATCTGAACAGTGAAAGAGGTTTTCCTCGCTGTAATCATTCCTACTCTTCATACTGACTATTGAAAGATCCCTTTCAAATATGCTGTCAATGTTAAAGACAGGGGTCATAATCTACAGTGTGTCCACACAGTCAGTCTGAGTAAAAATGCATTTAGTTGACATGAAGCTTATATGAGGCTTCAGCAGTCTGAGTTAGTCATATCAAGTGGATATCTGTCACATTTACAGTCTCTTTAGCATCAAATTCCCTCTTTGTGTTTCCTCAGACAGTGTTTCCCTGTTGAGCTGTGGTGAAAGTATAGTAACAAAAAGAGGGACTTTGGCACTAAAAAGACTGAAAATTGAAAGATATCTACTTGATTTGACTCATTTGGACGCTGAAGTTTCATATTAGCTTCACATCAACTTTTAAATACATTTTTGCACAGAAGGACTGTGGATTTTTCCCCCATCACTAATATTGTAAGTGCATCATGAAGGGATCTTCTAATGGTCAGTATGAACAGGAGGAATGATTACAGTAAGAAAAACATGTTTAATGTTCATTTGGCTCAAGACTGTTGTTTTAAGACAGACTTGAAACTTGTGAACCCGTCTTTTAAGAATGTACAGTATGAAAATGCATAGAGGCCATGTTTTGCTTCAGTAGTATCAAGTCTATGAGGCATCTTGTAAACGTAACTGGAATACATGACAAACACTGTCCTCTGATATTTGCCAAAAGAGGATTTCTTGCACCACACTCAGGACAAACTGAATTTACACAGCAATTCACAACATACTGAAAATTTCTTTTGATCAGTTATAACATGGCCTTTCTAGCACCACCTTGAGGACAAACATTTCCTAACTTTATGTTTATACTGTGAAGTAATGAAGTGCATCGAGAATATACAGTATACAGAAGGACACATTCAAGGAAAAATCTGCATAGAAGTCACATCAAAATCACAAGCACTTCAAATAGTCTTCTTTTCTGGGGACACATTTGTAAAAAAACAATTCTACATGTTACAGTCAGAAAACCGTGTGTTTGCTAGGTTAACATTGCCCAGTCCTTTAGAAAGTATCACTTCACTTTGCCTTTCTCCTCTTTAGACACAGTAAGTCTGTAAAAACATCTGCCTGAATGGTTTCTCAATCAGTTTGTTGGTTGCACAACAGGTATTTACCATTAAAGCAGTGTTTTTAATGTTTTTTTCCTCTGTGTTTGCTGGGGTGATGTCATGGCTCAGGGGTAAAGATGCTGAGTAATGTTTTTGGGTGTCCGATTTCCATCGAGTGGACACAACACTCATCTGGTACAGACTGATAAACCAGGGTTTTAGGGTGCAGCTGTAAGTACATAGTTTAAGTTTCAGAGGTCTAATTGGCCAGAATAGAAGCATTCCACTGTATGTGCATTTAAAACAACTTTCCTTAAAATCAGCTGCATTGAGGACAATTCTTACTCTATGGTCATGTCACAAGCTCACTCAAGAAATGTACTATACCAGCCAAACCAACTTATATGTATATATCTTAGTGTTTAAAGACTTATTGCTGTGGTGTGTAATGAATGACACTTTGCTTGGTCTTTTCACAAAGTTCCTGCCAAGACTGATGATCAAACTACAACTAGACATTGATAAAAACTGTGAGGTTTCCAGTACCTGTTTCTGCACTACTGTTGTCATGACTACTGCACTGTACTAATTTGAGATGTCTACTCATAGTGAAAGCAGGGCTGTGGATCTTTTCATCAAAATATTTTGACAATTTTAATAATTTACTAATATTTTATTTTAAATGCAACTTTATTAAACTTCACTGAACTTCTGTTCTGTTTGTACCTTTACATGCACACTAGTGCCTGTTATGGATGTTTCTGATTTCAATCATGTTCTGTATGATATATAACACAACCTGCTAATATTCCTTTGATTCATGAACATTATCCAGGTTATTGATCATCTGTACAGGAGTGTCTTTGACTCCTTAACATCCCAAACAGTGTCATTTCTGTATTCATGCCTTCCCTTCATTATACAACTTGCAGTGCACACACACCTCTGCATTAGGAAAATATTGTTTACTTTAATATCTTGTATAGCTCTGCCTAGCTTGACTGCTTGAAAACAGTGTGAAAGACTCATTTCAATTAGTGAAATAAAAGATCATTCAAAAATCCATAATTGTATTAAGATAACTTTATAAAAATCCAAAATTAACAAAGCCTTTAATAAACTACCTCTGAGGGTAACAGCAAAGAAAGTGTTTTGACATTACAATGTAATAAAGACAACTGAATAGATACTTATCAAACATCTTAAAAAGCTTTTATTGATAACTCATTGATCACTCCCTCAGAGGGTGATATGGAGTTAGCTGGCTACCTGCATTTCACCTTGATCATTTTATTCCTCAAACAGAAATACACAACTATGAAATTTAACTGAAGCAGTAGTAGAAACTTGAAAAACAGAAAAAATGTAAAGTACCATACATTGACAAAATTACACAACGTTACCAGTGCAAGCGTCTGCGTGTGTGTCCAGTGTTACCCAGTAAGCTACAACGCAGGCAAAAATATCTGAACTCTGTAGAAAATTCATAAATGAACGTTGTGACTGATGACATGGCTCCAGAACTCAATGGACAGAAAAACAAAAACCTTTAGTCTTCAGCCTACAAGTCAAACAGGGATCTAAAAGACAGACAGAGCTAAACCATTCAAAATGGGTTTTCTATAAAAAAAAAACAAACAAACTCATCCTTTGGCTTTTGAGCAGTGGCTGTTAACTGCTAATAGGAATGCACTGACAGGTAAAACACAATCCACACACAGGAAAGAAACCTTTGTGGGCCTGTTGATGTCTGGCTGAGAGGAGTTTCCCTAGTATGCATTCATTTATCAGTCCATGCTTACATCAATATAACGTTTACACAGCCATATGTGCCTATCCATTCTGTTTGTTCTTTGGTACATTTACAGCATGTCGTCTTCTCCTCCTCCGTACATGTCGGCCAGTTTCTTGAAGCGGGGTCCCCATTCACTGAGGCAGTCGTAGTCCTGGTCTCCGCTGCTCGACGAGTTCAGAGATGACAGGCTTCCTGCGTCAGAACCACCTCCCTCATAGTCAAACACCAGCAGGGAATCATAGGGGGGCGCTGTCGGGTCATTGTCGGCTGCCTTCAGGTTCTGAGAGAGGAGCAGAGAGCATGTTTTTATTTTAAAGAATTTGTTTTTTTTATAGAGTACATAACCAACTCAGGAAAGATGGAAAAAGAGGATGATGCAACAAGTATCAAACAATGTGAAAAAATTACGTGAATCCTAAAAAGTTTTAGAACAGAATTTGGAATAATGAAAGTGGCAGCATGGGATGGTGTTTTTTCCCCCTCAAAAAACAGACTAATTTATCAAAAGCAGTGATTAGTTTTAACCATGTTAGATTTGAATGTGTTCACATGAGCTCTTGAATAGTAATTTCACTCACATCGTCGATGAAGTTGCCGATTTCATCCGGGTTGGCTGGGCGGGGCCGGTACTGGTACTGAGCAGTTGGCATGAAGTTTGGCACCACGTCGTTCCTGAACACCTCGGGCCTGTTGTCCAGACCACGGTGGAGAACACTCAGATCAAAGTCCTGATGGAAAACACATGGAGGGGGTCACACAGGAGACACTGCATCTCTCAGGTAAAAACAATCAGACATCTGTTTGTGCATTTCTACAATAAATATGATCCATGTTTTTGGAGATGACTTTTGCATGGCACAATAAATGATTAGTATGAATTACAGCTTTAACCCTGTGCAGAAATACAGCAGGGGAAAGACATTTTGAATAAGCCTGAGAGGACCATGATATAGATCACTATTTGGGGAGCCAGTGTAGCAAAAATGAATATCGTAATAATAATAATAATAATAATAATAATAATAACAATAATGAAAATATGTATGCAAAATGATCAAATGAGAATGGCAAGGTGTGTCCAAACTTTTGACTGGTACTGTACGATGATCTAATTGACATCCAGTCCAATGAACAGTGTTCCACTGTCAATCTTGGAAAGTAACTATGTGCATTCAATCAAGTACAATTTTGAGGTACTTGTAGTACTTCCATTGTGTGTAACTTTATACCTCTGCTCCACTACATTTCAGAGGGAAATATTGTCCTTTTTACATCAAAGTTTATTTAACAGCTGTAGTTACTTTGAAGAATCTGACATTAAAATGAGCTCTACCTCCACTAGCTTTAACAGTAAATGCTGCCAACATGTTGCTTAAAATGCAAATCAATCATAATAATTCAGCAATATAATATACTGTAATATTCTGACAGGGGTCATTCTGTCAATTAAAAAAATAATCATAAATGTATTAAAATTAATTTATGGTCAAGATACAATTTCACAGTGATAGAGGGTGATATTGAAAAAATATCCCCCAGCCCTAGTCACTGCTGCACTGACTCAAATGTGTTGACAGAGGTGGCACCTGCTTTAAAAACAAAACTCACACTCTGGTCTGTGTCAGTGTCAACCTCTGTCTGTATTTACCTGATCATCCTCTCCGCCTCCCTCTTCATCATAGTAATAGATGTTGTCTCTGATATCGTCATCCTGCAGTAGAGGCTCCTTCTTCTCTGCTCTTCCCCGTCTTGCAAACACCAGCAGCAGCAGCACCAGCACTGTACATACAGAGCACAAAGCTTAATAAAAACACACCCATGTTATTGATTCCACCCATTTCCTACACAGCTGAGAAAGAAAAGCCGTGGTGATTTGTTGAGTCGAGCCTGTCAGCGCAAGAGTTTACCATGGTCATTATTGGATTGTTAACAAAGACACAAACCAACAACGAACTGATCTAATAACAAGTATTGTGTAACAAGTGTTATCAAAGCCTGATATAGCTTCTTCCATTGTTCCTGGGGCTCCGCTGTTCTTCAGAAACTATTACATCAATCAAAACTAACATCAATGAGTCACACTGTTGCACTGGATGGCATCTTCCTTCATTACCATGATTGGTTGTTCATTGAGTCCCACTGGACTACGAGTGAAATATCTTACACGGTTCCCACCATGGTTGTGATGCAAAGCTTCATGACATTTCTTTGGCCTTCCATCTCCATTCACATTATGATAAGCATCTTTCTATTTTTAATCAAATATCAGACTCACTGAGCAGCAACAGGATGCCTCCCAGTATTCCCAGGATAACGGGCAGGTTTGCGCCACCTGCCTCCCTTATATCACTGCAGTGCACGTCTGCCCCAGTGCAGTCGCACACTGTGGCCTTCAAGGTGCTGTCCTGCTCCATGCCCTGGTTGTCTGCAACTCTCAGGACCACAGTGTACACTCCACTGGCCAGGTCAGTAACTAAACTCAGGATGATGCCCGTTTCTGCAACAGAAGAGGAAAATTTACTTTACAAATCCTGCCTTGATTAGTTTATCATTTTGCCTAAATCCAGTAATATTTCCACAAAAACCATACATTTTATCACTGCCTTGTTCCACAAATAATTCAGAGAACACCTTGGCCTATATAAACTAGATAAATGGTTTCTAATCTTCTGTCTAAACAAGCATCTGTGACCTCGTACTTGAAACTAATCATTTAATTTATGAAGCTTCCTGGGTATGGTACACAGGCTGAGAGAAAGCACTAACCTGATATACTCAATTCAGAGCAAAAACATGTCATAAACATTACACCTTCTGGTTATCTGAACAGCAAACTGGCAATTTGGGAAAAACTTTCTGCCCCAAAACATTTGATAGTCATACTTTCTCTCTTGATTACATATCGTTGATGGTCCTTTAATTGGTTCTTTTTTTTCCCTCTTGACTGACTTTTAAAATTTTTTTAAATTAACATCTATCAGGAAGGACCTGGCCATTTCTCCTGGGACTGGCTATTTGGCTGGATGTGTAAAAACAACTTTGCTGAGGTTTTATTTTCAGTCATGTATTAAAAATGTACATACTGGTGTCGTTCATCCTAGCAGTCCAGTTGGTCTTAGTCGTGCCCTGTAAAGAGACTCTGTATGGAGCGGCAAAGCCTGGCCCGTCTTTATCCGTTACCGACAGCAGTTGAGGAGCCGATTCCTTGTTACACACCTGAGAAAACACAAAGTCAGATTCAAAATTTTTGGCTGATTTTACCCCTTAAATCAGCAATTTATTATGTTTTGATTTTCCATTTGATCACATCCTGAATATCAGTATATATTAAAATCACATTAACCCCTTTTCAGTTTCATCTGCATTAAAAGTTTTCAAACACATGACAACTGTTGAGCATTTGGGAAAGGACACACACCGTGATTTCACGTTCATCAATGGTGGGTGCGTTGTCATTAACATCTTCCAGCTGGATGATCAGAGTACCAGTTCCTGTGGCTGGGACTTCATCTAGTGAGGTGACACGCAGACAGACAGACACACACAGAGGGCAAAATTCATTAAATTTTGGGGAAGCTTAAACCATCCTAGTAAGATGAAGTCCATATTTAGATAACATTTTTGCTCTCAAACATTTTTCGAACCCAAGAATGTCAAGCTGATATTATTGGACTTGGGCAGAAATCTCTTCAAAAACAGGTTTGAGGCTTGAAACTGAAAGCAAAGTGTGTCATCTCAGTTACAGATTATGTTTATCAGTGTTAGGAAAAACACGTTACTGTCATTCCACTACTTTTGGCGGTAACTAGTACTGTAACTAATTACTTTTTCAAATTAAGTTACACAATTATAAATACTGAAATTTAAATGGGCTCATTACCCATTACTTTTGTCTTACATGAAAATAGTGGACAAACGCAGAGGGTAACAAATGCACAACCAACACAAACACATCATTTGACCTTATTCTGTCTCAGAGCTGCGTTGTAAAGTCACGTCATTGTAGCCAACTCTCAGTAAAACGTGAGCTTTGTCTCTGGAGTGATAATGTTATATATTGTAAATAATACCTGTTACTGAACTGCTGCTGAAAAGTTAAGCAGGAACACAGCAGTGTCCAAAGAACCTTTGGCCTCATCAAGCCAGCCACCACCATGATAACAATATTTTTTGTTTGTTTTATTTCCTACCTAAAACCAGATAAGCATGTAGTAGTCATCAGTCTTGTCTCCCACCTACCATTGTCATATGCACCAATGAGTGCTGTGTATTTGTTGTCTAGTACAAAGTGGGACTCTCTGTCCATCTTGCTCTTCACTGTAATCAGGCCCGTCTCTTTCTTCACAGTCAACCAGCCCGCTGGGTCGCTAATTACTTTATACCTGGACATGAAGCAAATAAACACATATAAATGTTATGCAAGCAAGTTGATTACAATTAACATGCTTCACGATGGGGCAGCAATAGACCAGATAATTTAAATAATATATCTACAATATACTGCTTTGTGTTTTGCTTGGACATGTGGGCTGTTTAAGCTGGAGGCATTTCATATTTCATTGTTTTCTTTGACTAAATACTCAAGCTTGCCAGAAATCTACTAGGAAGCCACTCTTAAAACTGAAAAATAAAAGAGCATTTAGGACTAATGCTGCAATTACTGAATGATTGAGTTACAGTGATTACAGAAGCTAACCATGTTGTTTTGTTTTCACCTCAGGTTAATGCTCTGCATTAATTCTCAAATAAAAGCAAAGAAATGCAATGGATATCTACAGCTACAGATCGGAAAGCTCTGAACAGAAACTATACCTGACAGAAATTTCAGTGTTTGCTAATGCTGTCTTTTTCCAATATTCTCTGGCAGTGAAAATCTTGCGTTTAAATATATGTTCAAAGTAAGGAGTTTGACCTTACATGACTGTCTGTTTGAGTGCAGTGTCCGGATCAGAGGCAGTGTACTGCACCACTTCACTGTTAATGGGAAGGTCCTCTGGTTTTGACACAAGCTTTTCCACTGGATCAAAGACTGGAGCTTCATTAACGTCCACCACATTCACCACCACGGTGGCGGTGGCAGTGGGCAGTGGAATAGCAAAAGGAATCTCATTCTCCACTGCAATCAACAGAGTGTGCTGGCGGCTCTTCTCAAAGTCAAGACCCTGGTTGGATGGAGAGAAAAGTGCAGCAGCGCAATGCATCACAGAAATGTCTTACAACTCATTCTTGCTGTACAACTAACATCTGAATTTAGTCCCATTCAAGTGAATAGGAAAGTGGACCTCACTGTATATATTGACAGACATCACACACTTTGATATTGTGGCTTATTTGAGAAGGTCTGGTTTTCTTCCTACCTTGGCAGTAGTGAGGATTCCTTCATGTTTGTTAGTTCCTGTTTTCACAGTGAAAAGTTGTCCAGGATCACCATCAACAATCTTGAACTTGGCATTCCAGGCGGGAGAATGTGGCTCATCACCATCTGTTACTGACATCGTAAGGACCAGAGCGTCCACTTTATTTTCTGCAACTGATCCCTCATACTGGGAGAATGCAAGGGATGTGAAAAGTGTAGGAGTGAAACAGAGGAAACAAGGATTAGAAAAAAGGCTGTTGTTGCTAACTAACAAGTAAATGAATTTGTTTTAAACCTTGGCCTTAACTTTATGGTCTGTCACATCATGCAGCTTAGTTCATTACTTCCCTGTATAGAATTCTTTGTTAAATATGGACTACCCACTGTAAGCCAAAAAAAAATTGTTAAAACTTGCTCTCTAAACATCAAATAGACATTTGTCATCATATGGGAAATGTATTGTTAAAAATGCAAATATATTTAGATTAAAACCAAGATGCAACTCTACTATCAAGAAAAATGAAAAAAGGATCAGTCTGTATTGCTTGCAACTCATTACATTACCAAAAAATGATGGTGAGCTACCATCTCCACCAAATCTGTTGTTGCCTTAAGGTTAACCATGTATGTTAATGTATGAACTAACCATTGGTCCCACTCCTCACCCTTAGTTACTGTGCCTGTCAAGCTCTTTATTCTTACACTTCTTACTGTTCAATTTTATAGTCATTTTAACAAAAGTAGCTTCTCATTTTCAGCAGGTGATTTCTGACCAATATTAATCAGCTGAAGTTAGCTAGCTATATTCCTTTCATTCAAAAATGTGAACCCTGCAAAAGGGTCTTAAATATGCATTTGACGTCTAAATACATAATACCAGTGTTATTGGCTCCCACCTAGTGGAAATGCCAGTCCCAAGCAACTTTTCAAATGTTGCGTGGTGCACCTAGATGTGTATTAGAGCAGATAACTCACTTCACTATGTTGACAACTCCAGAGCTTGACAGACCTGCTGTGCCTGGTTATGGTTTTTAAGCTGTGACTGGACACTACTCTTTGTGGGAGGGGTTTAGCAAACAGGCAATTTCCAGTCATAAGTATTCTGTACTTACGGAGGGCTGAGTGAAGGCTGGAGCGTTGTCGTTGCTATCTGTGACAGTGAGGATTACTTTGGCTTCGTTACTCAACCCTTCTCCCCGCATGTCAGCTGCCTGTACCACCAGAGTATACTTTGGGTATTTCTGTTAGAAAAGACACATAAGAGTTTAAACATTAAAACATTTTACTGCCATTTAACAGATTCAGCTGGAGCAGGAAACATTACGAAACGTATCACTTTAAAGCTGAATATGACAATTGAGTAAATGTGTTTTCATAGGATTTGTGTGTATTTTGAGTTACTTGAAATTTCTAGCAAGCTTCAAGATGAGCATAAGACCATGAATCTATGCCAGGCCTGATGTACTTTTCTGTTGTTCAATTGTTTGAAACAGTACATCTAATTTTTTTAGACACACTAGAGGCATGCCTCCATGGATGGCATTACTTTGATACAGACTGAAATGTCTCCACAACTATTGGATGGATAGCCATGAAATTTTCTACACACATTTATGCCCCCCTTTCAGAATGAATTGTAATGAAGCTTAGCAAAAGGTCAGTCAGGAAGACTATCTTTTGCATACTAAGGTCTGTAGTATTATTTCTCACACCATCTCTCATTCCCATCCCTCACACATGCTCACGTATAATTTCCTTACTGTCATTTCCCTGGGCCTCAATTAAAACGTCAGCTGTTCACATCTTACCAAAAGCACAGTGACACACCTTCATTGTCAGCCTATCATATTGCGGCTGTCTTTTTAAATATGTTCCACCGTAATGCTTTCATGGTGCCGTTTTATGTGCCCCACCACCTCCCCACCACCGGCCAATCTTTGCAGATTCATCAGCGCATCACTTCATCAACCTCATCAGCCTTATCAGTCTCAGCAGAAGTCATCAACCACCACAACCACCAGTGTCTAGACTCCATGAGGGTGGGAAGTGGGGGGGGTTATCTTTGTGATTGTGAGCATGTTAGCATTTAGCTCAAAACTCCTCTGTGCCCAAGAACAAACGTATCCTCGACAGTTTCCAAGATTGGCGGAACAACTGTGTGACTTTTAATGGTTTGGCTTTTGAATACATACTCATGTCACATGTCTGCTATCAAACATTGTGTCTATGTCTGACCACTTTGCGTTCACACCCTTAAAACGCCACCGGCTTGGAAGCTGACTTAAAACCTTTTCAGGCATTCTTGGTGCAGTTGTTTCGGTCTGTATGAGAGTTTGCATGAAAGTATTTACACTGGCCTAATGGGACCAAATCAAACAGGAGCAGTTGCTAGAAACGCAGACCATTTCAACAGCTAGATGTGAAACTGAAATCTGTTTTTATAAGACATACCTCTCTGTCTAGCCCAGGGGCATTGACTCTGATGGCCCCAGTGAGTGGGTTGATGACAAACATGGGTCTGCTGGGCAACTCTGGGTCCTGGCTCATAATACGGTAGCGGATATCCGAGTTGTCATTTTCTGGCTGGTCCACATCTACAGCCACGACCTGAATCACTTCAAAACCTAGAGCGAGGGAAGTACAGTGTCAGTCAGTTAAGTCATGTTGCCATTTTGTGGTGTTATCTGAATGTTGTATGAGAATTATTAGGCTCAACACAAAGGACTCACATTATCCCAAATAACAAAAAGTAGTGTACAATCAATGATCAGTAACCAAGAGCTAATTACCATCATGCATTGTGTAAACAGAAAACAAACTGCCAGATCAGCAGTGTCCAAAGTTGTTTTTGATTTTGGCAAACTGATGCACCACATAGTCCTCTATGAAGACTTCCCTATTTAGTGAGTAAGAAGGGAAGATATCTACACAATTAATGGGGTGAAGGGGCTTGGGCTTCAGTGGAGGCCACTTACATTCCTCAATTTACTTTACTCTTCTGCTCCTCCTTCTTCCCTGTTCTTCTAACTCAACTTTGGTACCCAACTAGTCCTATATACCAGAAACTTTGTTCCAACTTTAAAACTTCTTTCAGCTTCGTGAGGACATGTGTGCATCTATTCAAATGTTTGATAATCTGTCCTACTCTGTATTGGATTTGGGCAAGTTTACACTCCAGCAACCCCTGCCGACTCGTTAGAAGAAATAGTTATATTTGCAAAAGACATTGGTTTATCATCATCCTAAAAGCCTTGTCTCATGTTAAAGTGAAACATACTGTTGTTGAAAGCTAACAGACATTTTATTCAGGCTTAAATGAAATCCACTGACAATACCTATCGGTGAAGCCTCAGCAACTTGTCCTAAGAAGGTGTCTTTCTCAAAAGTCGGTTTGTTGTCATTCTGGTCAATTACATTCACTACAATGTCCATGGGCTCCTCAGCATTTCCTGAACCCTCTGCCACAGCGTGTGCTTGAAACTGCAGAAACACAAACACATTTGTATTATAGTACAGTACATGCCAGAATAGGCAATGCAGTTGCTTTCATTCCTTATCACTAGAGCTGCCATAGCATCAAAGTACAAACTTTACTTTGTATACTGTATATAACTGCTAAAAACATCAATACATCATTTCCAAATAAATTTGCTTTGTTCAACATATTGTTAAGTCATAAAATTGTAGGACAAAAGAGATGAAGTATTAATTATCTATAATGATTTCTATCTAGTTGTCATTAACAGACAATAATTGTCCAGTGGAGGAAAAGTATGCCATATGCGATCCTACCGGCCTATGAAAACTCCATCTGTTTTTAAATCAGAGAGGTGTTTAATTTCCTGAAAATATTTGTGTTTTGGACAAGAATTAACATGGTAGGAAATCTTGTAGCAGAAATGGGCAATTGTGTGGCAGAAATGGGCATGGATAATATACAAAGTTACATAATGATCCAAGGAATCCAGATGTATTGACTAAAATGTGAAAGTTGTTATTAGTGCCACAAGGTCATCAGTTGATGTAGTTTTAGTTGCACTTTCTGCGCGCAGAATAAAACTCGGGAGACTCCGCAGCCACACATTTCTCTGTTCTCTATTTATCAGTTTAGCGTCTTCAGATTACGCTAACTCATTGTTGCTAACTTTGGAGCTAACTCCCTTCATTTTCCAGCAGTTGGGGAAATAACAGACAAGACTTTTCTTAGTCTTGAGAAGCTGCAGCATTTATTAACTGACACACTGTAGTCTGTACTGTATATTTACTGCCAGATTGACAACTTACTGTTAACCTTTTCCTCTTCTCTGCTCGCACTCAACTTCACTTTCCTGCCACTCGCTCTCTCACGATATGTGCACAAAATGTGCAAAATACACATTGCCCTATTCCTAAGCTACACTACCAGGAGTTTCCCAGGAAATGACACAAAGGTTAACTCACATTTCGAACAGCACTGCACAGTGGCTCCCAAATGCTATTGATTTCCGAATGAATGGATATTTAGCGTTGTTATTGGCATTGAAAAAAATATTTTTTGGCCTGGTGGGGGTTCTCGTTGGCCTAGCGGCCCACTAGGCCTGTACAATTATAGGGGAAACATTGGTGTATATATAAAACTAACATCTGAGAGTATGCTTACAATGTACTTGGCCTGCTTCTCTCTGTCCAGTGGTTGTGTGACATACAGAATACCAGTGTTTCTGTCCATGTTGAAAAGGCCAACAGGAGGCTGATCAGCTCCTGGACCAGTAATGCTGTAAAAGATCTTCTTTATTTTATCTTCATTGGATCGGATCTGGAGGATTTAAAAAAAAACAACAAAAAACAAACAAAAAAAAAAAAACACACAAAAAACAGGTTATAGGAGTTATAACAGGAGTTATACCACTCTCACTACCCACAATGATAGTTACAATATTGTAAAGAAAAAACAAAAAAACTACAGTTGAGGTAATGAAGTGTTTTAATTATATTAGATGCTGCATTTAAATTTGTGAAGTAGAGAAGCAGACTTGTTATCACAAGTTGATTATCTCAAGATCTCCACACAACAACATTGTTTTCTCATAACAGCTATGGTCAACCTTTTGATTTATACTGATAACAGCATAATTAAACCACTGTAATGAGAAATTGGCCTTGCTGTCCCAAGAAAACAAGGTAAATACCTTGATATATCCAGGTATCAGGTTTTAATTAAGAAGCATGGCTTCCTTAGAGATGAGTAGGGAGAGACGGACACAAGAAAACTGAAAGCTCTATTTGAACATACTGTAAATAGTAAGATTGTAAAAAATTAAAATCAGAGGTCAAGGCAGTGGAAACTGTCAGACATCCTTTGCAGAATCAAATATTCAAAATGAAGTTCAGTATCAAATTCTCAATCACAAGGGCCTGTAGTTCCTCTTACTTGAGATACTTTTAGGGGGTATGGTCCTCTGTCATTCTCAGGAACACTGAGGTCAGGGATAACCCAGTCTCTCTTCTTCCTCCTCAGTCCTTCACCAGACTTGGGAAAATGCAGAACAGGCACCTGTGGATCGGCTGCACTCTGGAAAAACACACACGTTTGTACTCAGTTACAGTGCAACATTGTCCAACTATTTAAATATGTAAAATCACCCACCCTGCCTTAGGCAAACACCAGCTCATCAGCTGTTTACAGATGAGTGAATATGGGATGCTAATGCATTTCTGTATCTGGTGGATGTATAAGTAAGCAAATGTTTGTTTTAGGGCTGCTTGATTAATTGAATTTTATTTTCAATTACGATTTTGGCTTCCAAAGATTATGTAAACAAGATAATTGAGATAAATTGATCACATTCTGTTTCGCAATGATGCTCTGGTTTTGTCTTGTGTTCAGTGCATTGTGTGTCGGAGCACAAAAAATAAATTCAATAATGGCATATTAAATTGTCTAATATTGTGTGACCTACAAGATGTTGCCAGGACAACTTAAATATAAACTTATATTATGCAAAAGTTTGGTTTTGCCTCCACTGTTAAGACACTGGGAGTGTTTGGTTAGCTGTGATTAAGAGATTGAAAAGCTGCACACTCCAGCAACAGACCGGCGCTTTGGCTCGACAGCAGTTAACTTTTTTTCCTCTCAGGTAATGTTACATCCAGCACTGGAACAGTGAAACAAATGGATCAGGCTGGAGCTCCTTGGTTAAATAACATGTAATTGATCAGTAGGAGGTTTAACTTTTCACCGGCCCCAGTGAGAGGCAGGCTCAGGGAGACTGCAGCAGGTGGAGGTGGTGGCGGAGCTGCAGCTGCGGGCTGCCCGCATGGCTACATTTAATTAACAACAAGAACAGCCTATTTGTTTTATTTTATTGTTGGAGCCTTTATGATCAGTTCAAAAAGTTTGTGAAGAGTTAACTCTGTTGACTAAAATGCATTTGTTGGATCATAGCGTTTGCGTTTTTGTGTTTTATTGCTGTTTAAATATAGGCTATTATATGGCTATTTAAACATATGTCTGGTAGTTGTTCTATATGGCTGGAATTCTGGAATATTAATGGACATATTGGCTGTCAAAAAAAAGGCTAGCATCCAACCCTGGTCTGTAGTCTGTTATTGTTCAAGGAAATCCACTGTTAAAAAAGATACGTTTTTTTTAAAAGTTCAAGAAATGCATGATGTTTCCAAAGTCAGTGAGTAATCGTGTTATATAATCATGATCTCAATATTGACCAAAATAATTGTGATTATGATTTTTGCCATAATCCAGCAGCCGTAGTTTTTTTTACACTAACCAACAACTTGGTGTATACAGGCTGTGTTTCTGAGAGAAGTCTGTAAGATTTGTACCTATTTTAAGCAATCCTACCACATTTCATATGGTGGGTCCCACATACCTACATTCAAAAAGTTAGTATAGGGGTAACCATTTCCTGAAACTACAGAAAGGACTGAACACAGAGGCGGATTGAAAACTAATGTCATGTTGTAAGCATTTCTTCTTTAAACTACAAACTAGACATGTGTCAAGTATTTTCCAATCTTACTCCTGAATTCTTCATATCTGAAAAACATATCTCCTGGAATTTGTATACACAGAGTCTTTTACAGATAGTGCAGCCTGCATATTATCTGTCCTGTGATATGGGCACCAAAATAAATAGACTACTACTAATTTTAATTACACATGCAGAAAGAAAAACTACATTTATAAAATTGTGTGGATTAAGTTTAAAGTATGGCTTTAACCTAATATGGCTTTAACAACATACAAAGAAAGTATGAAAAATATTAAAGCAAAATATACATGTTGCTCATTCATAAATAGCCACAAGGGGGCAGTGTTTGTTAAACTAAAAACAGGTCTTTTCACTGTAAACTGCCTCTCATGAGGTCATTACTACCATCTTCCAGGCCCTTGATATACAATGTGATTAATATGGGATCTGCAAAGCCTATTTCCCAGTAAATGTATTGTTTGTTGAAAGAGTTTTATTTAGAAGTTTCCTTCATGTCCCCTCAATAGTGCCTTAATCCTACCTCTGTGTTATTTGCAGAGTCTACTTCAGTAGGATGGTGCTGATGGTTGTGGTGTTTGTGGTCTCCATGATGAAGCTCAACATTTTGGTGGTGGTTGCCATGGTGATGCCCATGGTGATGCCCGTGGTGCAATACCCTGACAGGAACGGTTATCTTGCGACCTTGTGAGTCCCATGAGTGGATGAAGAATTCTGTGTGTCCGTCATGAAGAACAACCTCTCTCTTCACCTGGAGGGGAAAAAAAAAAAAAAAAAAAAAAAAATCAATCAGCAAAGAGCAACATGTTGCTGTTCAGCTAATTCCCTCAACATTTCAGGTGGGTTCAGGTAAAGCAAAGAAAACATAGCTTACACATGTATGTGCGTGTGTTAGTGTGTGTGTGTGTGTGTGTATGTGCGTGTGAGCTACTGGTGCAACATGTTGGACTTTACATTGGTTCTACTCAGTATAATGGATATCACCCACACATAATCCATCTAAGTCTAAGTCATCTAAGCTGTGCTTTATTACTACACATTGGGCATAATTGTTGTTGACAATTTATATTTCAGTACTACTCACTGTCAATATGCCGTCTGTCTGTACCATGAAACGGCTGTCATCACTGTTGAAAAGAAATCTTGTGCGGTCTGAGCAGTCAGTGAAGCCCACTGGGAAAGAAGAAATGATTATCCATTAGGAATGAAGCCCATACAGAGAGAACACAAAATTGCTTCAGTACATAACAACAGACAGAATACTCATTCCTCATGCCTCTTCCAGCTAAACAGTAATATAGATTAAATCTGCATCTCCTACATGGGGTATAAGTGGTTGCTTTTCTATATGGCTGAACTAGAGTATAATGAAATGTGGCTGGTAGCACTTATAGATGGTAGCAGCAGTGTGCTGGAAGTCAGATTTTTGTCAAAACAGTGCAGAACAAACTTACGCCATGTTTTATGGATTTAATGATTCCTATGACAGACTATAAACACATGAAGACTGCCTTTTGGAGGCTTAGGTATATAAGACAGTACCTTCCCACCATAGAAATTTTACAAGCACACTTTCTGATTCTGTTCACGCTTATATGTTGACTTAGAAAGTAAAGCTTTGTAGAGCTGTGTGCTAATCGTGGTCCTCATGCATTCCTGTTGTTGCACAAAACTATAATTTGCTGTCAAGTTTACACAAAAGTACATGTGTTGTACATGTTTTGTTTTTTTTCTAAACAGTTACATTCTATAGCATTACTATACTATAGCTTGCAGCACCAGGAAGAAACTGTAGGTCAAAAAAATATGATGAGTAAGACAAACTGTATAGCACTTAATTTTATCAATCAGATTAATTATGGTGCCTCTTAGGTGTTGATGAAGGTGTAAAAAATTCCATTCCATTTAGTTTACATTCAGTTAGACTCCACATTACTAATATGTAGGGCTGGGTAATATCACCTAAAATCAATATCATATTGTCACAATTACTTAATGATTATGAAACAATATCTAATACACGTGTGCACAAGATTCTACATCCTCACAGTAAAGTTGCTATTTATTATTTGTGCAGATATTTTGTTTTTCATCTGGGGTGAATGCCTAATTATGGGCTTTAGTGTTGAGCTCAGGCTGTGATTTCAGAAGCAGAACAACAGGTTTGACATCTCTGGGTGAAGTACAGACCCTTCACCTACCTGCACACCCAGGAAATGACTGACTGATGATGCACTGTTGATAAAAATCACCCTGACAAACATATCAAGTAATAATCAAGAAAGATCTCCCAGGACAGGACTGGTGGGCTATAATTCTGGTAAACAAGAAACAAGACAGTTCAGACTGTGATAAACACCCACTTTACCAGTCTCTTATTTTTTGTTTTTCCCAAAAGTACCTGAGTTATGCCAGCCAAAGAGAGGGCAGTACAGTCATGCACAGTCACTTCTCTGCAATGCTAAGCACTGATGTCTCAGCCTTCAGTTAACCACTGAAATGTATTCTATCAATCATTGAAAAGTCACAGGTAAACCTCTAGCATCAATAACTGATTTTGAGGAGTACAGGAATGAGTTTCTACAGCAAAAACATTGTTTTATCAAAATAGACAAATTATGGTGGAAAATTCTACCATTAAGGATTTATTGGTGGAAAAGTCAGTTTCCCTTTGAGGTATATGGTTTTTAAAATTCTTCTGTGTCTAGGACTGCAATCTGAGATACTGTTCCAGTGTCTAGCATCAGCCTCAGAGACATCACTTGTCTGGGCTTACTTGATTAGGAATACTGTTATCATCTCATTTATTTTTTTAAAAAAACCAACCAAACAAAAAAAACTACTACTACTACTAATAATAATACTAACAACAATAATAATAATAATAATAATGATAATAAAGTAATGATGAGACCTACTAAACAATGTCTCAGCTGGGTTCGCAAATCAGTCATTAAACTCTCTGAAATAAGCAGTGCCAGTTATGTTGGCTGATAAGTAACAATGAATTAAGTTACGGAAGACCAGAGGTAAGAATTTGAGCTCTTTATTACCAGCTTTGCCATTTCTCAGCTCTCCACAACAGAGCAGAGAGTCAGCGTTTGTGGATCTATTATGTATCATCATTGGAAGGTGCTCATTTGTGGCATTCATAATTCACATTAATAATCTCTACATTGGGCCCCTGACACTTTCGTCTTAAAACATCTTTGAACTGGACCAAGGATTTTAGTCATCGGGTATCTGGATCTCAAGTTATTAGAGAAACAAGCTGAGCAAACGTTAGCAGCAGCTTGGCTATCAGCCCCTCCCAGACGTCCTGTGTCCACCGAACAGCATTGGAGAAACACTGATTCTTGAAGTGAAACTGGTTTATTCAGTGTTTTTACTGTAAGTTAATAATGCTTATCAGCAAAACAAATGTATTACTGTTATGAGCATAACCTGACTAATCCATTCAAATTCTTGGTTGACAAGGTTTTCTATGTTAATCAGTCCTACAAACAATCAACCATTGCTAAAAATACCACTTAACCCGTGTAAGTATAATACTGTATCCCTCCTGCTAAGAGCAACACTTTACTTAAACACCTGACATCATACTTGTTCAGGAGGATATTGCTATGCATTAGCCACTAAACAGACAGGCTTTGTTGACTGCAAACCAGCCATAGCACAGATCCAAGCAGCTGACCAATACCAAGCACCCACTAGACAAATGAACGGCTGGTTTAGTTATCTCAGACTAGTTTACACAATCTGGATGTCAGCATGTTCATTATGGACTCTCCATCCTCCAAAGAGTTATGTTAAAATTTCAGCTTGCTTTGACCACAGCATGTGTCCTTTGGTCACAAAAGACAATCCTTCTACTTAAAGATATTTCAGTAGATTTTCAGATATTTCAGACTAGAAACTCGGTTCATGACACTTTAAAGATTGTATGCCACTGTTTGAAGAGGTGACAATCAGACAAAGAAAGGCCACATCAAAGAGGTAAGTTGGTTGCTCTAATAGGACAGTTGCAACTACAGAAACGCTTTAAAAAAAAAAAAAAAACTATTCATGAAGGTGACAATCCAGTGAAAACAGACTGATATAACCTGTTCATATAAACTAACACAAAAATTAAAATCAAGTGCTCCCCTTCTTTGACTACTATTCTACAACCTTTTGAAAAGCAAGGCCTGCAAAACAGGCTTGGGGACATTGTTTTGCCCTGCAGGTAAGAGCATCAAATGAGGTGCAGTATGAGTGCAAGCTGAGACCTGAGGTTGTTTGGGCTACGTGTGTGAACAATGTGAACAGCTAATCTGTAGAAGGCCATCTGAGCCAGAGGAACACTTTATGAAAGGCTCAGCAGTTGAATTTATGGCAGTGAAACTTCTTTTACTTAGGTCTAAATGCTTCCATAGCTAAACAATTTTTAGATTGTAATTGATTAATACTTTATAATATGACAAAAAAACATCACAATTCACCACAGTCAATATCCATATTTGATACTAAGTTTTGAAATTGAACACCACAGTTTTCCTCAGGTCCGTGTGCATTAGGCGATGAGCTAGAAAACAGCATTCTTACCTTTGCCCAGCCTCATGCCCTGTCGTAGGTGCTTTCTGGTCACTTTGAAAGTCAACATATCCAACTCGAATCCAGGTACACATGTTGGATCCTCAGCAGACACTAAAGTCAAGGCCTAGGAAAAGAAAAAAGGCTTCTCATAAATCATAAGATCAGCAACATGAAAAAGTGTAGTAAGCTAAGAGAAAACCTTTCCTGTCTAATTTAATGGCATTTCATTTGACATTAAAACTTCTATCCTGCTGCTCCAAGTCAACACTAATCCCCAACCAAAGCAGATAAACTGAGTCATAGGGGTCATTGGGTCTATTCAAGGTTGCAACTGCCAAATATTTTCATTACTGATTAATTGGTCTATTATTTTTTCAATAAACAATTAGTCTTTGAAACTTCAATAAATTACGAAAAAATGTCTATCACAAGTTCTGAGAGCTTGTCTTGTTTTGTCTGACCAACACTTAAGTCAAAGATATTCCATTTATAATGGTATAACAGGGAAAAGCAGCAGATTTTCAAATGTGAGAAACGGGAACTGGCAAATAATTGGCATATTTGGTTGAGCAACTTCTATTTTCACTTTCATTTATAGTCAATTATTTATCTGTTCATCATTAATTCACTAATCGTCCCAGGTCTTTCAGTCATTGTAACTCTGAAAACTGGGCCTGATTAAAACTTTAAGATGAGCGCGTTGACAGTATGTTCAAAGTAACATAAAATAATGGGATTATGTGAACACTATAATTAATAGCTTCACAACCAACGTCTTGAAATAATTATACCTGCGAGGTAAAATTCACGGGTGTGAACAGAAATGTTCGACGTCGATAAAAATCGAAATATGTAGAATAGGAATTTAACCTGCGACAACGTCATCAACGGAACAAGGGCGAGGCTCGTGAAGATCCGCTGATATCTCGAGGGGAGGAAGACAACTGAAAAACTATGACTAAGAGCTGTGTTGTGAATTAAAGCCTAGCTAGGCTAGGCTTTAATTTACAATATAATTTCACCATTAACAGCTAAATACAGTAGAGAGCAGCGACGAGTTGTGTGACTAATCAAAGTTATACTGAAATACAAAGCCACTTGCTTCAAAGCTGATACACCAAAATTATTTTCAGAAATTGTCAGAAGAATCCTACAAACACTCACATAGTGTTCTGTCAGAGATAAGTAAGACAACAATATGAATTACTGGCTTTTAAAGTTACAGCAGAACGACAGAGATAGATGGGAGCCGTTTGTAGAGTAAGGAAGCCACTGCAGGAAGTCTCACCTGAAAAACGACGATTAAAATGCCCAAAACCGCGAACCGAGCGCTCCCCATCTGTGATTTAATCCTCTTTGGAAGATCCTCGCAATGAAAGTTAAAAGAAAAACTCAGTGAGAATAATTATTGATATATTCCTTTTCGTCGTTGCTTCTTCGTCGCGTCTCTTCTAGGTAGTTTCAGTAACTGAGTGACTTCAGCTGTACGCAGGTACTTAGCCCAGCGCGTGACGTCAGCTCACAGGTGCGCGGGTTCCGGGTTCCTGATATGGTCACGAAGGCTGACACACCTGAAGAGACAGATACCAGTAGTTTCTGTTACTTCCAAGTCACGGATAGCTAACTGGAATACAGCAGTTACAAATTAATATGTAAACAGCGTCCTTATTAACCAGCATTTAGCTGTATATGAGCTTAGTAAACTGCATTGTACAACTTTCTGTCTCATTTCCTCTTCACTGACAATCAGTAACCTCCCCCCACCCTTCATGCACACAACCCTCTGTGTCTGTCTCTGTCTGTCTGTCTGTCTGTCTCTCTCTTTCTCTCTCTCTCTCTCTTTCTCTCTCTCTCTCTCTCTCACACACACACACACACACACATACACATACACTGGACAACTAAAAACAAAATGCAAATTTGACACGATATATTGTAATATTGTCAACACTCACTGTAATATTTGGTGAAATAACAATGTGATTTCAAACTATGATGTAAGAATAAAGATTCAGTCATGAAGAATAACTAACAAAAGATATATACTTAGTGGCAAACTGCTGACAGAAACTATAATTCATTTGTAGAGTCATTTGTGTGAAACCAGCCTGAAAGCCACTGAAAGCCTCTATACAAAACAGGAAAAGTTTCAGGTTCCCCATTCTCATACAGCTAAATAGATCCTTACCTAATTCAAAACAGAGACCAGACAGATTTAAGAATGTCTTGCAACAGAGATTTTAGGCTAGATTTAAGGTCATGCTGTATTTACACAGTACACAATTTAGGCCTACTGTTGCACCAGGACACTCCGGGTGACACACAAAAACTTGCCTGTCAGAGAAAATAGACCTGTCAGAATACTTATATGCAACCAATACAGAGTTAATATGGTGGTTGATACTCATTTCAGGATGTGTCTATTCAACTTGCTTTTTTTACCTCTTATATTCAATGTCCGTCAAGTATGCAACATCTCATATAACATTTGCTAATAAGCTGTAGAATGAAGTCTTATAAACCATTTTCTTAATGTGCTCCTTTAAGTTTTTCTCTATGGTGAAAAACCATCAATAATTAATCCCTAAGAAAAGAGCACTTCCTTCATCTGTCCATCATTTTCTTTCCTCTTACTGTCTGGGCATCAGCTGACTGAAAGACTAGTAGATAAACAGCCTACACTGTGACCTGACCTGCAGTCAGAGTGTCTAAAGGACTACTGACTGACTGTGTCAAACATGCCTGACAAAAACAAAAACACGGTCTGCATCTAAGTATTTGTGTCAGTTGTATTTACACAATTCAAGGGGGCACTTACTGTGAACGAAGTGTAAATGCCATTAAAATAATAATTGTAAACATTTTAAGTGACTCTTGGTGGAACTTTGTGCATTTCCCTCTCAGCGATGCTAGCTAGGAACCAGATAACATTGTCATTAATGAACTACTTTATATTTAACAGAGGATTTTTTTTTCTCAACAGAAGTTCAATATGTTGAATAATAGCCTCCTATAAGTGTACAAAGTTTAATTAAATTATGATTGTTGGCAAATGAATGATGTTGGTATAATGTTAGCAAGGTTAACTGTTCTTGTAGCAGGAAGTCTTGCTGAGCGGCTAGCAAGTCCATGCTAATGTTTGTTAAATTGAGCTAGACTCACCTTATTCGGTTTGTAGAAAATTGGACAGCACTGACAACATCAAGTCTTTAGCAAAATATTCAATGGATAAAAGCAAATAAAGCAGTTAATCTCAATTTACTTACCATGAGTATCAGGCAGTCTCTGGAACTGGTAAGCTAGCTGCTGTGACTGATTTTTTTTTGGACTTTCTGACTTGGGGGCAGAATGCTCACCATAGTCATAGAATGTACACAAATTCACAAGCAACTGTAGTATTAATATTTCTTATCACAGGGTGCAAAAAAATAATAAAAAATAAATAACATTAAATATAGTTTAAAAAAAGAAATGAAGATTATAAGTGTCGTGCGTTATTTTTTAATGTTTGATTCAACAGTCCTTTACTCCTTTTGTCTTGAGATTGCAGGGATGTCCATTAAATTTAACAAACTCGGAGCCACATTTGTAGTGTGGCTCTAGGGAGGGAAGGCATTGCCTCAGTTGTACATTGACCTTAAAGGACAGGTTCACAATTTTCAAGTCTGTCCTAAAACAACAGTCAGGAGCCCAAATGAACATTGAAACATGTTTTTCTTGCTGTAATCATTCCTCTTGTTCATACTGATTAGAAGATCCCTTCATAACACACTTACAATGTAAGTGATGGAGGACAAAATCCACAGTCCTCCTTCTCTGCAAAAATGTATTTAAAAGTTTATCTTAAGCTAATATGAAGCTACAGCTGTCCAAGTGTGTCAAATAGATATCTCTCAATGATACAGTGTTTTTACTGCCTAAGTTCCTCTTTTTGTTTCTATACTTCCACTGCAGCTCAACAGGGAAACACTGTCTGAACACAAAGAGAGAATTTGATGCTAAAAAGACCATAAATTTGGCAGATATCCACTTGATATGACTAACTCAGACTGCTGAAGCCTCATATAAGCTTAAGATCAACTTTTAAAGGCTCTGTTAATGACTGTGTGGACAACCCACTCTCACATGAAATTGTGTAATATTAGTTTCGCAATTGTATTGTATTTATTTATTTATTGAGACAGAGTACAGTTTTTAACATGAATTATGCACTGTACCAGATTTAGCTTCAAGCTAATTTTCATCTGCAGTCCCTTACATTTAAAACATACAACAGCACAATAGCAAACAGTACAAAGCAAAAAACACACATAACACATTATACAAAATACAAAATACAAAGCTACACACAATAGCACATCACATACACCCACAATGTCAACTAGAAATGAATAATGTAAACTTCTCAAATTAAAAGAAAGATTATTTGTGTTAATATGAAGACCATAGATGAAATTTAGATTCAGTGGTTACAGAGCTGAGTGGTTTTTAGCTAGATTTTTTTAATGGTTTTGAATGTATTGATTGGACTGCAGCTCTTCATATCATCAGGAAGGGCATTCTACTGAGTTGTGGCTTTCACAGAGAAAGCTGACTGTCCAAATGCAGTGCAACAAAATGGTATGGTACAATCATGTATAGAGGATATTCTAGAGAATCTAATAGAACTTACTGAGCGAGTGTACGCTAGGATTGGAAGATGCCTACGTTTTGTACGTTTCTTTTTTAACCTATCTTATTGTTGAGATATCAAGGACACTTATGTGTTTTTGTGTTGAGAAATGTTAAAGACATCATTAAGAGACAGACGCAGACAGGTCTATAAAAAAGAATAGGCTAAAAACAAACAATGTAGGAATGTTACAATTTTAGAGCCATTATTGTGAAACTAGCACATTTTGCACTGTGGACCAACGTAGCTATTATACATTTTGATGTGAGACTGGGTTGGTGTGGACACACTGTGGATTTTGGCCCCAATCACTTCCTTTGAAAGTGCATTTGAAGGGGATCTTTTAATAGCCAGTATGAACAGGAGGAATGATTCCAGTGAGGAAAACCTCTTTCACTGTTCATATGGACACCTGACTACTGTTTTAAGATAGATTGAGTTGTCCATTTTTTACAATTCAGAAATTTTGTTTTCTAGTGTGAACACAACCATGGCTGCTTACATAGACTATTAGTGTTTTTTTTTGGATTAGATTAATTTACAATTACAGACTCTTTCAACCGACCTTATGTAGAGCTGGACTTTCAAATATTCCAGTGAAGGATGTCTCCCACTGTTCATAGTTCATTCAGTTATAGTGACATACATCATGTAGTAGCTGATTATTATCCCAGTGCTCATACAATGTAGTATCTATAAAAATATCTATAAAACTGCATGAATTAATATTTTAATTCATGCTGTGGAAACATGGGGGGTTCCCAATATTGACCCTTTGCTGCCTGAAGGACAAGAATAAAGAAGAAAAACATTCAATACCCATATTCATATCCATATTTGCATGTAATGTAACTGTTGTGAAATCCTTTCACTGCCATGGAGGGAACAGTAAATATATGCCTGAACACAAGGGATCATTCTAAGATGGGAATTAAAGAAAGAAAGAGAACTATGAAGTTTGTCATTTCAAGTATCACTCCATATGTCCATATGCTTATTATTCAATAAGCTTTCTGTATATTCTCTATTCTCTACAATTGAACCCTCTCACAACTTCAGAGCAAGTAAGCGTAAAAGAAGGGGGACTTTTCAAAAAGCAATTAAGTGATGTTATCTTTTGCTCTTCCCCCTCATCAGTCATCCATCCTTCCCACAGAAAGACAGACGGATGTGGAAGCAGAAGAAAGACAGGTCAGTTTACAGTGGCCACCACTTAGCCAGTATAAAGGGATAAAGAGGGAGAAAAGAAAAGAGGAGGAATGGAGGGAGGGGGCAGTGAAGGAAGGAGGCAGAGTGGGAGGAAGGCAGTGTCAGATTACACTGTTGAGTTTGAAGAGTGAGTGATTCACTTCCTTATGTGTGACAATTGGTGCAATCACAACAAGAATTGTATGTCTATTAGTAGGGTTACACTTTCAATGTAATGTATATTTGAGTATGTAGTTAATTTGAGTTCAAACTGCACACTGGCAGTAATACATGCACCTTCATGAAGAAACAGCCGTGCATCATTCCTATTATAGACTAAGTCTTCATTAAGGCATAATGTAACCAAAAACAAATTGCATATTCAATTACACATCTTCAGATTAACATGAATGTATGGGTCTAGATCTCCCTCTATTTGGGAGTAATGATTCCAATTGCTAGTGCTATTCTGTGCACTTTACAAATCTACAAACAGTAATCCAGTAAAATTGGAGAATAATTAAAACTGGAGAGAACTACAGTCTGAAAAGACATCCCTAGAAATGTTTGTCAGTCCTGCTTGTCCTCAAGAAACATAGATAGAAATTTTACTGGTTTTCCTCTGCACCCAGTGTTTTCTGCAAACTTAACAAATTGAAGTTCAACAGAACTGAAAACCAGATAAATTTTTTTAAAAAAAAACATAGAGGAACCAGCTAGGAAAATTGAGGGCTCCAACACTTCAGTCATAGAATATGATATCAGTGCCACAGTGGGGTCACAATGTGTAAAATTGGTAAGCAACAGTGTAGTCTGCCTGTCTCCTTGGGCTCTATCAAGGGGTTAAGTTCCAGAGCTAACAAATCTCAGTCCTTCCCCCACAGAGAGGTGATGCTCACATTCCTTTCCATTGCCAAGGTCCCATTGACTAAATCTGCTCCAACCATGCCCTTTGCCCCTTACAGGTGGTGAGCATTCAATTAAATTGTTCCTTGTTGCTTTCTCAACATTTTCTGGCCAAGCAACCTATAGCTGACCTGGCCACCAGACTCTCCTTGTGAGCAGGACTTCCAGGCGTGGCCCCAGTGTCCCAGCTTAAGGCAAGCTTTTTTGACTCCTCACCTGCAGCCAGTTTGCCTTGGGTGCCACTACATCAGGAATGTAACCGCTAAAAAAATTCCATTGGTCACTGAAGTACACCCCACCATGAATAAAGTTGTGATTCAAGAAGGCAATCATGTTTATTACCTGTTGAGAAAAGAAAATCTTCTGTTAGATATGAAGCAGTGCCTTGTTATTTTCTGTTTACATGAAACTCTAGTAGTGGCATACTTAAATGTGTTTGAGACATGGGAGTTAACCTGTTGGGGGTGGAGTTGTCCAACACCACTACTGGCTGTCCCTCCATCTGGTTCCTTTACCAGTAGGGACTGAGGGATGAGCAGATTATATCATTGTTGAATTCAAACCCAAATGTGTACAATGAGCCCTATTACTTGTGATTGCAAACTGAAACCACATTACAACAATCACCTTTAGTTTTTTTTTTCAGGTATTCTCCAAGGTATTCTCTCTTGTCACAGAAATGTAAGGGCTTAACATGTCGGTCTCATGTCTGAATAAGGCCCAGAGCCACTGTTACAACTGCAGAGCTAGAATGGACCTAATATCATTTCTGTAACACATCCAACACAGCACAATCTGAATTGAATGCTGTCATATTAACATAAAGGCTGCAGCAAACAGGGAAAATTGTGACTGAGCCCATTTGAAGTTGTTGAGGAGATTCTTCAATGTCAGATCAGTTTAAGGAAACAGGTATTTCTGACATGCAACTTACATTTTATAGTGATATTCTGATCTTTAAGCGACATCACTTCTAAGCATCTTCACAACCATTAGGTCTTTTCTGCTGACTTGTACCTACTCCCTAAATAATTAAAGCTAAACAAACAACAATGGTGAGGACTTTTGAACTGATCCTGTAAAAAATCTAATGGTATTTTGCATTTCATCTGCAGCTGCACATCTCTTTTTAAATCATACTGAAGCTGTAACAGTTCAGTAAAAGTAGAACATGAGGAAAATCTGGAGAAACAGAGAAGTCTATCAACCATCCTCCTGTTCAAGTTGAACACATACCCCGCTGACCTTGACTGTATTTTTTTTGTCACCAAAGAGACAAAGTTTATTCTAACCAGATTTCTTATCGATTGTGGAATTTCTAACAGTGAAATATTCTCTCTATCTCACACACAAACAAGTACAATGTCCTTCCACTATCATACTGGAATGTATAACAAGCTCCCAGGCTCCAGATGAACTTGGTTAATTAGTAGAGAAAGCAAACGGGTGGGAGTGTGAGGAATGGGGCCAGAGAAGAAGCAAGCAAGCAGATGCTTTTAAAAACAGAAGTAACACAGTGACAGAGCTTTACAGGAGGACGAAAAAAGAGAGCGGAAAGTAAAAAGACAGAGAAGACAATATATAAAAAAACTGAATTATTACTTTCAGCAAAAAAGTATAAGATCATAAAATCAAGAAAAAGCAGGATGAATTGTAATAAGTTTGGTGATCCCCTGACTTTTCATCTAGCATCATCATGTCAAATTTAAATTTGTCCAATACTTTTATTTAAAACCAAATACAAAACTAGTAACATTTCATCAGCCTCACCTGTTTAGTGCTAATTAGAAAATGTTAATGCTAATGCTGGTAATTGTGGTACACATTATACCTGCAGAACACCAGCATGTTAGCTTTATCACTGTGAGCACATTGCCAAGTACAGTCTCACAGAGCCACCAGCATGGCTGTAGCTGTATGGGCTTGGTGTTTATAACCTAACCGCTCTTGATCAATGAGTAACTGCACTGAGATCAGATTAGGGATGAACAGTGGGAAGTTTCCTTTTCTTTCGCTTTTGATCTTCAACAACAACACTTGATGAAAAGAAAATCCTGACTCAAGGTCTGATTACTAGCTTTTTCCTGAACTTTCCACCTTATCTCGTTGTCTTTGCTTAGTTTTCATGGCAATGGCTCAGATATCTATTTGATCTTTTTTTGGTCAAACAACTATTTCCAAGGCCAAGAATGAACTTTGACACTCAGCAAACACAATGCACAATACATAATTCATAATTCCTAGTTCCACATGAAACATGAACTCGTTTAACTCAGATAATTCACCAGCAATACTTTAAATACCATCCTCCTTTGTCTGTTTTACTGCCCAGCAGATTGTTTTCCTCTGTTAAGGCCTGTATCGCTGGCTGCTAAAGGGACATCATGTCAATTATTAACTGTCAGGTCAATGTTCAGAGAATCTAGTATCTGCTGACAGCTACACAGAAACTGGTTGATTTAAAACAACAGCACTGCGAACTTTCCTTACGATCACACCTCTCAAAATATTGAAAATCAAAAAAGTATTTCTACGCATACAAGAATACCAGGAGACCAGGATAGACACTATTTTATTAAGGAATTACATTAAGATACAAAAGGAGCCAACTACGCATTTCACATGTTGCTTCATCAGATTCGCTCTGTGCTTGATTGCCATCACGTGTGTCTTTAAATAATCAGGTGTTGATCGACAGAGGATCCAACAGGTTCACACGCAGCATCTCATTTTCTAATACAAATGCACAAAAAAAGTAAACAACAGGCAACAGTGACTATGATTACACCTTACAAAATCAGATATAAATATACATTTCCATAAGACTCATATCAACAAGATAATGAGATGCAATTAATGTCAGAGCACAATAAGACTATGCCATCTCTAATACTAAAGAGGATGAGTATATCCATGCACACCTTTACATAAAATGCCATATATCATGGAGTACAAAATATACAAATGTCCTCATAATGAGATACATATCAAAATAAATAGAGAAAAGAGAAAATATATATATCAGACAAAAAAGGGTACTGTACAAAATACATTATACATTTCATAATAAACATTCATCATAAATACATCTTATAACTAGAAGGAAGTGAATACTATTACAGACTAGATATACCTGTCTTAATGGGGTATGTGGTCTCAAAAAAGACTAATCCAAATATATTATGTGAGAAATCTGTGCCCCAGAAAAGACAAATCAGACAATTCAAGTATTTCAACTTATTGTCATGGCTCACCATGTGACCACAAAAGTCAAGGTCATTAAACAGTGATAATAGTATGAGTTAGCAAAACTTTCTGTATTCATCATGACATTATTGCTAACAATTTTCTCTACTTTAAGCTACAACCCGCTGTATTTTGGCTAAGGGATGAGGTTACTGTAGGTATATAGCAGCAGCATGTAGTGTACTGGACAGGTAGTTATTGGGGTCGAAGGTAGCTAGCAGCTGCAGTAGTGAAGTTGTTTCCTACTGAGGCAGATGCAGCAGAAACTGCTAACTGTCTGACAACACCTTAAGAATTTTGCTTCTCTATCTTACAGCTGTGATCAACCAAAGATGAAAGCTTTATAAAGGGTGCATGGTATGTACGGTATGCAATGTACAGTATTCGTCAACGACTATAGCTTCTCTTTTGTAAAGACATATTTTATATCATTAAAACTGTGTTTTACTATATTGACATTCATTATCTGTTTATATAGCATGCTCCACTCAAGGGTGCCCACAGGAGGAGATATAGTTGTTGAAAAATACATTAATAAGCACTGATATCTGCTAACAACTACATTACTGCTCGTGAATGCTAAATAAGGGGAATTAAAGTAGAGTTTCACCACTTCATCTAATTATGGTAGATAAAATTGTAACTTACATGGATAGTGTCCTACTCTAAAGCACTACCTAAAGTGTGCGATGCACCTACATTAGTAAATTATTAAAGTCACACAAAATTTCATGTGGATCAAAAAACTGTTTATCTCCATTTAAAACTGAGAGGAGGACAACCAGATGTTTTCTTATTATTATTTAAGATTTGATTCTTTAAATTTCAGTGTCACTTTTTTGTATCTCATCATAAGTAAGACACAGTATATTAACATATATCAAGATATATATTTTTTATACAACTTGGTTGAATATTCTACCAATCATACATGCTATCTTAGACCTGACATTACCCATATTGTTCTTCATGTATACTCTGTGGTAATGATTGACAGATTGATTATATTTGTTTTAATTTGTTATTTTTGAGGCAAACTAAATATGGGTAAATGCTCACAAATACTGTCAATATACAGTATACCACATATTTTAAATGCCAATCAAAAAAAATAGCAAAAATATGGTCAATAATGGTCACTCATGCATAATAAGAGTGAATGTATTGTTTAGAAATTCTGCAGTTTAGATAGATAGACCACAGATTCATTTATCCATGTTTCAGTCAGAGTTACAGTGTAAAATCTATGTTCCAGACATGACAGATAATGGGTCAAATTGTCTTAATTCTTGGATAAGCTCCTTATATTGAGATAAAAACTAGGAAATGTATTAGGAGTAAACTAGTAAACCTGTGACTAAATATAATATTGACATATACACTATGTGGTTTGGGTTAGTTTGAGTCAGGATCATAATGTTCATTAGAACTTGAGTTTCATCTTTAACATACATTTTTTACTTGCATCTGTCATAGAAATTAATTCATTATTATAAGGACCATGAAAAGAACACTCCAACAATTTGGCAGGTCCAGTTAAAGCACTCTACTGCATTTGAATAATTCATGAGAGTACATCTTGGGTGATAATCACTATTAAGGATCCATCATTTTAGGAAGTTTTCTATGTAATTTGGAACAATTTACAGGGATAATAGGAATTCCCTGTAAAGAAAAGTTCTATTTAAACCTATGTCCATACTCAATCGTAACTCATTTATTATTGTAAACGTTATCCTCTATATACTGTATGTTGAATTACTTGCTTTCCTGTCAACGAATTTCACCGTTTGCATGTTCACCTGACTTACTGTGCACTGACTATAAGACCTTTAGGCTAGGAATTAAGTGGAATTATTTAATTGAAAATGTACCATGAGAAAACTGTTTCTGTTTTTCATATGAAAGGACCAAATGACGATTCTTTCCTGGAAGCTTCTTTGAAAATATTAGTAAAATACAGACCTGTCAATGAAAGCATTACCAAAAAAAACTCTCTTATACAACTAAAATCTCTTTAAATAATTCATAAGTAGATTCATTATGAATCCACATTTCTGAACAGTGGTAGTATAGTGTGAAGCAGTGGGTGCTCAGCTCTCAGTTCCTGCTCGGTAATTTATCAGCACAGCGGGTTTACAGGAAATGCTCCATAGGGAGGACAGTATATGTGTGTCTGCCTGCTGGTGGGGATGTAAAGCAGTCCAGTGTTGTTTATCTATACATCTGCAGCTGACTACAGCATAAAAGCACTTCCATCATCCAGTATCACTTGACTTCCTGTTAAAAGCCCATCATCAAGTCACTCATAAGCTTTTAGCTCCCATCAAATCTTTATGGCAGCATTCACTTTCTGTTTAGAGGTTCCAGGCCCAGGTTAGAAGCATCTCTTTCACATTTACATAAGTCACATGATCACCACTGTATGCATGTGCTTGCAGACACAAACAGCTCCAGCTTTCCAGGGAACTTCTGCTAAGTAGAGGCATCGCTAACCACGATAAACAGGAGTTTCGATTATATCAGGTTATGGTGTATGTACAGGGGCTGGACAGGTTGTGTACGCACTGGGGGTGGACAGGCCCAGTCATGATTGTTTTTCCTGGAATGCGTGGTGCTGTGGTTCACCCGAGGTGCCTTATTAATGCAGTAGAGGAGATGACAGAGAGGAGGAGGGGCACCGATCTCTTCCTCTTCTTGAGAAATTGTTTTAGCACATTTTTGTTTACTGCTTAACCTCTAACCTCAGTCTAATGAAATTTCTTGTCTGCATTCATGGATGGAAGAGTAGATTGAAAATGGTGCTAAACCTCAGACAAATGAGTAAGTGCTCCAGCCAGGGTGAGCTGGAGTTGCCGGCAGTAACCCAACCTCCACCCTACCTAAACACACAAAGGACATTTAGTTTAGTCAGCAGCTACTCATATACCTTGCACTGCCGTCTTGAGCTATGTATGTTTTAAATCTACTAATCCATTGTATAATATTATGTTATGTCTCAATTTTAAATGATCACCTCACTGATGGAAAATCTTTTGAAATATTTTCACATTTTTTCGCAATAGTTCCTCTGAATCACCTTTTCACATCCCCACACCCACCCTCCTTTTTTACTCATAGCTTGCACTATCAGCAATTCTAAAATACCCAGTTGTTGATGTGAAGTAGGGACAAATGATGAAACCACATCCTCTGGATTACTGTACATTACACCATCAACATTTAATCAGATTTGTCTAGAACTAGGAGTTTCAGAGTGTACCCTTTGGTGACCTATGAAGTGCGTGTTTTTTTTTTTTTTTTTTTTTTTTTACTTTTTGGGAAATCATTTGGCTAAATCAACTATTAAATAATCCAAGTGATAAAAACTAGAGAATAAACCAAAAAAAGAGCGGTAATGCTTCATTTTATACGTCAGTGTATTGCTTCCATCATGACTAAATAAATGTGCTCAGTTACTCAATATAATGAGAAAACTTTCTCATTTTGAAAAAATAGATTGTGTTAATGAGAAAAAGTATCTCTTTATAAGAAGAACATTTTCTTGTTATAAAATGTATTTCCTTATCAGGAAATTTGTTATAATATTAGATGCCTTTTCTGTGACCAAAGCAAAACAGACCAACCACAGTTTCTTATTGACAGATATTTGATTTAGGATTAAAAATTTAAACTGCTATTAAATATATAAATATATAACTATGTTTGAATTACTGGACATACAAATGTCAGGAATTGTGCATTGATTATTCTTAAATATGAATTATAAATTAGTGATGAGATAAAGTAAGCCACATAGTGTAATTCATAGACTGATGAAAAAGCAGTCTATACTTCTAGGAATAATAGATGTGTTATGCAAGGTACACATAATATATTGTTCATAATGTTTTGTTTTATCTTTAGATGAGGCCTCAGCGCCACAGTCTGTGATTAGTTGTTTGGTTTCTGGAATAGGGTTTACAATGTTAGACTACAGTAAAACAAGTTTGAATTTCTTGGTGTCTAAATAGCTTTAAAGCAACATGGCACAGTCACTATATGTGTCACCCAGGTATGACATATATTCCTTTTTTCAGTTTGGCTATTCAGAAATGTCATCATTTTGCATGCGAGTAGTACTATAGATGCTCTAGGTGGAAGAATGGAATGGATAGAGGACGGAAACTCAATTTTCATTTATTCTATCACTCTGATTGTTTTGCTCATTTTAAATGTTCTGTATCAGCCAGAAGGACATGAATACGTTTTGTGACATCATTCTGATGGATGTCAAGTTATGATGTCATGTTTTTTGGAAAGAAAACAGTTGAACAGTGAATCTGCTCCACAGAGTTATATGCTACGTTTGCTTGTCAACACATCTGGTTTACACACAGGCATGGTAAGAAAAAGTCAGATATCTGATGATTAAGACAAGATCTCAAGTTATTAACAACATCTTTTTTCTATAATTTCTAAGACTTACTGATGTTTATCCTAAACCAATTGCAGAGTAATGTGCATTTTGTGCACATTTAAACTCTGCAATAGTTCTTTTCAATTTGGAAAATAATTTACAAATCTTAGACTGTAAATTTCAATTTTATATTTTTGATTACTTGACATTTGTTGTACATGTATTTTCTCTCACTTAGTATGTTTTGATCATTATATTCCTCAACACTGAGGTGAATTCCTTATGATGTAAACCTGCTTGGCAATAAACCTGTTTGTGATTCTGATCTTTGTAAAGGGTAGGTTCCGTTGATTTTTGCGGTGTGTGTATGATGTCTGTCACATGGGGCTGCAGAACAGGTGAACCCAGGTGTAGACACAGATGAGGAGACAGGAACAATGTGAAAAGTTGTTTACTGCAGAGCATGGGGATAATGGGCTGCAGGCTTGGGGAAGCTTGAGCTGGTAGCTGAGAGCCAGGAACTGAGGCTGGGGCAGGGATGGTTAGAGGCTAAGGAAGCAGGTCCAGAGTGAGATCAGAGGAGACTGAGAGATACAGGGTTCCAGGGCAGAACAGCAGGGTTTGACCAGACAAGGGGCAGGAAACAGGGACTGGAGTCAGAAAAGACAGGACTACAAGGAAATGGAGAACAGGATGACTACTGGAGAACAAGCAAGAAGAACTAAATGCTGAAAGCAGAACTGGTAATAAATTGGCTCGAAGTGTATAACACTAACTGATAGCAGAATCTACAATCTGGCAGAGCGGAAGTGGCAGGGCTGAGTATTTGTAGAGGCTTGATTACAGAGATGAGATGCAGCTGGTGTTGATGGCTGGCTGACTCCAGCACACCTGCAGGCTCACACACACACACACACACACACACACACACACACACACACACACACACACACACACACACACACACACAAGGAGAGAGAGGGAGAGAGCCATTCAGGGTGTGGCATTAGGTTAGAGAGGCATTGAATTAGAAGTAGTGTGTGTGGCAGATGATGTCCCAGGGGCAGATGTAACAATGCCCGTGCATTCTGCTTTGACACTTATGATTTTAAGATTAAAAAGTATGAATTTTGAAGCAAATCGCATCCCTCAGACCCAAAGGTTTAATAATGACTATTGCCCATTTAGCAGTGGTGGAAGAAGTATGCTTTACTTAAGAAAAAATAACAATACGACAATGTAAAAATACTCCATTTTAATTAAAAGTCCTGCATGAAAAAACCTATTTAAGTGAAAGTACATAAGTATTATGAACTTGATGTAGTTAAAGTATTGCAGTAAAAGTAGCTTGATGCAGTTAAAGTATTGCAGTAAAAGTAGTGGTTTGGTCTCTCTGACTGATATATTATTATATATGACATCATTAGATTATTAATAGTGAAGCATCAGTGTTAGAGCAGCATGTTACTGTTGTAGCTGCTGGAGGTGGAGCTAGTTTACACTACTTTATATACAGTTAGCTAGTTTAGTCCAGTGGTTGTGCCACAGACCTTTGTCTCTTTGTTTTTTCATTTAGGTTTTGTACCAGGTAACTTTTCTTTGCCCCTCCAAAGGGTCACCAGATAAATCTGAGGGGTCATGGGATGATTAATGGGAGAGGAAAGAAGAAAAAACAAAGTTCTGATACACAAATCTTTCAGTTTTTGGACTTTTTCTCTAATCTTTGATTTTTGCTGAAATATTGGATCATTTGAACACTCATTGAAATGAAAGCGTGTGAGAAGTTTAGAGGGAAAAATCACTATTTGGTGGAGCTGTTAACAACTCATAGACATGTGAAATGTGACCCCGACTACACACTGCTTTTTGTAAGATGTCAAAAGCCAAAAAGGTTGGAAACCACTGGTTTCATCTTTAACAATGTGTTGTATTTTAAAAGCTTGTTATATTATCCATTGTGTCAAATCTTCATCTGAAAAGTAACTAAAGCTGTTAAATAAATGTAGTGGAGTAGAAAGTACAATATTTCCCTCTGAAATGTAGTGCAGGGGAAGTATTAAGTAGCATCAAATGAAAATACTAAAGTGAAGTAGAAGTACCACAAAATTGCACTAAAGTACAGTATTCTCCGTCACTGCCATTTAGAGGGACACACACTGCATTTTCTATGTGTTTTTACTTAAAACATTTATTTTCATGGTATTCCAACAACCTGGATCATTGTTACTGCATATAAATTCTTTCCATGTAATATTTTCAATTATTTCATACAGTGAATATATGTTTCACACATTTTCACTTTGAGTTGTGTTATTATTTTGCAGTCCAACCAACTTGTACAATACATGCCATAACCTACTATTTTCTCCAAAGACATCCCCTCCACCTAAAGATCCAGGCAGCACTTGTGTCCATGTTTTATTGTATTGTGATGATTTTTAATGATGATCAGGATAATCGAAGACAGTTCTGCTGTACCAAGTGTAGACAAGATACACTGGGACAATCGGGAAGAGAAAGATAAATCATTCATCATCATTCATTACGCTGTCTGAGTTAATGTGGGAGAGGGATACACATGAGTGACATTCATGTGATACTCTGATACTCTCCCTCTATACAACTTCCTGTTTTCCGTATGTGTGTGTGTGTGTGTGTGTGTGTGTGTGTGTGTGTGTGTGTGTGTGTGTGTGTGTGTGTGTGTGTGTGTGTGTGACTGTGTGTGTGACTGTGTGTGTGTCATGCCCCTAAGGCTTTGTGAGTCATGCTGAGACGAGTCTGTCTGATCATGCTGTGATGGGAAGAACTCAGACTGAAACTCTGCTGAAAAGAACCTACCACCTACTCCTGTGGTGGGCAGGGATTTGATCATATCATCCACAAACATAATGTATTGTCTATTTTTATCTGTTATACAAATGACACCCATCTTTACCTTTAACACCCTGAATCTCAACTTTGGCCATGGCCATGGTATGTCTTTGTATTTTGCATGTTTAAGTTTCCAGCTGCAGTGGCTTGGCAAACAATGGTATGGGGCCAAAAGTCACATGACTCACAAGTTTATATACTGGCAATGTTGTGACAGATGGCCGCCAACCCAGAGCCCGGTTTTGTTCAAGATTTCTTCCCGTTAAAGGGGATTTTTTCCTTGCCGCTGTTGCCAACTGCTGTTCATGGGGGAATGTTGGGTCTCTGTAAATTAAATAGTACAGTCTAGACCTGCTCTCTGTGAAAAGTGCCCTGAGATAACTTCTGTTGTGATTTGGTGCTATATAAATAAAATTTACTTGACTTGACATTAGCTGATTAAGATGGACATGTCGGGGGCAGACACCCTCTCTGTGTTTAAGAGTAGGCTTAAAACTTTCCTTTTTGATAAAGCTTATGGTTAGGACCAGCCCAGGCTCACCTTGGATCAGCCCTTAGTTATGCTGCTATAGGCCTAGACTGCTGGGGGACTTACCATGATGCACTCAGCTCCTCTCTCCTCCTCCCCCTCTCCATCCGTATGCATTCAAGTACCATTTGTGCTTTCTTGTCCCACAGGTTCCTATGGATCAGGGTTGTGGACCCCCTAGTTATGGATGACAGGCTGCCATGGACCGTGACTGCACGGACCCCATGGTGACGTGGTCCTGCTTGACGCCCAGGCCTGCTATTATTATTATTAGTCATATTTCTATTATTATTATCATTGTTATTGTTATTATTGTTGTTATTGTGCTTCCCTGTGTCTCTTTCCCCCCCTCTCCTCCTCCCTCTGGCTTTCTCTCTCAACCCAACCGGTTAAGGCAGATGGCTGCCCACCTAGAGTCCAGTTCTGCTTGAGGTTTCTTCCCTTGAAAGGGGAATTTTTCCTTGCTGCTCCATGTGAAAAGTGCCCTAAGATAACCTCTGTTGTGATTTGGCGCTATATAAATAAAATTTAATTGTCTGTAGTATGAAAGAGTGGCTAAATATGAGCATCATTTTCTGCCTATTCCCACACAGGCCATAAACCTCTGATCCAGGGTCACTTCCTGTCATGCACTATGTGAGAGGAACATCTGGTTCCCTTTTGCTTGCCATTGTAGATGTTTAGTGTGTTCAAAAGCAATATCCACTTGGATAATTAATTATGCACAGCAACTGACAGCTGGGAAGCAAAGCAAAGTTACCTGGTACAAAACCTAAATGAAAAAACAAAGAGACAAAGGTCTGTGGCACAACTTGCTTGCTTATAGAGTTTATTTTTTACCCAACATACATTTAACAGACTAATAATAACCAAAATTCACTGGACAAAAATAGTTCAAGTAGGCTCTGGGGAGTAAACAGGAAGAACACGATTGATTCATCCATTTTATTTCCTCCTCTATAGTGCTGTGAAACCACAAAATTCACAGTCGAACTGGTGGCCTTAATCAATTCTTATAGATGATAATAGTGATTATAGTGATTTAAATGTGTGTGACATGCATGTCTTGAAGGTGGTATAACTTGTTATGTTTGATAAAATGGAAATGTATCTGTTGTATGTATCAGACAAGTGACGGACGTCAAAAATGCCCCCAATTTAACCTCAGCTGTCATGATTTCTTCAGCTGTGAATATGTGTAATATGTAACTCATATCCTCTCCTGACTTTACACATTTATTTCCTCCAAACATCTTCAAAAACCTGTTCTGGTTAATAAACAATGTATCCAGCATCTGGTTATGGGGGACAATTTGAAAATTCAGCAGTACAAAGATTTTCTAAGCTACAATGGAGTTATATTTTCTTCCCTCAGGGAAATTAAGTGACTTGTGCACACCAGAGGAATTCCTCTGCATTCTTAATTCCCCCTCTAATCCCTGAGAAGGTGAAGACTGCCTGAGGACAAGGCTTGTCTGCTGTTTTTCTCCAAGAAAGCTCCAGACCACACCCTATACCTTAACCTCTCTTTATCCTCGCTGCGTGTGTTTAACTACTAGTCTATTGTCATTGCTCTGTGAGTGTAGGTGTGGTTGCTCTTTAGAATTACAGTCATTGACATTTGTAAACACAGGGAGCGAATCCACATTAAAAACAGAGAGAGCAGGGCAGGAGAAGCAAGAATTACACTTTACTTTGAATTTACTAACCCACAGTCATTTAGAATACAATATCAAAGATAAAACTATATTTTAAGCTGTCACGATAGTAACACTTTCAGTTTTTCCCAAATTTTCCTTCAGGCTCAGCCACATCTCTTCTGTCTGAAGAGCTCACAGACAAGTAACACTTTCAGTTTTTCCCAAATTTTCCGTCAGGCTCAGACACATCTTTTCCGTCTGAAGAGTTCACAGACAAGCTGGACAGGGCCCCTCCTCTATTCCAATGCAAATAGAAATAAGCACACACACACACACACACACACACACACACACACTGAACCAGGAAGATGTCTTATCATGTTGAGCCATAAAATAACGTCATTCAGGTAAGGCAGTCAGCAGCAGGCATCAGCACACCCAGAGGCCTGCTTTACAGGAACTAGTGGTTTGTTAATCATTAAACATGACGAAATAAATGAGAAAATGGCGTCTTTTACAGTTTAGGACACAACTGCCTGGAGGCACAAACAAGTCAAGAGCAAGTATTTAAAACTGCTCTAATCAATATTTTTATATTAACAATGGGTTGATAACTATGTATAATGTGAAAGTGGTCGCTCATAGTGACAAACCTACAGAGAATTATCACCTAACTGCAGTTCTGCTCAGCTATGGAGCATTTTACGTCCTGCAACCTTTCTGTTTTAGTTCACTAATATCTTAATGTTTTGTCTACAGCTCATTCCGTTGCGCCTAAGTGGCTAAATATAAATGAACATATGTTTAAGTAACTTTTTTTTGTACGTCTCATTTTACTTTTATTATTTAGATCTGTGTTAAGGGAAAAAGACTCCAAAACCAACTTGTAGTAACACATCCCCTATACACAGTTAGCTTATCAAGTGTCTAATCGGGCCAATAACCTGCTAGCAAACAACTGCATCAACACCCAGCAGACAAACATGTCTTGAGTTAAAGGTACCCTGTGGAGTTTTTGACCACTATTAGCTCGATAGAACAATTCCTTGTGGATCCCTGTTTTGTTTGTTTTAGTGGGTGACATAATACACATTCTTGCCAGTAGTTTCACTCTATTTCACTGATCTATAGGGAGTGGTAACATGTAAAGAAATGCAGCAATGTGCCAATAGAAGCTGAAAAGAAGAATGCTAACAAGGAAAATGTAAACAAAGTTTATGAAATATTCAAACAATTGGCTTTGCAATTGTTTTATGAGGAAGGAAATGCATTCAACATGTTTGTTAGACCCCAAAGATAAAGAAGATAAGATTAATGTGCTTTGGTGAGCAACACTGAATGCAAACAGAAATTTTGTTTACAAGAAAACAAGAGCACATTCAAATCATACATGTTACAGATGAGCAACATTTTTAAGTCTAACAATTACAGGCAGTTTCGCTCAGGTTGGTCCAAGTTCCAAGAAAAATATCAGTTTCACCTTCTTGCTAGGTGTCCAGTTTTCTTTACTTGTTTACTGTAACTCTACCTTTCTATACATTTGGCTTGTCTGATCTTGTTTGTTGGAAACACTTAATGGAGGTGTTAATGAGATTGGTGATACTCAACCATAGAGTCTGTATGTGAGCTGGAAGCAGAGTAGGGTGATGATTCTCAGTAGGTTAGGCAGTATGAAAGACCCTTCCAGACTAAAGGGTTATTTAATTCAGTGTTAGATATTTGTTTATATATATGTGTATATATTTTGTTTTGTGCTGAGATCACTTTTTCAAAACATCTTCTCTGCTAATTTGTGCTATTTCTTTTCAGACAGGAATGACAGACTGATAAATTTTGAAAAGTACCTAAGAGACACATGATATGGGTCTTGGGATTCTGAGTGAATCAGCTCAGGGTGCATGGACTGATACAGTCTGTTGTGAACACAAACTGGCCTCTAAATGAAAGTAACAAAGCCAGCAGAATGGACTTTCCCTATTTAAACAAGCTGGTACAGAAAGGGGCAGGTCGTAACTTGTGATGACACACAGATAGGAATGTAGCAAAGCCTGATTCATCAAACTATCAGGTTTTATGTAACATGTCACTGAGCGGACATTTCATGACAAACCTGTGAAGTATTATTATGTTTCTTCTCAAGAAGTTAAGCATTACATTTTTAGTCAGCCTTGAAATTCTTTATTCTTTTTGTGTGGAAGTCACTGTGAAAATGAAAGTAATTTATGTTTCACTGTTGTTCCTCTCAGCTGTGTTAAATGCAGTACATTGCTGTCTGGTATACACTGTGGATGTATATGGTTGCATGAGAATGTATCTCCACCTGCTGGGCAAGCATGGATATAACAGCTTGGTATTGCCCTGTATGGCAGATTTTCTTCACTCTTCTTCATGCACAATAACAGCATTCAGTATCTTGTAAATTTCTCCTGTTTGTGTTTTCAAAGCAAAAGGAATCCTTTGTATATGGTGTTTATTCAGTTTGTATTATGATGTAATGATGAGACATTCCCTGTGTGTTTGTCTTCTTTATGTGGACCAGTTTAACTACTTCAGAATGCCAAGAAATAAACTGGTTTTGTTAACCTCATCTTTACTGTGGTTAGTGTTTTTTAAATTAGAATTTTATAAGCATTTACTAAGTTATTACTTGGTAATTATGACACCAACAATGATTTTAATATAATGGTTCTGTCTGTCCTCTGCAGGTGAGTACTCAACCAGAGCATAAACTCTTATTTTGTACCTTACCTGTCTATTGACTTTGACTCATGATCTTGAGAATGAGTTGCAGTTGATGGCCTTGTGGCAGATTACAGACAAAACCACAAACTATATTAACTTAGCTGTTCTGAACCAGGGCCTTTGAAACATCATGTCCAAACTGATCCTGGCTGAGGATGCTTCACTGTGATGTAAAATGAAGTCCTGACACCCTGACTGTCTGTAAACTGTAAAGGTGTTCAAGAGACTGAGCGCACTAGAAGATGGGTAATAAATTCCACTGAATACCAACAGCACAGGACTCTGATACAAATGACAAATTATTTGATGTGGCCCTGAAGTTTGGAGAAAATTACTTTCTGTAGCAGCTTTTCCTTTTCCTGCTCTGCAGTCATGTCCTCAACACTACTCTGTACTCTCTCTTATATATCAATTGGTACAACCTGCCAACAACTATGTAAAGCTCCAGGTAAAAAGTTACATCATCCAAAATGTGCAAAAACACATCTGCCATCAATCATTTAAATCCTCTATGATACCAGGTTAAAACACACAAATAAATAAACGAGCCAGTTCAGACAGAAGTTTGTTTTCATTTCACTTTATTATGACAAATTTCCAAGCATGAGAGGATCTGTGGCTTATGAGATGTCAATGCTGGTCTTTTTCACACCATGAACCCTTATATTTTATTAGATATGCAGTTATCTTACCTGATTTATCCAGCAGCAGCAGCTTTTGAGGTTAGCCTGGTTCAAACTCAAGGGGCTATATATATATATATATACACACACACACACACACACATATATGTACATTTATCCACATACTGTATGTTCATCAGTCTCTCTGTATATGTGCAGTATATGTACAGATGGCAGCTGAAATGAAATGTGACTAATGAAGAAACATAAAAACAATGCAATAATCATGAAATAGCATATGTACTGACAATATAAATTTTTATTTATTAAAAACAAATGTTAACCTCAGGCCCCCCAGTTAGTACTGATTAGTATGACTAAGTTCACAGAGTTTAAATTTGCTGTTGTCATTGTTTTCCCATGAAGAGGAATAATTTTTCCATTTTCCATAGTCCTACACAAATAACCACCACTCACCTTGACAGGAAAATCATTGCTTTTGGAGGCTCAATTGGTTGAGTGGTTGTGCTGGCATCAGAGATCAACCTACAAGTGTAAAAAATGTAATCAAAGTCTGTTATCATAAAGGTGTTGTCAAAATAAATTTGAAATAATACATCACAAACAAGATTATCAACCTGTCAATCATTAGTTTAATATCCTCTGTCTTATAAAGCACTTTTTCTTTGTGCTCCCTCCATGTTACATGGCTTTGATCAATATCTGGATATATTGTAACAGTGGACAGTTGAAGTACAATTAAAGGACTGGATTATAATACAGCCACTGATTCAACTGGCTGATTTACTGTAAACAAAAGTTTCAATTTTTAAGTTCTCATACTTCTTTGGTTTGTCCGTCACCCAAACACAGTTAATTCATTTACAAATTAACTGTTACTTTCTCTTCATACAGAATGACCTTGATGGCAGAATATTGCCACAGGACTTTGCATGGAAAAGCTGCTTCAGCTCCTCTCCATCAAGTTACCTCTAAGGGCCAAACTGAGAAGTCAGATACAGTATGCTGTCACAGAATCCTTTGCTTGGTCTATATCAACCCCAGAAATCCTTTTTCACTTTTTCATGGAAGATATTTTGATGTCACAGTAGGAAAAGCACACGAGTAATTAATAAAATTAATGATGTCTAAATTCCATTTAGCCGTTTCAGTTTCAGGGTGCTGGTATTGTGCATGCTGGCTCACAGTCACAGCTTACTAGGACATGTTAATTAGTTAAATCTGTGCTTTCCTGTCAAATCAAAAGCATTTATTATAAAAGTTATTTAACCAGCAAGTGTAAATTCAGCTTTTTTGGTAATTGATTGTGACCACAGAACTGCAAAGAGATTACGTATTCATATGATCACTTCAATTTCAAAAGTATTTTTCTTTTTAACACTTTATTAAATTGTACGCATAATTCTGTATTTCACCACAGGAGACGGACTTGTGTGTCATTTTGTATTTCACATAAAAATGCAGATAAGTAGAAAGAGAATGAGTCAACTATGAAACACATCGCATTTCTAAACACTACAATGCTGTTGGTCCTTGTAAAATATTCATACAGTAGAAATGGTACAGCCAAAGATGAATGTGTTGACAAAAATAACTCACTGCTTATTTTCTCAAATATTTAATTAAAAGATGAAACTGGCAGTTAAGGGCATACTTGAGACAATGCAATGACACCAACATATTCATTAAGTCATTTTTAATTGTCATTTTAGGTAGCCACTTAGCAAAAGGAGTACAGTGACATTTTGGAAAATGTACTTGTTTGCCAACATACCAACAGCCAAAAGAGAACATTTATCACAATTTCATCTACATGTGTCCAGTTCAATGATCAGTCTGGGGCTCATTTAGTCTGGGTTGGCACAGACACTGGAGACAGCTCCATCACAGGAGTAAAATTAAACCTCCAAAAAATCAAAACCTCCCTCTGCTTCCAGTCTTTGTGTTCAACTCCAGTTCAGACCAATCTCTGTACTGGAAGCGCAAGGATGAAACTGATGTGACATCTCTTTTGAGTATGGTCGAAAGTAAACAAATGCACTTCCTCACCTGTCAGACAGACAGTCCCTTTAAACATGGAGATGAATCACCTGTTGATCCTACCTCCATCTTCTGATCACACCACCAAAAAAACAGGAGAAAAGAAAACAATAACATGGTTCTCAGAACCGTAATTGTAAAACTCTGAACTTTACATTCAGAAATTTGGCCAGTAACAATCGTCTTACGGATCTGTGTGGTATGGATATGAAAACTGACTAGGATAATACAACACTCAGGACTTATCCCCCTTCTCCTTCTTCTTCTTTTTCTCCTTCTTCTTCTTCTTTTTCTTTTTAGGTGATTTTGCATTACGTGTTTTTCCTTTGTCATCGTCACTGCTGTCACTGCTTTCATCTTTTTTTTTGCCATCCTCTCTGCTGTTCTTGGAGCCCCTGCTGTCTGAGTCTTCCACTTTGAGTTTACCATGGCCCCTGACAGCCAGCTCATTATTCCCCTCCTCCTTGACCCTGACGTTTGGAGGCGGTGTCAGTCCACGGGACACTGTTATGAGCATCCTCTCCCTCCTCATCTCCTCCTTCAAGGAGATGTTTTCCTGCCCAGCCCTGAGATTTCGACGGTCATTGTCATGATTGCTTCTGTGATCTCTCTCATCCCTCCAGTTTCGTTGGTATTCTCCGAGATTCCTGTGGTCTCCTGAATCTCTATGGGAACCGTAACCCCTGTGATCTCTTCTCTCTGAGGGGTGTGGGTGTTGGTTACTGCTGCTGCTAGAATAGCGTGAATGTCCTTTGCTGTCTCCAGGATGCTTGTCCATCTGCACTTTCTCCTAAAGACAGATAAAAACATTTTTTGAAGCATGAAGATAAAGAAACTACCCCAAAGCCACTCAAAGTGCTGGACTACAGATTTTGCTTTTCTTAGGGCCTGATCAGTGATGGGCCTAAAGTGTGAACTTCAGAGAGTAGAAGAAAAAACATGATTAATGAAATCAAAGGTGTTATACCTTTTATGCCTATTAGAGAATCAATGTCCTTGTACAAAGTGGACATACGGTAAGGCCTCAGCATGTGTTAAATGAATGAATCATCTAACAGCTTCTGAAACCCCCTTTCTAGCAGTCTTATTGGGGTGAGATCCATCTGACAATTTTTGTAACTTTCTGAAACAGACAAACAAACTGAGAAGCACACCCACTTTTTGCAGTGACTGGCCGGTTGTGTTGAGGTGTATAAGTAGGCAGAGTTTGAACTTTTTCTCTCAGGGTCTTTTTCATTTTTCAGAGCTACTGTCACTTTTCATGTGTACAACTGTGTGGAACGCTATGAACGCTTCTAGGTTTAAGGGGGCTCCACAGTGTCAGACTTTGAAAACCTGTTTTCAAATTCTGGGAACCCCCTCAGACAAGACCGAGACAACTGCGCCTCACCAACACCCACATCTACCGTCATCCCTCGGGCCAATTTAAAATTGTGATAATTACATTTTTTGTCTGCAGGTTTTTAACAAAGGCCATATATCTGTATATAAATCGATAGAGGAGAGTGCCAGTGTTTCAGGAATATAAGATTCAGAGTATTAGTAATGTCATAAAAACACTGTTTGAAAAAAGCGAATAGTAGTAATAGTACGATTTTGTCTCTGGTCTTGGTCCTGGTTCCTGGTCTTTGTTCGATTTGGGAGATAATCATGTTCTCAATTGGAACAAATTTGGAAATACAGTTCCTGTAATGCTTTGGTGGATGTAAACAGGAAGTATAACATTGCAATGGATTCAGTGGGTTAGCTTTGGCCTCATGTTTTAGACTACATTGGTTTACATTTTGATGAATTGGCACCATTAAAAGAACGCTGAATTAGCTATTATTAGTTCCTGTTTGCAGTGTACTCATGGATGTACAGACAACTATCACTGGATTACCTTTGACACTAAAGCAGACCTGCCAACACTCCTGTTTTTCCTGGGTTTCTCCCATATTATCACCCCCTCTCCTGCTCCTCAACCTTTATTATGAATAACCGTCATACACACGGATCCATATGTTGTGTACGTATGTACACAATCCACACACGACATACAATTTAACCCACCACAGTGGTTCCCAAATTTTTTCTGCTGGGGTCCCCTTTGTGGGTAAAACTATTTTCAAGCTCCCTCACCTACATGCACACAAGTAAACACACATCTTACTAAATAAAATAAAATAAGGAACAAGTCACTTTCAGAGTTGAAGCATTAAAAGTGACACTGCAGCATAAATGCTCTAAATTTTTGTGCACATTTTAATCTGAATCAGTTGATTTGTCTTATTCATAACCACTACTACCGGGGTTTTGCTGGCCATTCATGCAGCAAACTTTCAGACTCCTTGGAGTAAGAGGACTGCCGAAAAGGCCTCGCCTTGCGGTGGCTGTGGATTCGGAGGGGGGATCTGTGGAGCAGTGTGCCATTTGGACACAGGTTGGGTACTGATCACCCCCAGCTGGGTTGCTTGGGTGAGGGTGTATGATGATTAAAGACCCAAAACACCTTATGACCCTGGGTTCATCACTGATGACGTGTCCAAGTACCAACCCCTTGAGAATACACAAAACCTGCACATTTTCTCTGCAAGAATTACACTTAACTGGGAATTCACATAGAAAGCGAAAAGTGAGTGGCAGTGTTCTACTCGTTCAATCCACACCGACTCTGACCTGTGTTCAGCATCTCTGTCCACAAAAGCAGCCATCTGTCAGCAGCAGCTCCTAGGGAGCTGAGAGGATAGCAGCAGGCCAGACTGCTTTCACCAGGCTGACTGACAACAGAAATTTACTGAACCAAAATAGTTTCCATGTTGGTTCTATGGGAAGAAATCACTGATTTTATTTCCCCATCCACTGCAGCAAGTGTGGGGAAGCTAGCTTGCCGGTAGTGAAACCAGCAAGCTGAGATGGACAAACGGACTGAGAGTCCTGATCAATTAATACAGATATTGTTCATAAGTAAAATAATCAAAACATATAGGGGCTGGTTTGTCTCAAGAACTTGCCAAACTTTAAGATATGTAGTAAACTTAGATAAAGGGCTACATATAGACAGCTTTCGTGTTATTAGCTTAACCAGTGCACTGTGGTTGGGTAAAACATACTGGCGTTTGATGGGACACTGTGGGTAAATCCGGTGGAAATATTGCTTTTGTACATGTTTATGCTTGTTGAACAGAGTACTTATTGGCTTTTTACTTTCTACCGTTTTGTTGCACCTACAGTAATGAGTTTAGTTGTCGTCAACTTGAGTAAATTGTATCTTTCACTTCAATGTACTGTACTTTGTGTTTAGTGCAAATGTTAGCATGCCAATAAGCTAAATTAAGATGGTAAACATGGTCAACATTAAACCTGCTAAACAAGAGAATGCTAGCATTGTCATGTGACACATTAATTCAAATGACTGATTCAAACTCAAGAAAAATGCAAAAGTAAGAACAGTTTTGCATTCCAGAAGGAAATATACAGGTACTCACACAGCTAGAGTTACTATGGCAGTGGATGGCTGCATGGTTTTCAGCACTATTCAAATCTCCAATGAACTCCTCACATTTCTGGCAGTAAAACCCAATCACTGGTGTCAGAAAACTCAATCCTGTAAATGGACAAGAAAAGAAATGAAGCAGATGCAGTATGTGTAATACAATGTGTAAGACAATTAAGAAGACAGGGAGTTTAAGATTGCCTTAAGAGGAAAATACTTTACCATCCAGTTTCAACAATCCCTCCATTTCTTTCATTAAAAATTCCATTTTACTTATTCTGGCTTTTTTCTCCTTGCTGCGCTCATCGTCACCTGCCTGGGAAACATGAGTGACGATTTCAAAAATCTGGGGTTTTTGCAATTCTTTTATGTGTTCAACTTTATCACTCAGATGTTGATTAGTCAATGACACAGCTTGGAAATCCTTTACCTTGTGCTTATCAGAGGACGTCTGAGATGTGCCACTGCCATCGCTTTTTGTCCGCTTATCCTTGGTTGCTTAAAAAAGAAAGACAACAACATCATCCTTTATTCTACAACAAAAGGTATTACTCAATAAAGACAAAGATAAAATATTAGGTCAGTTGGGTACACATTTGTGGTCAGCAGTCACAAAATCTTATCCTTGACAACTAGAGAGAAACAGATCCAAAATCAACTTTACACATCAGTGCACACCCAAATACACAAAGCAAAGACCAGCTTTTAAGAAGTTTAGACATTAACCTTGCCTCCACACTTTCCATGCCTTTCCAACTTCTCTATACCAAGCCATTTGCAAATACAAAACCGAGCAAAACTCGAAAGACTCGGCAGCCTGACATTTCTTAATTCTCTGTTTAGGAGTGGATGAGATTGACACTAAAATGAGAATAGTTGGTCCACCTTAAAGATCAGTCTACCTTAAGTGAGCCTGGTCAGGTTAGGCTAACCCACTGTCGCTCACTTCGGGGCTAACACCCTTTACTTTTTCAGTGGTTGGGGAAACAACAGACAAGACTTTTCTTGGTCTTGAGAAACTGCAGCATTTATTTACTGACACACTGTAGTCTGTACTGTACATTTACTGCCAGACTGACAACTTCCTGCTAACCTTTTCCTCTGCCCCACTTGTATTTCCCGTCACTTTTCTAACGCTTGCTCTTTTAAGGCCAAAACTCACCACTGCCGAAAGATGCAGGTCAAAACAGCCACCCCAAATATTTTCTATGTACAACCCCTCCTCTAGTGGCGGTTAGGCACACTTCATACCACTGACCTATTTCCAGCTTTGCTCCCCCTGAAAAAATGCATTTTTTCCCAGAGAAAAAGCTGTTTTGTACTTCAATACTTCACTGTAGTTTTAACTATTTCACCTGTGCCTGTATCTACAAGCCAAAAATGAATTAATTGTTGATTGATCTGCTGCTTTCAAAACATAATCTCACTGCTCAGGTTATCATTTTTTCAAGTTATTAATCAGAAATCAACAACTACAATAGGCACCTCACCCATGGCATTTTGATGTCCCATGCTGTACTCATAGAACTGGAGTTACAGCCAAATAACTAATGTACCTAACTAACAGAGTTTTTTTTCCAGGAAATATGTCTGAAAAAAGGGGGATCATCTTATATTTTAGGTCTAGATTTTTAACTGTCAATATACATTCAAAACAACAGATGGTGCCAAAAATCTGTAAAACAAGTGTTCCCCTCCTGACTGAGGCGAGCTACCATCCATCACAACTAGCCTACGGTGCCAGGGGCCTGAAAGATGGAGAGACACAGTGATCATCTCAAACAAAGTGGCTCAAAAGTAGGCCAAGTCAACCAACAACTGAGTACAGTAACGTAACGGATGTTGTTGTCGACTCGACTACTTCACTGTCTCTCCTCTGCTCCACTGAACTTCATACGTGTATGGAGGTGCAGCCCTGCCTGTGGTGAAACAGAGGAGAGGAGAGAAACTCAGCGCAACCACAGAGTCTCACACTGAGCTGAAATTAAATGAGTGCACATAAATTAGGTAAATAGCATAAATAAACATAGTCTCTACTGCGTTTTGCTGTGTCATTTATGGTTGCGCTGAGTCTCTCTCCTCTCCTCTGTTTCACAGTGGGCAAGGCTGAACACTCTGTCTGTGTGTGTGTGAGTGTGTGTGTGCGTGTGTGCGCGTGTGCTCCACAGAACAAGGTGAAGCACTCAAATTGACGACAACTAACTACACTCGTTACATTACTGTAAGTGCAATAAAAGTTTTGTGAGTAAAAAGCAAATTAGAGTTATTTAATCCAAGTTGTGAGTCTTTTTCCAAAAAGGAGTCTTGAAGAAAGGGGGGTGGTCTTATAACAAGGGTCATCTCATATTCGGGTCAGTACGGTACTATATTGAGGTGCTGCAGCATAATGTTTCCTATTGGTGCTAGGGACAGCACTTGACGCGCTGTGGTGGCGATGTCTTTCCACCTTCACACTCACTCAACCACACACTTGCTACACACACACACACACATTATACACTGCCCTATTCTTTAAAGGAGCTACACTACTCTTATAACAGTACCTTTCACATAGATGTCCTTTGAAGAATGAGGAGAGGGAGGATTCTGGGATTTGAAGCACTAGTTGATGACTCAAAACAATTGCAATGAAAATCATTAGTAGCCCACTGACATTAATGATTGTGTGAACTTTGGCATAATTTTCATAATTTCTCATAATTGTGCAGCAGCGCATGGGGAAACACTGCAGGTCACAAATACATGGTTTGATTTAAAAGAAAAAACAGCCGGGCACTGTAGTTTTTATCAGACGTCACTTGAACAGACGGACATAGTGCGCATTTGTTGGAGACTATATTGAGCTGCAGGATAATGTTTCTTGCAAATTGAGTATTTATGGCAGGACAACGGTGTGTGGGGGTTAGACACAAAATAATCATTGGCTGTGTTCAATGTTATCCAGGACAGACGGGATCAATTCATAAATGATTTTAGTCTTTTTGTGCAATTTGTTGACAACTGCAAAAATACTGAATTTTCAAGTAACTTGGCATAAACTACAGTAATAATTGTTTTAATATGAAAACAACAACAGCAACAACAAAAGAACCTCATTGTGCCTATCAAAAGATTTGTAACTGGACATATTTGAAATAGATTCTGTTCAAACTTCTGATAAAACCAGAGGTTGGTCACCATGAAGAAACAAATCAACAAAATAGTGAATATAAAATATAAAACATTTTGTATCTGGCAAGTTGAATAAGGAATTTGAATTTTTCATTCAATACAAGATTTATACCTTTGATGAGTGACTGTAGAGACTCCAAAGCTTGCCGTACATTGGGGTTACTCAGTGCTGGCAATCCCACGGCTGCTACTGCTGGGTCTGGACCAGGAGGTTGTGCAGGAGACAAATGCTTCCCCTCCTTCTGCCCCTGCATCTTCCCCATTATCTCACGGATGTCCACTGTGCCTAGACTTTTCAATATGTTTTTTATCTTCTCACACTCACTACTGTCCAGATTAGCAGAGGCTAAGCCTGAGGAACTGATTTGAAGGGGTTGCTTCGAATCAAGCAGATCCCCACAGTTACTGAATATGGACTTATTCTGATGATGCTGACTGTCAAGAGCACAACTCTCCATTTTGTTATGCTGCGGTTTGACGTGTTCTCCAATCTGGGAATACGCTGCAAAAAGTGCAGTATTGGATTGTTTTTCTCCAGTGTCTTCATTCCCATACAAGAACGACTCTTCGTCATCAAACTCGGCAGTTTTCCTGACCACAGTGTCTTCCTGACTTTGCACCTGGAGCCAAGAGAAGTCACTGCCTACTCTGTCATGGGGAAGGAGCATACTGTCATTTTCCAACGATGTTGAATTCTCCTGACTGTCATGTTGCTCCTCAGACACATACTCCACTTTTTTGCTTTCATCAGACGCCTGGAGAGAGGAGATCAAAATAATGACATTCTTAACAGATGGTACCCCCTTCACTTTCTTTTCTTGCATCACTACTGATACCTTTGGGGGGAACAATGAGCTACAGCTAAGTGACATTGTATGAGTGAAAAAGCTTTAACTGTCAGAGTTCACCCATGCATTTAAGTGTTCACAGTTTGTGGCACTCTCAGTTAGCTGACAATTAAATCGTTCACGGGTGCAATACTTATTAATTTGTCAAATCCTTGAATTGTTAAATCTGAAGATTAATTTTGTAGATGAACATTAAGAAATATATCATCTTCTGACATTTTTGTAGTTACAGCCACTCAATGTATTCATGTTTTAGAAATGCTTTACTATGTAGAGTTTCTATAGTAGGTGGTGAGGGAACACTGTGCATAATTCAAATATAATATGTGGGCATACACGAGGAAACACAACTCTACTACTAACGAGTAAAAAGCTGCCTCTGAGCTACACTCGAAGACAAACCAGCAGTTTAATCTTTCTGTGGCATACAACTTTAAAGTTACTGATCTGATTTTTCTACAAACATCAATTTATGCTATCAGAATTATTTGAAATATGGTATTATATAGAAAAAACAAAAAAACAAAATCAAGAATTTTTGGGGGAGTAATTAAGTTCAGATCTGGTTTAGCAGTATCTACCTTAGCCAAATTCCCCTGAAAACGTGGTAATTTAATATAATATTTAAATTCTTTATAAAAACAGATCAGCATTTGACAGAAGCCCACTGCATCACCAAAGAAAAAGGAGGCCTTTAGGAGAAAATTATCACATAACTACTAGATCAGGTTCTCATAATTATAATAGAGGTATCTCCTAATTATGGAGATTGTTTTCTTGTAATTATGGTTATCAATTGGCATGATGGTGTTACCATTTTAATTTTATATTATTCCCTTCTTGGCTTGAGACACTGAAATATATTAATATCACTGAGTAATGTGGAGGTTATTTTTATTATTAATATGTAAACACTGCGCAGGTATCTAAAGTCCTGAGGATTGTTAGGTGCAGAGCACACACCGGCAGGATCACCGTGTTCCTTCAGGAGCAGCTAAACCAGTACCAGATGCTTCATGAATACAGTCATGCATCTGAAATGCATCCATGCTGGCTTTGTGGTGTTACACTGTATTCAGTGACCCATTTCATTCTGTGACCTGAATATCATACATTGCAGTTTTGATAGGATAGTATTTAGTGAAGGTCACAAATGTTGATAGCTTTTAACCAAAAAGTGGGACCCTATTTATTCAGATATTAGAAACAAATATTTTGATAGATGTGATAGCACAAGCTCTGGTGTATAGGTCTGTTTGTAAAGCTCACCTTATAATATTCAGTTGACACTTTTTCATATTCTGTAGTTGATCCTCTAGTGTTACAGAATTTGACTGGTCACGAATTTCTGTATACCGAAATCACAGCTATCAAAATTTGTGTGTTTATCTATATACTATGGTATCGTTTTATTACAGTTGAACAAAGTCTCCCCCTACCTCTTTATCTCTCAACCCAACCAGTCAAGACAGATGGCTGCCAATCTAGAGTCCGGTTCTGCTTGAGGTTTCTTCCCGTTAAAGGGGAGTTTTTCCTTGCTTGTCCCTTGCTGTCAACAAGTGCTTGCTCATGGGGGAATGTTGGGTCTCTGAGAGTATGGTCTTGACCAGCTCTATGTGAAAAGTGCCCCGAGATGACTTTGTCATGATTTGGCGTTATATATAAAATTGAATTGAATTGAATTATCTGAATCTCCACTTCTATTGGTTTAAACGTGCTAATTGTTTGTAAATGTAGCTGTGCAGATTTGTTTTCTTCCTGTGAGTTTTTGGCACGCAGCATACTTAAAAGGCAAGCTGCTGGTCGATGTGGTTGATACTGCTCTTTCTACTTCAAACTGAATTCCTGTATTGGATTTGTATTGTGAAAATACATGTGACTTAAGTATAAAGTTACCCAAAAGACTATCTATAATAATAAAAGTTAGATTTACTTCAGATTAGATTTACTCAAATATCCACTGAAATGAGACATTATGTAAAATGTATGATGAGCACTACCTGAATAGTGAGGATGGCATCTTTGAGGGTGGGCAACCTGTCTTCCAATTCTTTGCTGTTCATGACCAGCTTCAGTCCCTCTAACAGACTACTGCCTGTCAGATTATTACTGCAGCTAGCATTGCTGCTACTGCAGCTGTTGCTGGGGCTCCTCTTTCTCTTTCTGTCTTTGGCGTAGCTTTTCTCATTACTGCTACTTCGTGACTTTGACCTCCTGACCCGGCTTTTGCTCCGTGTGTGACCTTTCTTGCTTTGGCTCTGGCTCCAACTCCTACTGCGAGCCCTGCTTTTACTTCTACCTCGACTTTTGCTGCCAGCACGGCTTTTGCTCCTTCCTCTGCTTCGGCTGCGCGCTCGGCTCTTGCTCCGTGCACGGCTCTTGGCTCGAGATTTGGCACGGCTTCTGCCACGACTTCTTCCGCGACTTCTGCCACGACTTCTGCTGCGACTTTTGCTCTTGGTCAGATGTTTCTGGAACTCAGGGTCTGATTTGACTGCTTCCTTCAGGACATTAGCTGACTTAAATGCATCAGCCAGGTTGTATGCCATGTTCCCTTTCAGATAGTCTGGGAGAGGCTTGTTAGCAGCAATACATCTCAGGAATTCCTCGCCAGCTCGGTCACTGAAAATTAGTGTGTATGTGTTCCAAACACCAGCAAAAACAAAAAGTACATCATTGCAACTGTGCCAAGCCAGATTTATCCAAAACATTTAATTAACACATTGACACATTTACCTGTTGTCTGGTGGATGATGTTCCACAGGAGTGGGATTCCACTGTGGGACCTGATGGCGCAGTGGTTCTACAGGAGGGACAATCTGCTGGTTGCCTCCCAAAGCAATCATGGTACTACGGTCTATGGAGAAGCTGCTACAGTGGGGCTGAGAGTATTCAGAATTCATGTTATACAGCTTCACAAGACAGACCTGCAATAGCATATTTATAGATCTTTTACTCCAAGTGTTCAAGTTGCTAAATATATTAAAAAGGGGCTCCCAAAAAACTCAAATGTATAAATTTGATTTACAAATGATCATTTGTAAATGATCATTTGTAAATCAACACAGACAATGTGGTTACAACACAGACAATGTCCAGTACGTGTCACAATTTCCCAAGGAGTCATATCGCATCACACTGTCAACCAAGTGCATCTTGCCACAATTAGCATGTTCAACAGATTGAAAATGCTAGTCAGCACTGGTGTACTTGAAATTGAATCAGGATTTCTTAAAGTCCCCTTCCAACGAAAATTTTTTTTTTCTTCTTGTTCCTGCAGTTGAATGTTTGAGCTTCACTGTGCAGACAATGTATGTGCGGAGTTTGACACTGCAAGGCTGTTTTCACATTCATCAGTTTAAAATGAAAAGTATCTCTGTGCTCACTGAAAATCTTATTTTAAGGGATGGGCCTATGAGCAGGATTTGTGACATCACAAATAGTTTGGAGGCCAATCCTGGTCTAATATTTAAATTACACAAGTGTGATGTGGAAACTTGAAGCCTCCAGTGCACATACACTGAGAATGGACTTTACAGTGAAGAGACATCTTGTTTCCAACAGTTAAACTTCTGAAATGAAATATATTTGCATATGCAAAGAATCTGGAATTTGTAATGAGTTTGAAGGAGATTAATTTTAAGGATTTTACCAATACCAATTATATGCAAACATATAGTCCTAATGAAAGTATTGAGTGTATGTTCTGTAATTTGGTTTATATTTTCAGCCATGTTTTTTCCAAGTCGGTTTATCTTTTAGCATTAATTAGCCCTTACAGTGTTAAGATAACACTGATCAACCTACGGGAGTTTCTCACGGCTCATATACCACGTTTTTCTGCCACATTCTTGTCAAGTGAAAACAAGTTGAAAGCATCTCTCAATGTTGTTTCAGAAGAGGAATCATGGAGTTAGAATAGTCAAAGGTTTTGAGATACAATTTAGGATGAGGGATTTCACTCACTCACCTAAATTGTACTTCTGAGTCAACATGTCACATTTTTACATTCTGACAAAATACAAAATGTAAAAACATCACTTGTCTATGCCCTTTTTGCCGCTCGACACAGCATGTATTTCCATTGGTGGCAGTATTTGTTAGTGGTATAATATGGCATGTTGGGAGAGAGGAGGAACGCACACCATTGTTGGAGAGGTGATGACCACGATGAAAGTACAAGTGTGAAGGAAGGCAGATACACACTTATAGCCACAATGCAAGAATAGTTAAATAAGTTACCAATGTTTCAACATGACAGCCTTCTTCAGGGTACTCATGTTGAAATGTTGGTAACTTAAAATATTGTTGCATCGTGGCTACGAGTGTGCATCTACCTTCCTTCATACATAATGTAGCGTGCTACCAGTAGTGCGACCAGGGACTGCAGTAAGACAAAATGGACCATCTTAAACAGGTTTTCTTGAAACTTATATTTTGTACCAAGGCTGTTGTGTTCCCTTTGTGAAATAAAACAAAACACAGCAACAGAAATACATTATTATTGGGCAATACATAGTGTATATATACACTATATATAATACAGTAGTATACATATGAAATATGTTATAAGTAGCTTTGCAATACATAAAACCCTTATTTCATCCTTCTCAGATCTCCTCTAGCTTGTAGAAGCTGGTTTTAAACATTTACAGTAGCAAATGTCAAAATTGTGCCTTTTACCCAACAAAAAGTATTGATATCTCAAAGAATTCTGGGGGTTTTCAAATGAACTCATGCTCAGCAAATGACATGCAAAACTGAAGTGTAGAAACTTTTTCAAAGCACTGTTAAAGTTCATATTTTAACAAGATGTCAAAGAGTTACATGGATTATAAACATTGATTATAAAGCATTTTTTTAGATAGAAGTGTTTACTAAGAGACCAACATAAGCATCCTTAAGGCCCAGTCACACCAGCATTTAATTCAGCAAAATTCTGCACTGAAATCAATTAATTCCAGTGAAATCACTGATTGGTGGATTCACTCACAGTGGTAAAGGAAATCTGTGCAAATGTTTTGCACCAACTTTAAAGTTAAACAAATCTGCAACATTGATCAATATCATGTTGTCTTGACAGTGCAGACCTTTGAGAGCCAGAGTCCAAAATGTAGGAAGCTAGAGCTTATTAGAAGAAAGTAAGCAAGCTCACTAGCTTGAAGAACTTTTCCCCCCTCTTCAATAATGCTATTAAATCATTTCATTCAATAAAAAAAATATAGTACAATACTGAAAATAAAATGACTGGGGAGTAAACAGTCCAGTGAAAAGAAGCTCAGAGAGCTATTTTGACTGACTAGCGCTCACATGTTTCCAAATGGCTACATCAAACTCCAAGAACTACATATTTTGCAAAGACGTGCAAATAAATTTTGCCATGCAACTTTCTGGTGTAACCAGGCCTTTAGAGTCATGCCATTAGCATGGCTAAAATTAGCAGAAAAATAACTGGGATGACACTTTTGGCTTTTGTAAAACTAAACTAAAATTGCATCGAGATTTTAAATCCACAACCATTTCCTCTGTTGATCTTAAGCATAACTTCAAAAAGGAAGTATCACTCAGTATAAACTGAAGTTTTTTTCACATGGGTAGAACAAAATAGACTAGTAGCCACAAATCAAATGGATTCATCTCCATGTCCATGTCTGAATCACAAAACAGCGGTCCATTTTTGAATGCTGCTTTGAAAGCGATGATGTTCCCTTTTCTTCGCTGCTTTTTTGACTTCCACAAGTAGTTTTGGTCTTCATTGTCCGTTCTGGATCCTCCACATATAACTCTGCTTGAAATGAGTTAAACAACAACCAACAGGCTTCAGGTCACATACAGTACACCTACACATACACCGCGTATGAACGGACATGTGTAAACCAAGTGTGTGATCATTTCCAAGCAAAGTTAGGGAATTGTCAATTTGTACTTAATGATGTACAAAAAGAACAGTAAAATCAATCAAATGGAAATTGAATTAATACAAGAAGCTTTATGAACAAATAAAAATAAAGAATATAAGTTGTTATTCTATTTACTAATTCCTTTTAGACAGTGGTGGGAGGTAAAATGTTTCCTTTTGGAGATACCTCGTACTTTTACATCACTAGATGAACATTTGTCACATTTCTTCATTTGGCAGAGGCTTGTCCAAGTGACAAATGAGGTAAAATCCAGGCCACAGTAGATCAGTAGTAGTTCAGTGCACTTGCTAGTTCTATCCTCCTTTTTCCAGTTATAGAAGGATGCTGCAAATATCTTTCTGCATGGTCCAATTGCTCTGTCGATTGTCCCTCTTTTCATTTTTTCACTGTAAAATATGGGAAAAAATGTATAGGACAATACCTGTTAAACATTATTGATATTAATTTAATAAAAATATGTATTACCATATCGGAATTTCTACAAAATAACACAAAATGGAAACAAAGCCATTCAAAATAATAATGCATCAAATAATAACCTAACAACCTAAGTTAGTACAATTAAGAAGTCTTTTTTTTTTTTTTTTAAAGTTCTTCTTTTAGCTGTCAATTGCTCCTTACCTTCCCTACGTAATATGTGGTTGCAAGGCTATACTGACAAGCTGACAAACATCCTTGGCTGATATTTTTCTTTGAAAAGGAACAGATATTGTTTTTGTTGACTTACCCATTGTGATGTAAAGCATGCATGTCAAGGTAAGTTGCAGATCCATACCGTGCTGACAAATTCGAACATGCCGTCATGAAATTGAAATGATTGCTGTGGTATGATTGTCAGGAAAACCAGAGGCTTTGTTGTAGCTGCTTAGGCTTTGTAGTATGTAAAATTCAGCAAACACAGTAAGTGTTCTCTACTTGTGTGTGCCTTCAGTCATCATAATTGGCCTATATCCAGCAATGTAGCACAACTGGGGATGGATATCAATTTATTGATAGTACTACTATTATCGATACTCCTTATCGGCCCGGTTCTTTATCGATACTCTTAATGGTTCTTTTTCTTTATTAAAGAATTGTTGTTTTTTTAAAATTATTTAAAAAAACAATTCAGAACAGGATTAGAATTTATATTTTCAATATAATATTGTTTCTAGAGCAGCAACAGGAATGTTTAGAGCAGCAAAATTGCTATATAAAATCAATAACATCTCACTGGAAACTTATCTAAAATGTCAATAAAATAAATAATATTTCTGACATCAAAATACTGTGTGAAGTTTAGGAAGAATGAGGCAGGTTTGTCTCAGCCAGTAGCTTAGTTTACAAGAATTTGCCAAATTTTAAGATATGTTACAAACTAAGCTAAACACTTAAGGCTACATACAGACAGCTTTCATTTTAGCTAGCTACAATTCCCAATTAGCTTAACTACCGCACTGTGGTTGTGCAAAACATACTGGCGGTGGATGGGAGACTGGGTCACTCCATGTCAAATCAGATAAGCACCGTCTCAGATTTTGTTCACACTCAAAACCAAGGCCTGTAAAATATTTCTGTTCATATCCTAGGTTTTCAAATTTTTTCAGCCCTTGATATCATTTCTTATTTATATCTTCAAAGACGCCTTATCTGGGAAGCCATGTTTGGGCATTAGCATCTTGACAAGTATTGTTCCTAGCCTCACCAAACTTTATAGGATGGAAGATAAACATGTTCTGTATGCTAAAATCATTAATAGCCTTTTACTCAAATATTGGCACAAAATGAATTAAAGATTGTATTTGAAGAAAAAATAATGATTAATACCATATGGGTGAAAAAAGGGGTTATAGTAACCTCAATATCACTATTGTTTGGGAATTTTGTTCTTTTTTCCAAATCTTGGGCCTTATAGAAAATCAATAGGCATGCAGTACAAAGTTTTAATGGTTCAGTCATACTGAAAACATTTGTCGTCCATCCTACAAAGTTTGGTAAGGCTAGGAATAATATTTTTCAAGATATTAATGCCCAAACATGGCTTCCCAGGTTTTTTGAGAGTATAAAAAATATCAAGAGCCAAAAAAATATAAAAACATTGGAATTGAACAAAAATATTTTACAGGCCTTAGTTTTAAGACCCACACATCATATAGACTGACAGAAACTGAATCTGAGATGGTGCTGCAACCACTTTCCTGGATTCTGTCTGATTGGACATGGAATGACCCGACAATGGGCAAAGCAGTTGACAATACTGGTTTTCTATATGCTTGTTGAACAGCTGGTTTGATGAAGTACTCTTATTGGCTTTTTACTCGCAAAGGTTTTACTGTACTTATAGTAACTAGCGCAGTTGTCATCAGCTTGAGTAAAACTTTTTTCCTTACTTCACCTGGTTCACTGTGTGTGTGTGTGTGTGCGAGAGAGGAGAGACTACAGCATGACCGAAAGTTACACCAAAACATATAAAATTACTCGTAAAAGAACCAATCTTGACAATACCCTGGATTCTTATCATACAAGGTTGGGTTGTATTTTGAGTCAGTAATGTGTGGTTTTCTGCATAATGCCATTCAAAAATTTTCTTAATCTGCATGCTGCCAGGTAGGCTTGGGCAGTGTTTTTTTTCATACCTTCCTTACATTTCACTGGGGTATGCGGTATACAATGGTATTTGTGTTTAAAAAAAAAAAAAAAAAAAAAGTAAAAGCTGAGCTGCGCTAGTGATAGATAGTCATTGTAGCATGTATGACATTGTCTTGCTTACAACGCTGTGTGTCTAATATGCAATTAGCCTACAAGTCTTGCTGGGTTTAAATAGTTATGGCCCATCTGGACTCTGGCTGGACGCACCTTTAGGCTGTATGATTTGTGGAAAACTACTTTACCTTGCAGGTTAAATGGCAGCCTGCTCGGCTGTGCAGCGACCCAGGAGAGTTTAAACATATAACCAAGACAAAGTATGCATACAGGTATGTTTTTCATTGTCCCCCGCCCCCTCCTCCCCCTTTCCCTCTTTCTTTCTCTCTCTCAACCCAACCAGTCAAAGCAGATGGCCGCCCAGCAAGAGCTGGGTTCTGCTTGAGGTTTCTACCCGTTAAAGGGGAGTTTTTCCTTACCGCTGTCACCAAGTGCTGGGGAATTGTTGGGTCTCTGTAAATTAAAGAGTACGGTCTTGACTTTATGTGAAAAGTGCCCTGAGATGACTTTTGTTGTGATTTGGCGCTATATAAATAAAAATTGATTGATTGATACCAAGCATCAGCACCGACTCCTAGTCAGCTCACCCCTCTGTTCACCCTGACCCCTGGTGCACCTGGAGCCCGGCTCTTTGACTTAGCTTTTTTTTTTTTTTAGCTCTTTAGCGTGGATGCTAGCTGCGCGAGGCTCAATGGAGCTCCACAAGCGAGAACTCAGCACATGAGACGCTGTGTGCGGCAGGCGGGATCCTCTGGAGCTACCTAACATTCAACACACATGCATTGTAAGTGTAAAACAAGAGGGGCCTAGCCTCATGAAAAAAAGAACAAAAAACATGAACATAGCGGTTTTGGCGGTTGCTTGTGTGGTATTGCAATATTGCATTTATCAATTCCATGCCACTCGCAGTCGCCATCTTTGTCAGCTCAGCTGCCTGCTCCACTAGTGGAGACTGACCTCTGGGGGCACACTACAGTACATCACTTTAATACAGCATCTCCTTGTCAGCTTAATAGAAAGAGGAGTGTCTGTATGTTTGACAGTATTGAAAATCATACCTTCAGGATTTCTAAATACACTGGTATATACTGTTATATCTTGATACTGCCCAAGCCTACTGCCAGGAATGAAAAATCTTAGACTACATCTATATCAGCTGGCTAAATTCTAAAATGCTGTTTTCGTGCAAAAACGACATGCGTCCACAGCAGGAGTTTCAGCTTGTTTCGGCAATACCTCCATCCACATTAAATCACCAAAATATGCATGGAGGATAGATGAGCGAGTCAGCCACAGAAAATAAGCAAAGAAGAAAATGATATACTATTTCCATTCAACAGTGGCTTCCTGACATTTTGTTTATCACAAACAAATTACAACTATGTTTAACTCTAATCAAGCGGTCAAAGTACCAATAAAGAAAACAACACTTGCTTCAAGCCGTCCATCATTGTTGTTAATGTTGTTGTGTTTCTTCTTCGTCCTCTTTCAATGAAATGCTACACTACTCCCACCATCTGTTTTGTCAGCAATATGACAGTGTTTCTACAAAGCTCTGTTTTCTCGGTACACACTATGACAAGCCGTCCTTTTCTGATTTACACATTCTGGAGGCAGTTTTGGAATAGCTCCCTTTTTGGTGGAGAAATGCTGTTTTAGTCTGGAAAGATGGCCAAAACAGAGAGAAAAAGATGCGTTTACAAATTAAGCCGGCTTAGAGTGGACATAGTGTTAATGTGAGCCATGAAATCATGGGAGCCAATGCAATCATGAGCCCCCTTTCCACCAAAAGTTCCAGGTACTTTGTGCCCAGAGGAACTAATCTCAGGGACTAAACTTGGAACTTTAAAGTCCCTACAGTGCAGTCCTGTTTGCATTTCCACCACATCTGAGGAACCAGGTAGATCATGCAAATTACACCCATGAGGAATTTAAAAATGATGGACTTCCTGTGATTTTTCATGAAAATTCTTCTGATGAAAAGCTTAAAAATGCTGAATTGCAACTGCAGTGAACTTTTTGCATCATGTCATGCCTTCTGCACCCCTTGCTTAAACCAATTGGAGTATTTCCAGTAGGTTACAATGCATCTGACACGGACAATCTCCTGCTGAGTGCTACATGTGTGAAAGGGAAACTCTGGAAGATGTCCAGACCTGATTCTCCAGATATTGTGTGGAGTCCATATGTGATTAACCCTAATCCTTACTGTTGCATTAGTTGGATGTAGCGTGATTGAATGAAAAGGCGAAATGCAGAGGAAGAAAATGAAAATGAAACTGAAACTACGAGCGTCTACAGCTAGCCCACTGAGATTCTGTGTCATTTAGGTAAACATAAGTATTGGTTTAGCTTTGGTATTGGCAATATTAAAAAGGTCTCTGTTCAGGATTGTGGACAAAATAACTATATCAGAACATCAACAACATAATAATTAAGTGCAATTATGTTTAAGACAATACTTAAACATAACATGTTCTTAAAACAATATGTATATTATCATATTTGAGTACCATTACATGCAATTTGTGAATATGGCCACTTGGTTAGCACTTATATATATATATATATATATATATATATATATATATATAATACCCACTTTAAATAAACAAGTAATTACTGAGAATAATATCTAGTAATTATTAGCATTTCATATTGATATAACTATATAGTTCTAAAACAGTGAAACTTGCTAATGTGCCATACAAAGTGGAAAGCAAATTATTATCTAAATGATGCACACAAAAGGAAAGCCACATAATGGCAAAGCAAATCAGGCTGGGATAAAAGCATGGTTTTGCTTAAACAAGGCAGGTCTTAAATGTTTCATCAAAGTCTGTTTTGCACACATTACACTCCTATTTCAGCAGAGGACCTGAAGATTCAGACACACCTGGATTTGTAAGCGGATTGTTTGTGAGGCCTTGCCTGATTGTTATTATGAAGTAAGGGGATCATATACCAACACAAATTATCAAGCGTAAGGTTGGAAAGTGTTATGCCTAACGCTAGATATCTAACGTTATTAGATCAAAGATCGACTAACTTACTTGGCACGTGTCATCAAATCTAATATGCCTTATTATATTATCATTATCATTAGTGAATAACTAGCTACCTCTCACGCTGGTCTGTTGAGTTTACTCTGCTTAGCATTAACCTAGTATCTAAATCATGCAATGTACCGAGCTAAGCTAACTTTATTAGCCAGTCCGGTACGTAACTTACACGGATGAAATGTCCTCTTGGTGGCCTGTTGTGGAGAAAATGGCTATCCGGTGCTGAAGCCAAAAATGGTCCGCAAGGTCCAGGTGGGGGCAAGTGTCCAGGTGGAGGAACACCACAGGGCCCCCCGAGTCTGAAAGGAGGGCCATGGGGAGGAGGAGGCCCAAACGGCGGAGGTCCATGTGCAGGTTTACCGGGCCGGTACATGCTCGTGTTCAGCAGGGCATTTCACCTCAAGAATCACTAAGTGAGGAAACCAAATCAAAGGAAAAACAGGGTCCACGCGTGACTGTGCGGAGCTACTGCAGCAGTCAGCAGAAATGCAACAGTGACGTAGAAAAACATCCGGTATTGAAGAATTCAAAATAAAGGTCTAGCTCAGTTTTCTCATAGCTTTCAGCTGCTCATCCAGACATACAGTCATGGATACATACAGTCATGGATACATACATGACATACACCGCGTATATATAATCTACAGGACCAACCCATGAACGACATCCGATGAATTTGTGTAGATAGAAAATATAATGGACGAGAATCAAAGTCACTCATTAAAAATAAAAGCTCATCCAATGGACAGGTGGAAGATGATTGTTTAAAGGACCAATACAACCATGTAAAAAAACTCCAATACAAGTTTAAGTCCTTCATTCAAAATTATTTACTTCATCTACAGCAACTTGACCAGCCCCTCTGCCCTCTTCACCTCCCCACCTGCCTTCCCCCCATACCACCCAGCCCCTGTCTTTGTTTCCCCTGTGTCTCCAATGGAGCTGTCCAACTTAATGGCAGGAATGAGAATCTCCACTTGTGTTGTGGGTCCCATCCCATCCAATCTTGTCAAGGACTGCCTCCACACTATCTCCTCAGTCATCATTACAGAAATAAATAACTCCTCCTTTAGCTCTGGTTCAGTCACCCAAACTCTCAATTTGGCTGCTGTCACCCCCATCCTTAAAACATCTGGATATCTTGAGCAATTTCCAGCCCATCTCCAATCTCCCCTTTCTGTCAAAAATACTGGAACATCACCTCCCAACTCAAAGCCTAACTCATTTCCAACGACTTGTTCGAACCATTTCAATCCAGTCCTCCTCAAAGACCTCCTCCTCTCCTCAGACTCTGGTCACACAGCATTCTCATCCTACTCAACCTCACTGCAGCCTTTGACACAATTAACCACACCATTCTTCTCTCCTGTCTTGAATCCTCCCTTAACATTACTGGTACTGCCCTTTCCTGGCTAAAGTCTTATCTCACTAACAGACAACAGTTCATCAACATCAAAAACGGTACCTCCTCCACCGCTTCTTTGTCCCAAGGCATCCCCCAGGGTTCGGTGCTTGGTCCTCTTCTGTTCATCCTCTAATTGCTCCCCCTTGGTAACATCATACATCATCATGGTCTCCACTTCCACAGCTATGCAAATGAAGCTCTACATCTCCACTAAATCCATCACCACTGCAACTCACTCCATCCTTACCAACTGCCTCACTGAAATTAAATTATGGACTGCCTTTTTCCACCTAAAGAACGTAGATCCACCTATCACTCTCCCTCTCTGCTGCCAAAACTTTGATCCATGCTTTCACAACATCCAGAATTGAGAAAGAACATCCAGAGTCCTAAATGAACTCCAGTACATGCCGAACTCGGCCATTCACCCACTCCCAATCCTGTGACCACATCACTCCTGTTCTCCACGACGTCCACTGTCTTCCTGTCCCATAACAGATCCAATTCAAAGTCCTTCTCCTCACTCACAAAGCCCTCCATAACCAGGCCCTCTCTTACCTTACCAACCTGCTCCACCACCACACTCCCTCCCACGGCCTTTGCTCCTTTGATGCCAACCTCCTGTCTCAGCCACTCAGGACCAGTCAATGGACCTGGGGCAACAGAGCCGCTGCTCCCTTCCTCTGGAACTCTCTCCTCAAACACAACCGAGACTGCACAGATCTGTCCATGTTCAAATCTATAATCAAAAGACATCTTTTCAGAACTGCTTTTGAAATGTGTGATTATTAATGTGTCATATGTTTTTTAGTGTTGTTTTCTAAGCTATATGTTTTTAGTCTATGATATATGCTTTGAGTATTCTTTTTCTATGATCATGTTATCTAATGTAAAGTGTCTTAGAGTATCCTGAAAAGCGCTCCATAAATAAAATGTATTATTATTATCATTATTATTATTAAGAGTCCCTCAACTGCACACAAGGGGTCACAAGCCAAAACTGTTGGAACCACTCGTTCAATCTTTATCAGTGTGTTGAAATTTATGTTAAATTTTGATCTTAAAAGTAACCAGTAACTATAGCTATCAAATTAATGTAATGGAGTAAAGAGAACAATTCTCTCCTTTGAAGTACAAAGTATAAAGTAGCAGACGACAAAAATACTTACAGAATGTACTATTACCTTAAAAACATACTTGAGGAAATGTATTTAGTTACCTTCCACCACTGCTGAGTGACATACTCACATTGGCTAAATGTTGTAGAATATTAATATAGTCATATTTAACATTTTAATAAATGCTTCTTTTCCTTCAGTATATTATTTAAATCTAGAAGCCAAATGATATACTGTACATACAGTAGTAAGAGATGATACATATTTTTAACTTACTTGTTTATGAATTATTATCAGTTCTTATTTAGGCTTCTTTTTTAGCCTGTGTATATATATCTTTTGTACAGTACAGATTTTAATGAGCTCTCTGCAAAAGCCTAAGTTTGACTAATCATAACATTTTACAATTCCAGACATTGACAATCAGAACTCTGAATGAAAAGAAAACAATATTTTCATTTTAGATTTTATTGCTCAGTCACACATTCATGCAATCCAACATCCATATTTGTATGCACACAATCTTCCATGAGCAGAACAAGATGACATCTCTTAAATAAGTAACAAAGGAGACTCCAGTCAAATCTATTGAAACAAAATGAAGACTGCAAAGATGAAGCGGTTTTCAAGTAATCATCAAATTTAATTTAACTATTAAGGATTTCAAGAATCCTACCAGTAATAATGATGTCCACTTCTAATGTCAGATATGCAATAGGTGCACCAACACTGAAATCTGAGGAATCTTGGCTGTCTTTCAAAGGGTGTCCAATATAAGGCTAATTAAGTGTCAAAATGGGGCCAAAACAACAGAGTCCAGTTAATCAACTAACTTTTTATAGCAGAGAGCTGTTGGCATATTGAGGAGGCAGAGAAAAAATTAACACACTAGTATGGAAAAGCAACGGGCCAAATTAGAACTGCCCTCTAGCAGGAAAGCAATAACTCCAAAAACAGCCTGTAGAGTGTAGACAGTATCTGTATGTGTGTGACTAGTGACCTTAGCCAATTTTTAACCATGCTGAAAATTCAAGATTGTATAATAAAATAAGGCATTTTAGATTTGTTGACACATGGCAAATAGTCGATCTTTGAGTGGACTCTGCTGCAATGCCCCACACTGTGTCTTCAACTAGTGTAGTGTCGACCTTGATTAAAGCCTGCTTGGTTGTAGTGCTGCCCGCCATGTTGGAAGAACTGTTCAAACTGTCCTCCTTGGTTGAAATTCTGGCCACCTCTTCCTCCCCAGCCTCCCCCTTGTCCTCCTCCTCCTCGGCCTCCTCTTCCCCTGCCCCCCCGACCTCCTCGACCCCCACCTCTCTCCTGATGCCAGCCTCCATCTTGGTGGTAATTGTCATGGTAACCACCTCCTCCACCTCCTCCATGGTAGCCAGAGTCCTGGAAGCCTCCTTGGTTGTTCCCTCCTCCTCCGTAACCTCCTCTGCCTCCTCCCCCTTGATGACCTCCTGCGTCTTGATAGTGGCCTTGGTTGTAACCACCTCTCCCTCCACCACCTCCATCTCCCCAGCCACCCTGCACCTTCCCCCCTCTGCCGCCCCCTCCTCTACCCCCCCTCTCTCCATGTCCTCCTCCTCCCCTCTCATAGCCTCCACGGCCACCTTGGGAGTAGTGATCGTAGCCCCCCCTACCGCCTCCATGCCCACCCCCACCGTAGTGTCCTCCGCCTTGGGGTGCATCCTGACGCTTCTGCCAGGAAGGCATCTCTGGAGGTGGAGGCTCAATCTCACAGGGTCTGCCTCCTCTGTCCGGCACTCGGCCCATTAGAACCTGAGAAAAAGGACATGTATTAAAATAAGATGGCTCCTAGTGAAGTGGACAACTATGGCCTCATTTTTTTACCTTGCTTGTATGAGATTAAGTTTTTCAGTATGAATGAACATGTCAGGCAAAAAATATTTAAACTTAGGACAGATGCTGGAGCTTCTGCTTAAAAAGTTTTTTATTTTTCTTTGGACAGCTGAAGAAGTTCTCAGTGCTTGAAAATATAAAGTTGCTTGAAAAGTACATCCTGAACTTTCTGAATGTTTTATACAAAACCAAATATTTGTCTGAATAATAAAGCTAGTAACATCTTTTTAAAAAAATGTTTAATGTCTTTAACAAGATGAAGTAAGTTTTGCACAACAAAATGATCATGATCTTTCAGAACTGGGCAGATGACTCCACAAGTACTTGCCCTAGTAAATCCCAGCGCAGCCAAACATTTACAAAGATCAGTCTGGTTAAAGGACTAGTCTGGTGATAATCTATATATCCTTTTTTTTTTTTTTTTTTTTTTAAATTGCCCACAAATCACCAATTAAATCATCATCGAAGCCTGATATATCTTCTTCCTCTGTGTCATAGAGCTCCATTGTTAAACTATTAAAAACACATCAATGAGTCACACTGTTGCACTGGGTGACATGTTCCTTCATTACCACGAACACACACTGAAGTTTATTTTGAGTCGATCCCATACACACCAGAAATATTCAATAAAGCACAAGACGTGAATTAATTCTCTGCTGAAAATAGTCCCCAACACATGCACTATTCCCTCCTCTTTGAGTAATGTTTGCTAAAAACTATAGTGACCAGCAGTTTGAGGAAATAAATGAGCCTTTTTAAAAATGTGACTATAAATTTTGACCCATTTTTAAAGAGAGATATATATATATATATATATATATACACATACACACTGTATATACCAGTGATCAGTGATGGAAATGCTTACTTCAAAAATCTGCTTCAGCCTTTGTAGGTTTCAGTACACATCAAATTTTTTTGTTTAGACCACACACCGACCAGTCTTGAAACTTTTGCATATCCCGTAAAAATAGTATAAAATAACCAATAAAATTCTATAATTAGCATTAAGTAGAAAAAATGGTTCACCTTATTAATAGCACAAGCAGTCTTCTCTCTTATCTTGCCACTGCTTGTACGTAGGATTTTTGAGAAGTCTTGTCGAGCAGAAAGAAGGTGGGCAACAGAGATTATGCTTTTAGTGTTGAGGGCAGTACGCAGAGGCTGGTAAACTTTGGCCAACTTTTCAGCCTGTGTCTGTAGGAGGACAAACAAAAAAAGGAATCTCATTTACTTTTGGAAAGCAATGGATCAGGTACATTAGTCATATGTCGCAGAAAAGTAGGCCAAAACACAATATTTTGAGTAACAATGAAAACAGGCATGCAGGAGCACTGGTACACTGCACTGCAAATCATGCTTGACACATGTACTTGAACAAGAACAACTGATCTTAAATACTAAGAGGCCTGAGAGGAGACTCAAGTAGTAGAAGTCTTGAAGTGTTGGTGTCACTCGTGCCTATTCGACCTAGATGTTCCAAGAAATATGGAACCAGAGGAACTAATTTCAGGAACTAGGAGCTAAAAGTAAGCCATGTAGATTATGCAAATTAGACCCATGGCGGATTAAAAAAATGACAGCATTGTTTAAAACACAGTATTAACACATGAGGAAACAACACAGAGTCCTACTGTTGTTTTTTGTATTTACTGTTGTGTGACTGATGTGTGAGTTAGATGTAATGAATGAATAAAAAGGAGAAATGCAGAGGTACACATGGATGAAACAGTACACGGGTTGAAGCAGCCCCGATTTATGTGTTTGACCAGTCAGCGATGGGTTAAAACCCCGCCTGTAAACTTCCTGAGAGTTTAGAAAGTAACACCCCCAGACCAGGGACTATCCTGCAGGAACTAAATTTAGTCCCTGGTCTTCTGGTCGAAACACAGGTTTAGTTCCTGAGTTCCTCAAAATGTTCTTGGTCCAGTGGGGGAGTTCCTGTGATGGAAAAACCCTATCTATCTATCTATCTATATATGCACATACATATACACACACACGAGTTAGAAGTGTTGGTGTGGCTGCACTCAAGGTCAGAATATGATCAAATTAGCAGAAACACTTATTTTTTTTATTTCTCTACATGCTTTACGTGTATAAGCTTGACTATTTTCACTTCATCTTCTCTTTGTTAAACAAACTCCGCATCCATAACCAATTCTCCTTTTTCTCCTCAGTAGGACAGCAGATCTGATTGACCTAACTATTGCTAAAGCAAACACAAGTGTACAAAGGAACCCTGTTAAAATCCATTGTTTGTGCTTTCAGATTCAAGTTTCCACATACCTTTGCTCTGTCAGACCAACCAAAAGACTGCACTGTTACATCCAGACGTTTCAACAACATCTTCCTTCTCACTTCATACTCATTAACAAGTGCTTGGTTTATAGCTTCAATTTTTTCCTGGCAAAAACAAGGAAAAGAGTCATTTAGTGATGCACTATCCCACTGATATGTTGTATGTCTTCGTCATTTTTCAGTATTTACCATGTGCACAGGTCCAAGGGCCTTCTTCATCAAAGGCTCTCCAACGTGATTTGGTGGGACTCTACTCATGGCTTCTTTCAGCTAAGAAAAATGGACAATAGGCAGATGTAGTATGTAGTATGGACAAAAAGTCACAACTAAAACTACAATTAAAAAAAGTGTGTGGGGTTTGCAGCTTTTGAAAGGGACTGGCCAGCTTGAAATACAGATTTTTTCCTGCTAGATGCTGTTTTGTTTTTGTTGCGAGTACACACCTTCTTCTCAATTCCACTGAAGAACTGGAACATAGTGATGTTGGCCGGAGGCTTGGACATTCCCAGCGCCATGCAGATGCCCTTCAGTTCCTGGAACATGGGGCTGCCCGACTCCTGGGCTTTTTTCTGAGGTTTGTTAACCAGGATCATCCTCGCTGCCTCCAACTCAGACACCAGAAATGCTGAGATACAAATTGGATTTGGTTAAATTCCTTCCCCCATTACACCATGTTTAAGTTAAAGAAAGTAAAATTTAAAGAATTGGGAAAAACTGTTAAATAAGGCCAGAAGAAATATAGGAAAGTATAGCAGAGAAAGTCCTAGGACTGAACATAGCTAACAAAAGAAGCAAAATATAACAAAAAGACACCAGTAATTTAATTATAGTATATGAACTCTATCTGTGTTTGCTTAAGCATAGGAGGAAAGCCATTAGCCCCGCACCCGCACTGCCAGACCAATTCGCCAATGCAAATTAGTCTGGGACCTCTCAGTTCATTTTTGATTTCCAAGGGGCATTATCAATGGGCACAGACCAAAATGACACAATTGGATAGACCTACAACCAATCAGAGCAATGAAATGTGTGACAAAGTGCTGAGCAACATAGCCCTTAGTATAGTCATCATATCAGATAAACAGGTCAGCTGGAAATCTGTCTGAACAGGAGGGGAGCCAGACGCCTCTGCCAGAGCAAATAAAATGAGCTTGCAGATTCGTCTTGTTCTCAAGATAGAAAGCCTGTAAAAGACCTTTCTTGTGCCTGACATTAAGCTTGTTTGGGGTGAATATAACCTCTGCTGGAAAGTGGATGAGAGCAGATGGCTGCAGCCAGGGAAAGTGACAAAAACTCTGACCTGCTAGCCTCCAGCAGAGATGTGGAGCTACAGAGGTCTGCTAACCTCACTTCTTTCTAACTCCACACCCCCAGATTTTTTTGTCATTTTCAAACTTGTAGTCTTAAGCCCCAACCGATGCTGACTCAACTGATATAACTTGAGGCAAATTTCACACAGCTCCCTCTAGAGACATAAAGGGCTTTATACTACTTTTTTCACACGTGCAGTAGTACTCCCCAACACCTGGAGACACACGCTGATGTACAATTGGTGGAGTTGTTTTTTATCCTTGTGTTCTTTGATGTTTTTCATGGATTATATAAAGTACTTTAAATTGCCTTTGTGTAAGAAATGTGCTATAGAAATAAACTTGCCTTGCCTAGTGAGTGAGCCAATAGCATTAGCTCAAAAGTGACACAAAATAAATGTATTTGCAACTCTATGTCAGATAATCTTAAATGATTCTGTAGATAGGTCTGGCAGCTGTGTGGGATATTCATTCAAATATTTTGGGCTACCAGATGTTACTTTGCCATTTTCCCTTTGATTATAAGGTAATGTCACAATTATCCCAGCTAGTGAAGGTAGTTTATCATCACTGCCAAATTTAAACACATGGCCCCTAAAATAGTTCAAGAAATAAATCAACTTTTTTAGTTACCAATACTAGTATTTATCCTGCTATTAGTCAGCAAAATGTATTCAAATGTTATCAAGGGGCTTACTATCACACATGATTTAACAGGAAAGGTTTGAAAAAGTTTCAGATTTCATGAAGTGTTATTCATCAAAATGCATTATATGTATCCTTGAGGTAAAATGAACATGTTGAATGCATTTCCTCCCTCATAAAACATCTGCAGTTTTAAAATATTTTAAATCCTGTATTGTTTCCATCCATGTTTGCTTGCTAGCAGTCTTCCTTTTAATGCATTTCTTAATGTGTTTCTTAGTATGTTACCCCCACCTGTAGGTCAGTCGAATAGTGTGAAACCAGGCAGCAATGTGCATCACGTCTCCCTTGTGCTAGTCCACATGCACGAGACAAGTGAAACGGGGAACCACATCACTTAAAAACATTGCTCTATCACGTTATTAGTGGTCAAAATCTCCACAGTGTACCTTTAAAAGGTGGTTATCAAACTTGAACATGAACTAATACAAATGGTTTGCTCTTGTTATTGAAGTACTGGGACTTGATGTGTATAAGTATGGTGTAAAATACGAGTCAAAGTATCCTGGTTTGGCAATGAAACAAAACATAAACAAGACCAAAAAAAACAACAACAAAAAAAAAAACTACCAGAACCTGCCGTTTAAAGCTCCTACACACCCATGACACACCCACACAGGTGTTTTCACTGATTCAGGGTTTTCCCTGGATTTTTTTTGAGACAAAGGTGACAAAGGTTTGAGAATGTGCATGGTGCGGCATACAGTTTCTGCACCTACCTTAAGAATGTTGTGTACTTAGGTGAAAAAAATCATGATCTGATTGACAAAAGTGCCCATAGGGATTTAAATTTGATCCCAAGATGGAACAAATGGACAGATAGACTGTCTGGATGCTGCACTGCCCTCGCAGTTGAGTTCCGCCTTTTATCTCACACCATCAATATCACATGCCAGAATTTTCACCAAAGGCGGTGGCCAGTAATAGAAAGGCAGCTGCCTTTGAGTTAGACAGGCAGGGAGAACCCTGCTTATTTTGCCTCATTAAACGTCCTGGCAGGACTATGCGTGAGGTGATGGTGGGGTGGGAATATTTATTTATTTAACATTCTTATCAGTACTTGCAGTTTGGTAACCTCACATAATTCGCAGCCTCCCTTCACTTAACTTTAACCTGAGCAGAAGTCTAACCAGCCAGAATAACTGAACACATCTGAGTGGGTGTGCAGAGCCTTGCAAAACTAACACAGGCTGAAAACACATGCTTTTACTGCCATCTAATGGTTGCTACATGTTATGTTGACACCCTGTGCAGAATGACGCCTAACAATATACAGTATGATTGTGCAATACTATATCGCAGCTGGGTGTGGAACCGTACATGAAAAGTGTAAGAGACTTTAACCTTTCAGCCCACAAGTCAATGCAACAATACTCGTTTCCATGAAAGATTCAGTGTTAAATTGCTCTTTTAAAAGAGGAGTTTCAAAGTGTTGTTATCATACTGAGCAACAGCAGGCAGTCGTTCCTGTTGAGAAGCCTCTGGGTGATGTCTCCGCTAGTGAGGGCAGAGTAAGGACAGGCAAGCTCTGACAGTAGACCGCTCATCTCCAGCTGGAAACCCTCCGCCTCGCTCGGACCTGGGATGGGTACAATGACAAACGCAGAGGACATGATGTCACAAGACAGAAAATAGTCTGGTTAGAACTCACACATACCCAGTCTAAGCCATCAGCTAGTTACACTGGTGGTGTTAGCAGCAACTTGACAGACTTCAAACAGAAACCTTCAGTGCTGAAGATGATATTCATGTATAATTTCTATTTTTGCCAGATTGTGCTGTAGCTCTGTAATTTCTATCTGCTCAGCCACATAAATACATAGAAAGCCTAACTACTTACTCCAAGCTCTGTTTTTTCGGGGTTGAAAAATCAAATAAACTAAATTTGGAGTAATGCATCAGGTCTTTCCATGTCTCTACAAATGGCATGTAACAGGTGTGTGTGGTTGTCCAGTGACATGAGAAATGTCAAAATGTAGGTATGGACTAACATCAGTTAAAATCTTAGAAATCTAATGAAATTCAGTCCCAAGCACGCGGTAATTGAACGTTTTTGTACAAGCTATATTTTCAACACGTCACCTCCAGCCTGATTAAGTTAATCATGGTATTTCCTGCTCCATGACAGTAAACACAAAGCATAGCATGTGTCATTCAACAATGTAGTTTACTTTTATTTCCTTGGGCATCGTCATTGTCAATAATTAAAAATGATACTAGAAGAAACATTTGGTGTTAATCTTGTGTCACTATTGAATTGTGCATCAGAAGCAACTTAAGACAGAATATGTCTTACAGTTAGTGGCATGGACATTTTCCTCCAGCTTGCTGTAGAGTCTAAGCTCTGAGACGATCCAGGCACAGAGTTTAGTGAATTCAGGTGAAGCTGCCCCTCCACTCACAGCAGAGTCCAGAGACCCTTCCTCCAACAGTGGGCCTTGGTACCTTCAAAGACACACATAGCTCACATTAAAACACATGCAATCTGAGCCACAGCTCTTTGTCAATCTACAAACTAATTTGTAGTTGTAAGCCAAACTACGTTTAAAAAGATGCTTATTTAAAGATGTCTTTATCATTGCTAAACGTAAATGCCGCACAGAAATTAGCAAAGGACCTCCAGTGATTTGAGAGCAGCTCCAGGATATTTGAGCATATCAATAATTACAACAGATAGATACATAACGTAGATAAATACATAGATAGATAGATAGATAGATATTTTTAGAAAGTGGGGCTGGAATTGGTTAACAGAAAGGAATGTGTTGGAACTGATCCTGATGGGAATCATGACGGGGGCAGCTTCTGCTGACACAGCTTGTGGCACAACATGTAAAATCCGTCTGTATGTCGACTGCTTCGCATGTAGATAGCTATGATGCAATGAATAGTTATGGGAAAATTATAAACTGTCAGACCAACGTTGGCTAGCTACAACAGCAGGTTAGCTAAAGCACGCTCCATTGCATTGCGCTGGATAAAATAACAGAGACTAGGCTGGTCATTGTTGAAATGCGAGCATTTGCAAATCATCTTCACACAGCGGTATACTTATTAGGTTCCCTTACTTACCCTAAATCTTCAAGAGAGACGAGTATGTCATTCTCCATCCCAATAATTTATAGTTATGTTCTAAAATAACGTAATGTCAAACCGGGTTTTCACATCAGCCAGCTCAGCTGATACACGTTTAACTTCTACTTCTTCTTCTTTAGATTTATTGGTAGTTGGCAAACCGTCTTATAGGCCCATTACCACCATCTACTGGAGTGACTAGGGCAGGGAAAAAAAACATCTCTGCTAAACATGTTTCTCTTTAATTAATTAAAAATAGATGTTACATGATTCCTTCCCAATAAGATTTCCTGACGTAATATAATGTTTTGTTTCCTTTAGTGCTGATGCTATTTTATTATTATAATCAGTCTTTATTAAACAAGGACCATACATAAAAAACATTAATCTCAAAATGAGATGTTTTATGCCAGATTTAGCTATTAGCTAATTTCCATCTGCAGTCCCTGGGCAGGTACACAGAACAATTACCAGATAATAAAAACATGAATGTACATGTGACACTATTGCATAGTCTCTGTCACACTAAGAATTCTACAAACAAATCTAAAAACACACATCAACATATACCAGCACATTCATGCAGTACAGCTATAGGATTACAGTTCATTACAATTTAAAATCTAAATCACTGTAAAATAAATGTTGACATGACTGGTTGCTCAATATCCATTTTTTGCACCATGGGAAAAAGAATGAAAGTCTGTGCAAGTTTTAAACTCACCTGGAAGAATATCCCCCATTGCTGTAAATGAAAAAGCAGATTATGCAAAAGCAGTCCACCACATAGGGATGTGTAAGTCTGAGTTTAGAGCAGATTGAGAGGTTCTGCTCATTTGCTCAGAGCAGAGATGAAAAAAGCTCTTCAGTGGTGGAGGAGCAGCATTGTGAATTATCTGGAATACCAACTGAACTTCTGAAAACAGAATGAGATTTTCATGTAATTTAATGATTTAAGGCTTGTTTAAAAAGAATTTCACCTGGTTTCAGCACAGTCTTACTGGCCTGGGACCAGCACGATATACAATAATGAAGATGTGAAAAAATCATTGCATGCAAAAACGTTTTTGATGCTTCTATTGTTAATGAGTTCCTAATATGTCTTAATTTAACCATGTTATATTTCAATTTTTGACTCATCTTTTAATATGGCTTTCAAAAGTCAAGTTGGAATCCAAAGTCATACCTAAATATTTAACCTCATCAACATTTTTGATTATTTGTCCATTAACACTATGCTGTGGATACAGTTTGTTTTTGTTTAATGAGAGCTTAGTGGCCATTTGTTCAGCATCTTTCCTGTGTCACCAGCTGCTTTATTAGGAACATCTGTGCAATCTAATCCAATCCAATACAACAGTTCTGCCATAAATTCAGTTTTTGTTGACATTGTCAGAAAGTTGATTATTCTACTTTATGTTTATTATTGAGGTCGTGGTGGGGATGGTGGTGTAATGGACTGCATTATATTGAAAAGTGTTCCTAATATTTTTGTCCCCCTCATATATGTTAATGGAGTAGATATTAAAAATGCCCCAGTGACAATGTATTGGGTGTGTACTTATTTCATGAAGTGTTTGATTAAGCCTTGTATGCCAGAATGTTAACGACGGTCATCACTACCAACATGCATTGGTTCAGACATAATTTGGTGAAATCTTTGTACATTTGGAGATAGAATAACCAAGACGACGTCACCTTTATATCTGAAAAAAATCTTGATAGTTATGATCAGTTCATAGATGTATTCAACTTCCCTTGCCCTTAGAGAATTTAAAACAAATGAAGGTCTTGTCATTGTACAGTTTCATAGTTAATACCTTCGACTGTATACTGTATAAACATCTTATAAACAGTACATGGTTTAAACAGGTATATCATATAACATTTCACCAGAATCTAATTAGGAGGCCTCCATTTAAAGGCCCCCTTCAGACATCTTTTAAGATGTTTGTAAACTACTCTACTGAATAATAATTTGTCTGATATATTTTTTCCACAAAAAAGTTAGTTTGTTAAAATAACCAAAAATACATCTCCTCCTTCTTCCTCATTAAAAATTACTCAATCTATAAATATGCAAATATATTTTATTTTTATTTTATTCAGAAGTTTAACCATTGGACAGAAGATGTCCCCTACTTCACTGTAAAGTCCATTTTCAGTGTGTGTGCACTGAGGGCATCAAGTTTCCACATCACTTTTGTGTAAGTTGACTATTGGACAAGAATTGGCTTCCAAAATATTTGTAATGTCACAAATCATACCCCCCTTAAAATCTGATTTTCAATGAGCACAGAGAAACTTTTCACTTTCAGCAGATGAATGTGCAAACAAACTTAAGAGTGTTAAACTCTGCACATAGATCATTCAGCACAGTGAAGCTCAAACACTTGAAAGATGCTACATAAATAAAATTTATTTTATAATCAACTCTGCACTAACATACAAAACACCTTAAAAATGAAATGTCTCATGAAAGATTAATAGAAAAAGATTTAATCCAAATGTTTAAATGACTCAGAAACACACCTTTGCAATATAGTCACATTCATGAATGTGACCTGTGAATTCTGTTGTTATTGTGTTGAAGCCCTCCCACAAGATTGCACTTGTTAGTCCACTACATTCATCTGATGGCAGCAGTTGCTATTACTTTATGATGACTCACATGAAGTTTGCATGCAAATCACACAGTCAATTTATATGTGTGTCTATGGATTAAACCCCACTGGTAAGAACTCAGTTTGGACCAGCTGTAACCAAAATGCTGCTTAACACACAATTTGCAATAACAGTCTCCTGTTTAACCATTGAGTTGAGCCGAGTTTCATGTCCAGCCACTGGAATTCAGCCGGGATCAACAAACCAGTGCAATGAGATGAAGAGGGCCAATTTGAAAAGCTAGGTGATGATTTTCAGGGAGAACAGAGGTACTATAAAACATATCATGTTACAGGGAGTATGTTGGATTCTATGTTAATATCAAAAATATCACACAGTGGATAATTCATACTGAAAAACATGTGATGGGCCCAGTGCACCAAAAGCAGTGAAGCAGCAGTGTAGAAAACACACAAAGACAAGTGATATTATTCTTACTTTCCAGATCTGCAGAATTTCAGGTGAGTGTTTAGGTCTGTTTGTTCAGTAAATGCAAACCACTCTACATTGGAACTATTTTCAATAGAGGAATAAATTGTATTTGAAGCAAAGTTCTGTGCATGATTGTTCTCAACAGCCAGTACTGATTAGTAAACACAAGAAGCAATCACAATAATCCAATCCTTGTAGATATATCGTGTATATGAAAAAGGGGACTCTGTGGGTTTACAGATGTAATAATCCTGTGATTATATCCACACACAAAATCTTCGAACAAAACATTAAGGATAAGTTACATTTGATTTTCCCCTTTATGTGAAATGTGTGACGAAATTAAGTTTGCCTTGCCAAACATAATGTCATTTACGTGTCTATGGTGTTACCTGGTGTTACATATAATGTTAAAATAGGATGCGTTAGCATCATCCTTTTTAAACTGTGAAACCAAGTTGTTCCATCTCATTTCACTTCCCACCATAACCACTGATCCCCTAGTAGGACTACAGACAGAAATGTAAGCATGAATACTGTATATGAGTAATGCATATGGGATAGATGTCTTTAAAACATATCATCTTAAAACAACATATTCTCCCAACCTACATTATTTGCAAAGTAAGACAGAGAGGACAGACTTCAATCAAATGTTTTATTGTGTAAAAAAAAAAACACAATAAACTGATGTTTAAAAAACAACAACAAGAAAGCATCTTGGTTAACTGTGTTTAGTCAGTTCAGTGTTCATGTTCACAGTTTTCCCTGGAGCCCCTTCTTAGTCTCATAAACAAGCTGCGCCAGCTTGAACTCAAACTCATCCAGTTCGGGTGTTGGCAGAGTCCTGGCAAACTCTATCAAAGATGTAAATCGCTGTGCAAACTTGTCCTCTTGTGGCTGCCTCAACATTTGCAGCTCCTCCATGTGTTTACGCTGCCTCTCCACCCATGACGCACTCCACTCTTGAATAAATGACAGGAGCTGCGAAACAGATGCCTCCTCGTCGCTCTCTGCCCGCCGCTTGGCTGCCTTCCTCCTCCTCCTTGCCACATCCAACTGTGGTGAGGAACACACCAACGGTGCCCCCTGGTTGTCTTGCAATGCCCTGGTGGATTCCAGGACTGACTGCCTGCTTGTATCACTGCTCTCTGACAGGTGGCTGTGCTGGGTGGGTGTGTAGTGGTGCTGGCCACGGCTCACAGAGAGGTCAGTGTCCCGGCTTGCCAAGCAAAGGGGCTGGCTGCTGATCTCTGGCTGACTCGCATTGATGACTGACGACTGTGGCCCATCAGACGATATAGCAGTCTCTCTCTGCAGAGACAGCATTGCAAGTTTTAAACTCAGGAATTAAAACACATCCATTGTTGTGTCAGCTCCAGTCAGTTGCTTTGTGCTAGCTAGTTAGTAATATTAGCAGCATGCTCAGTGGCAAGAAAAGCAGCATGCTAGCTGGCAGTGGGAAGTGGCTATCTTTGAGGAGAAAAAAACTCTTTCGAGAAAAGAGCAAAGACAGAACAAGCAAAAAACACAGCAGACCTATGTGGTGGTAAATGCACATTCATGAAGAAGACAAAACATAATTACCTCATCCTTGACCATGTTGTCCACTGTCTGGCGGTGTTTGACGAAGGTGCACAGCCAGGACAGTTGGGTGTAAAGAACAGGAGTCTTTTCCCCTCCAGTTGTTCCATTCTGCCTACCCTTCAGCGCCCTCTTTTTTGCTTTTGCAAAGCGATCACGAAGCTTGTTCCACTTCATTTTCACCTCTTCTGGGCCACATCCCACTATCTCGCCAATCTGTCGCCAAGAATTCAGTGTTTTCTGTGTATCTTTGTAGTCACGGAGGGATGCATCATACAAATGAGGATAAAGACGCACAGCCTCAGACAGTCTCTCCTCGAAGGGGTTCATGTCGCAGGTTGCAGGTTTAACACAGAAAGCAATGGAAGTAGCTGTGTGAAGAATGAAAAACAACAGTTTGAGAGAGGTGCTAAATAAATACAATTTTCACACCTTCATACACCTGGCCAGTCACTGACTTGGGTGTGATTGTCTGTTTTGGGAAGTTCAAAAAATGTCAGACAATCTCCCCTCCTCCACCATCTGAAAAGCAGCCTATGATGGGTGGGGGTTTCAGATGCTATTAGACCACCTGAAAGGAATTTGGTTTGAAGTATACAGTAAATCAAACTTAATATAGCCACTTACTTGAATTCTTAAGTTTAACTTGTTGGGGTACTTAAGCTGACCAAACTTAAGGAATGTTTCAGGACAGCCATTCAAGATCATTTGTCACTGTGCGAAGAATACAGTTTTAACATTTTTGTCAAAGTCATTGACTTGACTATTGAACTCAAAAATTGCAACTTGTTGAGATGCCCCTCCACTCACAGCAGAATCCAGAGACCCTTCCTCCAACAGCAGGCCTTGGTGCCTATTAATCTGCAATACAGATTTGGTTTAGCAAAGCCAATATTGACTCTGGAGACTTGTTGCCAAATACCTCCAGCGTTCACCAATACAGCCATACTATATTTAAAAATCTGCTTATTTAAAGATGTCTTGATTATTACTAAACATAAATACCACACAGAAATTAGCTCAGGACCTCCAGTGATTTGTGAGCAGCCCCCGGATGTTTGAGCATATTAATAATTACGACGCATACATAAATAGATATTTTTAGAATGTGAACGTCATTTTATCAAAGTCCATTTTTGGCTCAACAAACTCAGTCTGGCCGATATTTACATATCGAGAGCTATGATGCTCATACACTCACTGGCTACTTTAATAGGTAAACCTGTGCAATCTAATGCAATCCAATACAATGGCTCTGCCATAAAAAAAATCTACATTTATCAAGCTTATACGTTTTCAGTTTTTGTTGACATTGTCAGAAAGTTGATTATTCTACTTTATGTTTATTATTGAGGTCGTGGCGGTGTATTGAATGGTGTTCTCACATTTTGTCCACTCCATTAACATACATGAGGGGGAAAAATATTAGGAACACTTTTTTAATGTAATGCACTTCAGTACAACACCACCATCCACTACGACCTCGATAATAAAAAAAGTAGAAGTAACACCTTTCTGACAACAAAAACTAAAAATGTATAAGTTTCGTAAGAGTAGAACTTATGGCAGAGCTGTTGTATTACATTCAATTAGATTTCACAGATGTACCTAATGAAGTGGCTGGTGTATATAGCTAAGGAAAAATCATCTTACGACGTGCTGTCCGACCACGTCGGAAATCAAATGTGTTTATAGTTGATCCGAACGGCTTCACTCAAAGGCGACTGTCACAGAGAGGGGAGGGAGCGGGGAGACCTGATATCTGTTAAACTGGCAGATAAGGGCGCAGATTTTCAGACAGGCTCTCCTGGAAGACAATCATAATGTTGCACTCAGCTGTTCACATGAAACGTGAAATAAACAGTTGTATCAAGAATAAAAAAAGGAGAGATAGACAGAGAAGTTGAAACCGTGGCTCCTCTCTCACCTCTGCACAGCTGGCCAATCACTGCGTGAAGGGGGAGTGAATGTCGGCTTGTCCGTTTCAGAAAGTTACAGAAATGACCGTGCACCTATTCGCCGTCGGAAAGGTGCCGGGGGAGGGGGGTTAACTGGATTTTCACCGTCCGTTAAGCATGTCTGAGGGACTATACAGCAGCCTTAACATCACTAACGTACAACAGTAACTTAGCTGTTTAGCTAAAGCAAGCTATGTTGCATTGCGTTGACTAAAATAACACAGCAGTATACGTATTAGATTCTTTTACTCACCCTAAATCTTCAAAAGAGACAGAATGTCCGTCCCTATAATCTATAGTTATGTTCTAAAAACACATAATGTCCAGCAGGATTTTCACATCAGCCATCTGCTGCTTCTTCATCTTTTTCTCTTTGGAGTTTTACGGCAGTTAGTATCCTTCATGTTGCATTACTGCCACCTCCTGGTTTAGTATCCAAAAAAAAGTCCCTAAAAAAACAACCGTCTTCTGCCCTCTCCACTACCTCCATACTATAAAATACTTTTTGGATCATTCAATTTCCCATCCACCTCCGGTATGTTTTACACAACCACAGCGCGCTGGTAGGTACCACAATACATATCCCACACAGAACTGAGAAACAATTGTATTGAATTTGTATCACTATAAAATTGGGAGAGTAATGGGGAGCCCCTGGGACAAAATCTTAATGTAGGTCTGTGGTCTAATTTGTCAGCATAGGGGTCCTTGATGTGAAAAGGTTTGAGAACCACTGGCCTAAATTCTCTGCTTCCTGACACATGTTCACAATGGCCTGTTTTCCTATAATGAAAAGTGTGCTGTTAAGATTACTATGTTCCATACTCATTCTTCTAGTTGTGGCACGCTCTCCATGTTTACCCCTACCTCTTGTCACCCCCAACATTCTATGTTGAATGTAAATGTTTTCCTTTGGCTGCATGATCCCAAATTTGTTGCCAGTCTTGATAAATTTCCTCTCTGATTTTGACAGTTCAATACTTACTTCAACATTTCTTTATTGCTTGTTTGGCTAGTGTTGTGTATCACAGACCTTTGCGGGGAAATATATCTCCTGCAAAAAAGGACAGGGAGAAGAAGTTAGCAAACCACCATCCTACTTTATTATGCTACTTGCTACTTTATTAACAGGCAGGTGAACATAGGTTTGCACTTGAGCAGCTCCCTACATACACTGAGCACCCCCAAAGCACCTTAGCGCCACCTTCAGGTGATAACAGATAACACATAGTGCCCCAAAACAGCACTGGTATTATAACAGTGCATCTTCTCATTGTTAAGCACTTTACGTAATTTTCTTTTATACACCACAGCTAGCTTCTCTGCTTTCTTGTTTCCAACTGTGTGTGTAGGAACCCACATGAACATGACCATTTTAACTTGATTGACTATTCTTGATTGTGTTGGCAATATTCCATATAGAACATCCGGTAACACTTTATAATAAGGTGTCATGTTACTGGAGTTTTTCCCACTATGTTTTGTGAACAAGCTCTAGCAGTGAGTTTGTTTCAACTTGCATTTGAGCACGTTACTTGATCTCCTCTGTTGAGCCTATAAAGCAAAAAGTAGGCTGTTGCATAAGGCTCTATAGTGGGGCAGCTGATTGCAAAATCAATCAGATGATGATATAAGCATGAAATTTTGCATGTGGTTCACTATTAGTCTACTTATTAAGAAATTAACATTATTCAAGCAAAAATCAAATATGGTCACCATTTTTCAAGATGGCCTCCAAATTATGTCTACTGGATGCAATTATCTTCATACATTCAAAACAAACTGTTTAAAAAATTAACATTTGATGGGTCAATTCCTATATTTGGAAAGATGGAGATTCTGTTTTTTCACCATCTATGTTTGTAGGATGGATTTATTGATCATTTTTAGGAGGTTTGAGACATTTTGTGTCTCAGTTGCCTAATATTTTACTTGATGATTCCGTTTTCATGGGAAATGGTTATCTGGATGCATCACTGTTTATTTATTGAACCTTAGAACTGGCACACATGGCTACAAAGTGCAGTGCATCTACTGCCATGTTATTCAGTCTTACATCCATATTTTGTCAACTGTTTGCAACACTTTATGAATTAAAGATGGGAAAATCTGTGCACCGCTTTCGCTACTGACAGGATGCAATTATTTTAATGTATTTCTCATGACATTGATGGCAATTCAAGTTTTTGTCATGTCTGTCTAGACTGTCATCATTATTACCCTAACACAAACACTAACTTTGATTCTCAATGCAGTAAGTGCTTGTTGTTGGGGTAGTTGTATTGACCACTGCATCTTCAGATGTGTGATCTGTGTGTGAATTGAAAACCTCAGTAAGAGATACACCTCAACTTTAGCCACATTCTTTGAACAAAACAAAGGAAAGTGCTTTGAAGTTGGGGTGTGATTCTATACTGTGTCACTACCTAGACTTGATCCAGATTCACAATTTGTATACACATGCCCACCATGTCAGAATGAGTTTTTGGATCTTTTTTGGGAGGTCTTTTGTAAGATATCCCCTTTGTTGAAGAAGCCGTTCAGTGCTAACTCTACTTCTCTGTATTGATTGCAGTTCTTTTGATGTAGTGTCAACTAGGTCCTCCAGGTGGCAATGTGTTGCATCAATGCAAACTCACTGCAATCTAATTGACCACTCAACATCTGCTAACGGCCTGCATGAATTTGAGATGACGGTTGTCTATTCACGTACAAAGAATGTGATTGTTTACTGACCGTTGTCACGGCCATTGAAACTTGATGAAAATGAAGGCGGGGTTGAACGGTAGCACTGTGTATTTAAGATGGGCAAATCTGTGCATCACTCACACTGCTAACAGGACGCAACGCAGAAGAGGCCAGAAAGAAACATCTCTAGACTCCGAGGGAACCTCATGAGTAAAGAAGATTTTTCACTGAGAGTTTGAGTTATTGGCCCAACTTGAGCATTGCCTTGTATTTTGACTACAGTAAGTGCTACTTGTTGGGGCGGTTGCACATGACAAATGCTACAGATTGCAAATGAAGAGAGGTACTATCGGAATCACGTTCAGATCACCTCAAACAGAGACACTGATGATTCTGGTTTTCATAAGTGCTTCTCTTTGGGGTTGTCTTGGTTGTGAGTTCTTCAACAGACATATCATCAGATAAATGCAGAGAGTCATTTCACATCAGTTTTACATGACACGGGAAATGTATGAATCGGTCACTAACATTACCTGAACAGAAGCACTGACTTGGGTCCTGAATGCAGTAAGTGCTACTTGTTGGGGTAGTTTTTCTGACCTCTGATTTCCCAGGCTCCTTTCAAGCTATTTTTCCAAACGCCCATTCTAAATCAGTTGTTACATGAATGCTGTTTTGGCACTGGATGAGTTTTTGGCTTTACCCTGACATGAGCACTGAATGTTCAATTCAGTAAGTGCTACTTGTTGGGGCAGTTTTCATTGACATAAGTAACTGTACATATGAGGAGACATTTCTTGCGGAAATCACTCTCAGATCACCTCAAATACAGCCACTGATGATTCTTGCATTCATAAGTGCTAGTTTTTGGGGTTGTCTTGGTTGGGACAGATTCCTTCATACATATATCTCTACAAAGCGGATGGAAGAAGAAGAAACCACTTTTTTAATTCAGAGACAAATTTCGGTGAGAGATACACTTCAACTTAAGCAACTCTCTGACTTCAACATTAAGAAAGTGCTATATAGTTGGGGTGTATTTCTCATGACATTGATGGCAATTCAAGTTTTTGTCATGTCTGTCTAGACTGTCATCATTATTACCCTAACACAAACGCTAACTTTGGTTCTCAATGCAGTAAGTGCTTGTTGTTGGGGTAGTTGTATTGACCACTGCATCTTCAGATGTGTGATCTGTGCGTGAATTGAAAACCTCAGTAAGAGATACACCTCAACTTTAGCCACATTCTTTGAACAAAACAAAGGAAAGTGCTTTGAAGTTGGGGTGTGATTCTATACTGTGTCACTACCTAGACTTGATCCAGATTCACAATTTGTATACACATGCCCCCCATGTCAGAATGAGTTTTTGGATCTTTTTTCCCCTTTGTTGAAGTAGCCATTCAGTGCTAACTCTACTTCTCTGTATTGATTGCAGTTCTTTTGATGTAGTGTTAACTAGGTCCTCCAGGTGGCAATGTGTTGCATCAATGCAAACTCACTGCAATCTAATTGACCACTCAACATCTGCTAACGGCTTGCATGAATTTGAGATGACGGTTGTCTATTCACGTACAAAGAATGTGATTGTTTACTGACCGTTGTCACGGCCATTGAAACTTGATGAAAATGAAGGCGGGGTTGGGTTGAACGGTAGCACTGTGTCTTTAAGATGGGCAAATCTGTGCATCACTCACACTGCTAACAGGACGCAACGCAGAAGAGGCCAGAAAGAAACATCTCTAGACTCCGAGGGAACCTCATGAGTAAAGAAGATTTTTCACTGAGAGTTTGAGTTATTGGCCCAACTTGAGCATTGCCTTGTATTTTGACTACAGTAAGTGCTACTTGTTGGGGCGGTTGCACATGACAAATGCTACAGATTGCAAATGAAGAGAGGTACTATCGGAATCACGTTCAGATCACCTCAAACAGAGACACTGATGATTCTGGTTTTCATAAGTGCTTCTCTTTGGGGTTGTCTTGGTTGTGAGTTCTTCAACAGACATATCATCAGATAAATGCAGAAAGTCCTTTCACATCAGTTTTACATGACACGGGAAATGTATGAATCGGTCACTAACATTACCTGAACAGAAGCACTGACTTGGGTCCTGAATGCAGTAAGTGCTACTTGTTGGGGTAGTTTTTCTGACCTCTGATTTCCCAGGCTCCCTTCAAGCTATTTTTCCAAACGCCCATTCTAAATCAGTTGTTACATGAATGCTGTTTTGGCACTGGATGAGTTTTTGGCTTTACCCTGACATGAGCACTGAATGTTCAATTCTGTAAGTGCTACTTGTTGGGGCAGTTTTCATTGACATACGTAACTGTACATATGAGGAGACGTTTCTTGCGGAAATCACTCTCAGATCACCTCAAATACAGCCACTGATGATTCTTGCATTCATAAGTGCTAGTTTTTGGGGTTGTCTTGGTTGGGACAGATTCCTTCATACATATATCTCTACAAAGCGGATGGAAGAAGAAGAAACCACTTTTTTAATTCAGAGACAAATTTCGGTGAGAGATACACTTCAACTTAAGCAACTGTCTGACTTCAACATTAAGAAAGTGCTATATAGTTGGGGTGTATTTCTCATGACATTGATGGCAATTCAAGTTTTTGTCATGTCTGTCTAGACTGTCATCATTATTACCCTAACACAAACACTAACTTTGGTTCTCAATGCAGTAAGTGCTTGTTGTTGGGGTAGTTGTATTGACCACTGCATCTTCAGATGTGTGATCTGTGTGTGAATTGAAAACCTCAGTAAGAGATACACCTCAACTTTAGCCACATTCTTTGAACAAAACAAAGGAAAGTGCTTTGAAGTTGGGGTGTGATTCTATACTGTGTCACTACCTAGACTTGATCCAGATTCACAATTTGTATACACATGCCCCCCATGTCAGAATGAGTTTTTGGATCTTTTTTCCCCTTTGTTGAAGTAGCCATTCAGTGCTAACTCTACTTCTCTGTATTGATTGCAGTTCTTTTGATGTAGTGTCAACTAGGTCCTCCAGGTGGCAATGTGTTGCATCAATGCAAACTCACTGCAATCTAATTGACCACTCAACATCTGCTAACGGCTTGCATGAATTTGAGATGACGGTTGTCTATTCACGTACAAAGAATGTGATTGTTTACTGACCGTTGTCACGGCCATTGAAACTTGATGAAAATGAAGGCGGGGTTGGGTTGAACGGTAGCACTGTGTATTTAAGATGGGCAAATCTGTGCATCACTCACACTGCTAACAGGACGCAACGCAGAAGAGGCCAGAAAGAAACATCTCTAGACTCCGAGGGAACCTCATGAGTAAAGAAGATTTTTCACTGAGAGTTTGAGTTATTGGCCCAACTTGAGCATTGCCTTGTATTTTGACTACAGTAAGTGCTACTTGTTGGGGCGGTTGCACATGACAAATGCTACAGATTGCAAATGAAGAGAGGTACTATCGGAATCACGTTCAGATCACCTCAAACAGAGACACTGATGATTCTGGTTTTCATAAGTGCTTCTCTTTGGGGTTGTCTTGGTTGTGAGTTCTTCAACAGACATATCATCAGATAAATGCAGAAAGTCCTTTCACATCAGTTTTACATGACACGGGAAATGTATGAATCGGTCACTAACATTACCTGAACAGAAGCACTGACTTGGGTCCTGAATGCAGTAAGTGCTACTTGTTGGGGTAGTTTTTCTGACCTCTGATTTCCCAGGCTCCTTTCAAGCTATTTTTCCAAACGCCCATTCTAAATCAGTTGTTACATGAATGCTGTTTTGGCACTGGATGAGTTTTTGGCTTTACCCTGACATGAGCACTGAATGTTCAATTCAGTAAGTGCTACTTGTTGGGGCAGTTTTCATTGACATAAGTAACTGTACATATGAGGAGACGTTTCTTGCGGAAATCACTCTCAGATCACCTCAAATACAGCCACTGATGATTCTTGCATTCATAAGTGCTAGTTTTTGGGGTTGTCTTGGTTGGGACAGATTCCTTCATACATATATCTCTACAAAGCGGATGGAAGAAGAAGAAACCACTTTTTTAATTCAGAGACAAATTTCGGTGAGAGATACACTTCAACTTAAGCAACTGTCTGACTTCAACATTAAGAAAGTGCTATATAGTTGGGGTGTATTTCTCATGACATTGATGGCAATTCAAGTTTTTGTCATGTCTGTCTAGACTGTCATCATTATTACCCTAACACAAACACTAACTTTGGTTCTCAATGCAGTAAGTGCTTGTTGTTGGGGTAGTTGTATTGACCACTGCATCTTCAGATGTGTGATCTGTGTGTGAATTGAAAACCTCAGTAAGAGATACACCTCAACTTTAGCCACATTCTTTGAACAAAACAAAGGAAAGTGCTTTGAAGTTGGGGTGTGATTCTATACTGTGTCACTACCTAGACTTGATCCAGATTCACAATTTGTATACACATGCCCCCCATGTCAGAATGAGTTTTTGGATCTTTTTTCCCCTTTGTTGAAGTAGCCATTCAGTGCTAACTCTACTTCTCTGTATTGATTGCAGTTCTTTTGATGTAGTGTTAACTAGGTCCTCCAGGTGGCAATGTGTTGCATCAATGCAAACTCACTGCAATCTAATTGACCACTCAACATCTGCTAACGGCTTGCATGAATTTGAGATGACGGTTGTCTATTCACATACAAAGAATGTGATTGTTTACTGACCGTTGTCACGGCCATTGAAACTTGATGAAAATGAAGGCGGGGTTGGGTTGAACGGTAGCACTGTGTCTTTAAGATGGGCAAATCTGTGCATCACTCACACTGCTAACAGGACGCAACGCAGAAGAGGCCAGAAAGAAACATCTCTAGACTCCGAGGGAACCTCATGAGTAAAGAAGATTTTTCACTGAGAGTTTGAGTTATTGGCCCAACTTGAGCATTGCCTTGTATTTTGACTACAGTAAGTGCTACTTGTTGGGGCGGTTGCACATGACAAATGCTACAGATTGCAAATGAAGAGAGGTACTATCGGAATCACGTTCAGATCACCTCAAACAGAGACACTGATGATTCTGGTTTTCATAAGTGCTTCTCTTTGGGGTTGTCTTGGTTGTGAGTTCTTCAACAGACATATCATCAGATAAATGCAGAAAGTCCTTTCACATCAGTTTTACATGACACGGGAAATGTATGAATCGGTCACTAACATTACCTGAACAGAAGCACTGACTTGGGTCCTGAATGCAGTAAGTGCTACTTGTTGGGGTAGTTTTTCTGACCTCTGATTTCCCAGGCTCCTTTCAAGCTATTTTTCCAAACGCCCATTCTAAATCAGTTGTTACATGAATGCTGTTTTGGCACTGGATGAGTTTTTGGCTTTACCCTGACATGAGCACTGAATGTTCAATTCAGTAAGTGCTACTTGTTGGGGCAGTTTTCATTGACATAAGTAACTGTACATATGAGGAGACGTTTCTTGCGGAAATCACTCTCAGATCACCTCAAATACAGCCACTGATGATTCTTGCATTCATAAGTGCTAGTTTTTGGGGTTGTCTTGGTTGGGACAGATTCCTTCATACATATATCTCTACAAAGCGGATGGAAGAAGAAGAAACCACTTTTTTAATTCAGAGACAAATTTCGGTGAGAGATACACTTCAACTTAAGCAACTGTCTGACTTCAACATTAAGAAAGTGCTATATAGTTGGGGTGTATTTCTCATGACATTGATGGCAATTCAAGTTTTTGTCATGTCTGTCTAGACTGTCATCATTATTACCCTAACACAAACACTAACTTTGGTTCTCAATGCAGTAAGTGCTTGTTGTTGGGGTAGTTGTATTGACCACTGCATCTTCAGATGTGTGATCTGTGTGTGAATTGAAAACCTCAGTAAGAGATACACCTCAACTTTAGCCACATTCTTTGAACAAAACAAAGGAAAGTGCTTTGAAGTTGGGGTGTGATTCTATACTGTGTCACTACCTAGACTTGATCCAGATTCACAATTTGTATACACATGCCCCCCATGTCAGAATGAGTTTTTGGATCTTTTTTCCCCTTTGTTGAAGTAGCCATTCAGTGCTAACTCTACTTCTCTGTATTGATTGCAGTTCTTTTGATGTAGTGTTAACTAGGTCCTCCAGGTGGCAATGTGTTGCATCAATGCAAACTCACTGCAATCTAATTGACCACTCAACATCTGCTAACGGCTTGCATGAATTTGAGATGACGGTTGTCTATTCACGTACAAAGAATGTGATTGTTTACTGACCGTTGTCACGGCCATTGAAACTTGATGAAAATGAAGGCGGGGTTGGGTTGAACGGTAGCACTGTGTCTTTAAGATGGGCAAATCTGTGCATCACTCACACTGCTAACAGGACGCAACGCAGAAGAGGCCAGAAAGAAACATCTCTAGACTCCGAGGGAACCTCATGAGTAAAGAAGATTTTTCACTGAGAGTTTGAGTTATTGGCCCAACTTGAGCATTGCCTTGTATTTTGACTACAGTAAGTGCTACTTGTTGGGGCGGTTGCACATGACAAATGCTACAGATTGCAAATGAAGAGAGGTACTATCGGAATCACGTTCAGATCACCTCAAACAGAGACACTGATGATTCTGGTTTTCATAAGTGCTTCTCTTTGGGGTTGTCTTGGTTGTGAGTTCTTCAACAGACATATCATCAGATAAATGCAGAAAGTCCTTTCACATCAGTTTTACATGACACGGGAAATGTATGAATCGGTCACTAACATTACCTGAACAGAAGCACTGACTTGGGTCCTGAATGCAGTAAGTGCTACTTGTTGGGGTAGTTTTTCTGACCTCTGATTTCCCAGGCTCCTTTCAAGCTATTTTTCCAAACGCCCATTCTAAATCAGTTGTTACATGAATGCTGTTTTGGCACTGGATGAGTTTTTGGCTTTACCCTGACATGAGCACTGAATGTTCAATTCAGTAAGTGCTACTTGTTGGGGCAGTTTTCATTGACATAAGTAACTGTACATATGAGGAGACGTTTCTTGCGGAAATCACTCTCAGATCACCTCAAATACAGCCACTGATGATTCTTGCATTCATAAGTGCTAGTTTTTGGGGTTGTCTTGGTTGGGACAGATTCCTTCATACATATATCTCTACAAAGCGGATGGAAGAAGAAGAAACCACTTTTTTAATTCAGAGACAAATTTCGGTGAGAGATACACTTCAACTTAAGCAACTCTCTGACTTCAACATTAAGAAAGTGCTATATAGTTGGGGTGTATTTCTCATGACATTGATGGCAATTCAAGTTTTTGTCATGTCTGTCTAGACTGTCATCATTATTACCCTAACACAAACACTAACTTTGGTTCTCAATGCAGTAAGTGCTTGTTGTTGGGGTAGTTGTATTGACCACTGCATCTTCAGATGTGTGATCTGTGTGTGAATTGAAAACCTCAGTAAGAGATACACCTCAACTTTAGCCACATTCTTTGAACAAAACAAAGGAAAGTGCTTTGAAGTTGGGGTGTGATTCTATACTGTGTCACTACCTAGACTTGATCCAGATTCACAATTTGTATACACATGCCCCCCATGTCAGAATGAGTTTTTGGATCTTTTTTCCCCTTTGTTGAAGTAGCCATTCAGTGCTAACTCTACTTCTCTGTATTGATTGCAGTTCTTTTGATGTAGTGTCAACTAGGTCCTCCAGGTGGCAATGTGTTGCATCAATGCAAACTCACTGCAATCTAATTGACCACTCAACATCTGCTAACGGCTTGCATGAATTTGAGATGACGGTTGTCTATTCACGTACAAAGAATGTGATTGTTTACTGACCGTTGTCACGGCCATTGAAACTTGATGAAAATGAAGGCGGGGTTGGGTTGAACGGTAGCACTGTGTCTTTAAGATGGGCAAATCTGTGCATCACTCACACTGCTAACAGGACGCAACGCAGAAGAGGCCAGAAAGAAACATCTCTAGACTCCGAGGGAACCTCATGAGTAAAGAAGATTTTTCACTGAGAGTTTGAGTTATTGGCCCAACTTGAGCATTGCCTTGTATTTTGACTACAGTAAGTGCTACTTGTTGGGGCGGTTGCACATGACAAATGCTACAGATTGCAAATGAAGAGAGGTACTATCGGAATCACGTTCAGATCACCTCAAACAGAGACACTGATGATTCTGGTTTTCATAAGTGCTTCTCTTTGGGGTTGTCTTGGTTGTGAGTTCTTCAACAGACATATCATCAGATAAATGCAGAAAGTCCTTTCACATCAGTTTTACATGACACGGGAAATGTATGAATCGGTCACTAACATTACCTGAACAGAAGCACTGACTTGGGTCCTGAATGCAGTAAGTGCTACTTGTTGGGGTAGTTTTTCTGACCTCTGATTTCCCAGGCTCCTTTCAAGCTATTTTTCCAAACGCCCATTCTAAATCAGTTGTTACATGAATGCTGTTTTGGCACTGGATGAGTTTTTGGCTTTACCCTGACATGAGCACTGAATGTTCAATTCAGTAAGTGCTACTTGTTGGGGCAGTTTTCATTGACATAAGTAACTGTACATATGAGGAGACGTTTCTTGCGGAAATCACTCTCAGATCACCTCAAATACAGCCACTGATGATTCTTGCATTCATAAGTGCTAGTTTTTGGGGTTGTCTTGGTTGGGACAGATTCCTTCATACATATATCTCTACAAAGCGGATGGAAGAAGAAGAAACCACTTTTTTAATTCAGAGACAAATTTCGGTGAGAGATACACTTCAACTTAAGCAACTGTCTGACTTCAACATTAAGAAAGTGCTATATAGTTGGGGTGTATTTCTCATGACATTGATGGCAATTCAAGTTTTTGTCATGTCTGTCTAGACTGTCATCATTATTACCCTAACACAAACACTAACTTTGGTTCTCAATGCAGTAAGTGCTTGTTGTTGGGGTAGTTGTATTGACCACTGCATCTTCAGATGTGTGATCTGTGTGTGAATTGAAAACCTCAGTAAGAGATACACCTCAACTTTAGCCACATTCTTTGAACAAAGCAAAGGAAAGTGCTTTGAAGTTGGGGTGTGATTCTATACTGTGTCACTACCTAGACTTGATCCAGATTCACAATTTGTATACACATGCCCCCCATGTCAGAATGAGTTTTTGGATCTTTTTTCCCCTTTGTTGAAGTAGCCATTCAGTGCTAACTCTACTTCTCTGTATTGATTGCAGTTCTTTTGATGTAGTGTCAACTAGGTCCTCCAGGTGGCAATGTGTTGCATCAATGCAAACTCACTGCAATCTAATTGACCACTCAACATCTGCTAACGGCCTGCATGAATTTGAGATGACGGTTGTCTATTCACGTACAAAGAATGTGATTGTTTACTGACCGTTGTCACGGCCATTGAAACTTGATGAAAATGAAGGCGGGGTTGGGTTGAACGGTAGCACTGTGTATTTAAGATGGGCAAATCTGTGCATCACTCACACTGCTAACAGGACGCAACGCAGAAGAGGCCAGAAAGAAACATCTCTAGACTCCGAGGGAACCTCATGAGTAAAGAAGATTTTTCACTGAGAGTTTGAGTTATTGGCCCAACTTGAGCATTGCCTTGTATTTTGACTACAGTAAGTGCTACTTGTTGGGGCGGTTGCACATGACAAATGCTACAGATTGCAAATGAAGAGAGGTACTATCGGAATCACGTTCAGATCACCTCAAACAGAGACACTGATGATTCTGGTTTTCATAAGTGCTTCTCTTTGGGGTTGTCTTGGTTGTGAGTTCTTCAACAGACATATCATCAGATAAATGCAGAGAGTCATTTCACATCAGTTTTACATGACACGGGAAATGTATGAATCGGTCACTAACATTACCTGAACAGAAGCACTGACTTGGGTCCTGAATGCAGTAAGTGCTACTTGTTGGGGTAGTTTTTCTGACCTCTGATTTCCCAGGCTCCTTTCAAGCTATTTTTCCAAACGCCCATTCTAAATCAGTTGTTACATGAATGCTGTTTTGGCACTGGATGAGTTTTTGGCTTTACCCTGACATGAGCACTGAATGTTCAATTCAGTAAGTGCTACTTGTTGGGGCAGTTTTCATTGACTGTACAAGAAACTGTACATATGAGGAGACATTTCTTGCGGAAATCACTCTCAGATCACCTCAAATACAGCCACTGATGATTCTTGCATTCATAAGTGCTAGTTTTTGGGGTTGTCTTGGTTGGGACAGATTCCTTCATACATATATCTCTACAAAGCGGATGGAAGAAGAAGAAACCACTTTTTTAATTCAGAGACAAATTTCGGTGAGAGATACACTTCAACTTAAGCAACTGTCTGACTTCAACATTAAGAAAGTGCTATATAGTTGGGGTGTATTTCTCATGACATTGATGGCAATTCAAGTTTTTGTCATGTCTGTCTAGACTGTCATCATTATTACCCTAACACAAACACTAACTTTGGTTCTCAATGCAGTAAGTGCTTGTTGTTGGGGTAGTTGTATTGACCACTGCATCTTCAGATGTGTGATCTGTGTGTGAATTGAAAACCTCAGTAAGAGATACACCTCAACTTTAGCCACATTCTTTGAACAAAACAAAGGAAAGTGCTTTGAAGTTGGGGTGTGATTCTATACTGTGTCACTACCTAGACTTGATCCAGATTCACAATTTGTATACACATGCCCCCCATGTCAGAATGAGTTTTTGGATCTTTTTTCCCCTTTGTTGAAGTAGCCATTCAGTGCTAACTCTACTTCTCTGTATTGATTGCAGTTCTTTTGATGTAGTGTCAACTAGGTCCTCCAGGTGGCAATGTGTTGCATCAATGCAAACTCACTGCAATCTAATTGACCACTCAACATCTGCTAACGGCTTGCATGAATTTGAGATGACGGTTGTCTATTCACGTACAAAGAATGTGATTGTTTACTGACCGTTGTCACGGCCATTGAAACTTGATGAAAATGAAGGCGGGGTTGGGTTGAACGGTAGCACTGTGTATTTAAGATGGGCAAATCTGTGCATCACTCACACTGCTAACAGGACGCAACGCAGAAGAGGCCAGAAAGAAACATCTCTAGACTCCGAGGGAACCTCATGAGTAAAGAAGATTTTTCACTGAGAGTTTGAGTTATTGGCCCAACTTGAGCATTGCCTTGTATTTTGACTACAGTAAGTGCTACTTGTTGGGGCGGTTGCACATGACAAATGCTACAGATTGCAAATGAAGAGAGGTACTATCGGAATCACGTTCAGATCACCTCAAACAGAGACACTGATGATTCTGGTTTTCATAAGTGCTTCTCTTTGGGGTTGTCTTGGTTGTGAGTTCTTCAACAGACATATCATCAGATAAATGCAGAGAGTCATTTCACATCAGTTTTACATGACACGGGAAATGTATGAATCGGTCACTAACATTACCTGAACAGAAGCACTGACTTGGGTCCTGAATGCAGTAAGTGCTACTTGTTGGGGTAGTTTTTCTGACCTCTGATTTCCCAGGCTCCTTTCAAGCTATTTTTCCAAACGCCCATTCTAAATCAGTTGTTACATGAATGCTGTTTTGGCACTGGATGAGTTTTTGGCTTTACCCTGACATGAGCACTGAATGTTCAATTCAGTAAGTGCTACTTGTTGGGGCAGTTTTCATTGACTGTACAAGAAACTGTACATATGAGGAGACATTTCTTGCGGAAATCACTCTCAGATCACCTCAAATACAGCCACTGATGATTCTTGCATTCATAAGTGCTAGTTTTTGGGGTTGTCTTGGTTGGGACAGATTCCTTCATACATATATCTCTACAAAGCGGATGGAAGAAGAAGAAACCACTTTTTTAATTCAGAGACAAATTTCGGTGAGAGATACACTTCAACTTAAGCAACTGTCTGACTTCAACATTAAGAAAGTGCTATATAGTTGGGGTGTATTTCTCATGACATTGATGGCAATTCAAGTTTTTGTCATGTCTGTCTAGACTGTCATCATTATTACCCTAACACAAACACTAACTTTGGTTCTCAATGCAGTAAGTGCTTGTTGTTGGGGTAGTTGTATTGACCACTGCATCTTCAGATGTGTGATCTGTGTGTGAATTGAAAACCTCAGTAAGAGATACACCTCAACTTTAGCCACATTCTTTGAACAAAACAAAGGAAAGTGCTTTGAAGTTGGGGTGTGATTCTATACTGTGTCACTACCTAGACTTGATCCAGATTCACAATTTGTATACACATGCCCCCCATGTCAGAATGAGTTTTTGGATCTTTTTTCCCCTTTGTTGAAGTAGCCATTCAGTGCTAACTCTACTTCTCTGTATTGATTGCAGTTCTTTTGATGTAGTGTCAACTAGGTCCTCCAGGTGGCAATGTGTTGCATCAATGCAAACTCACTGCAATCTAATTGACCACTCAACATCTGCTAACGGCCTGCATGAATTTGAGATGACGGTTGTCTATTCACGTACAAAGAATGTGATTGTTTACTGACCGTTGTCACGGCCATTGAAACTTGATGAAAATGAAGGCGGGGTTGGGTTGAACGGTAGCACTGTGTATTTAAGATGGGCAAATCTGTGCATCACTCACACTGCTAACAGGACGCAACGCAGAAGAGGCCAGAAAGAAACATCTCTAGACTCCGAGGGAACCTCATGAGTAAAGAAGATTTTTCACTGAGAGTTTGAGTTATTGGCCCAACTTGAGCATTGCCTTGTATTTTGACTACAGTAAGTGCTACTTGTTGGGGCGGTTGCACATGACAAATGCTACAGATTGCAAATGAAGAGAGGTACTATCGGAATCACGTTCAGATCACCTCAAACAGAGACACTGATGATTCTGGTTTTCATAAGTGCTTCTCTTTGGGGTTGTCTTGGTTGTGAGTTCTTCAACAGACATATCATCAGATAAATGCAGAGAGTCATTTCACATCAGTTTTACATGACACGGGAAATGTATGAATCGGTCACTAACATTACCTGAACAGAAGCACTGACTTGGGTCCTGAATGCAGTAAGTGCTACTTGTTGGGGTAGTTTTTCTGACCTCTGATTTCCCAGGCTCCTTTCAAGCTATTTTTCCAAACGCCCATTCTAAATCAGTTGTTACATGAATGCTGTTTTGGCACTGGATGAGTTTTTGGCTTTACCCTGACATGAGCACTGAATGTTCAATTCAGTAAGTGCTACTTGTTGGGGCAGTTTTCATTGACATAAGTAACTGTACATATGAGGAGACATTTCTTGCGGAAATCACTCTCAGATCACCTCAAATACAGCCACTGATGATTCTTGCATTCATAAGTGCTAGTTTTTGGGGTTGTCTTGGTTGGGACAGATTCCTTCATACATATATCTCTACAAAGCGGATGGAAGAAGAAGAAACCACTTTTTTAATTCAGAGACAAATTTCGGTGAGAGATACACTTCAACTTAAGCAACTCTCTGACTTCAACATTAAGAAAGTGCTATATAGTTGGGGTGTATTTCTCATGACATTGATGGCAATTCAAGTTTTTGTCATGTCTGTCTAGACTGTCATCATTATTACCCTAACACAAACGCTAACTTTGGTTCTCAATGCAGTAAGTGCTTGTTGTTGGGGTAGTTGTATTGACCACTGCATCTTCAGATGTGTGATCTGTGCGTGAATTGAAAACCTCAGTAAGAGATACACCTCAACTTTAGCCACATTCTTTGAACAAAACAAAGGAAAGTGCTTTGAAGTTGGGGTGTGATTCTATACTGTGTCACTACCTAGACTTGATCCAGATTCACAATTTGTATACACATGCCCCCCATGTCAGAATGAGTTTTTGGATCTTTTTCCCCCTTTGTTGAAGTAGCCATTCAGTGCTAACTCTACTTCTCTGTATTGATTGCAGTTCTTTTGATGTAGTGTCAACTAGGTCCTCCAGGTGGCAATGTGTTGCATCAATGCAAACTCACTGCAATCTAATTGACCACTCAACATCTGCTAACGGCCTGCATGAATTTGAGATGACGGTTGTCTATTCACGTACAAAGAATGTGATTGTTTACTGACCGTTGTCACGGCCATTGAAACTTGATGAAAATGAAGGTGGGGTTGGGTTGAACAGTAGCACTGTGTATTTAAGATGGGCAAATCTGTGCATCACTCACACTGCTAACAGGACGCAACGCAGAAGAGGCCAGAAAGAAACATCTCTAGACTCCGAGGGAACCTCATGAGTAAAGAAGATTTTTCACTGAGAGTTTGAGTTATTGGCCCAACTTGAGCATTGCCTTGTATTTTGACTACAGTAAGTGCTACTTGTTGGGGCGGTTGCACATGACAAATGCTACAGATTGCAAATGAAGAGAGGTACTATCGGAATCACGTTCAGATCACCTCAAACAGAGACACTGATGATTCTGGTTTTCATAAGTGCTTCTCTTTGGGGTTGTCTTGGTTGTGAGTTCTTCAACAGACATATCATCAGATAAATGCAGAGAGTCATTTCACATCAGTTTTACATGACACGGGAAATGTATGAATCGGTCACTAACATTACCTGATCAGAAGCACTGACTTGGGTCCTGAATGCAGTAAGTGCTACTTGTTGGGGTAGTTTTTCTGACCTCTGATTTCCCAGGCTCCTTTCAAGCTATTTTTCCAAACGCCCATTCTAAATCAGTTGTTACATGAATGCTGTTTTGGCACTGGATGAGTTTTTGGCTTTACCCTGACATGAGCACTGAATGTTCAATTCAGTAAGTGCTACTTGTTGGGGCAGTTTTCATTGACATAAGTAACTGTACATATGAGGAGACGTTTCTTGCGGAAATCACTCTCAGATCACCTCAAATACAGCCACTGATGATTCTTGCATTCATAAGTGCTAGTTTTTGGGGTTGTCTTGGTTGGGACAGATTCCTTCATACATATATCTCTACAAAGCGGATGGAAGAAGAAGAAACCACTTTTTTAATTCAGAGACAAATTTCGGTGAGAGATACACTTCAACTTAAGCAACTCTCTGACTTCAACATTAAGAAAGTGCTATATAGTTGGGGTGTATTTCTCATGACATTGATGGCAATTCAAGTTTTTGTCATGTCTGTCTAGACTGTCATCATTATTACCCTAACACAAACACTAACTTTGGTTCTCAATGCAGTAAGTGCTTGTTGTTGGGGTAGTTGTATTGACCACTGCATCTTCAGATGTGTGATCTGTGTGTGAATTGAAAACCTCAGTAAGAGATACACCTCAACTTTAGCCACATTCTTTGAACAAAACAAAGGAAAGTGCTTTGAAGTTGGGGTGTGATTCTATACTGTGTCACTACCTAGACTTGATCCAGATTCACAATTTGTATACACATGCCCCCCATGTCAGAATGAGTTTTTGGATCTTTTTTCCCCTTTGTTGAAGTAGCCATTCAGTGCTAACTCTACTTCTCTGTATTGATTGCAGTTCTTTTGATGTAGTGTCAACTAGGTCCTCCAGGTGGCAATGTGTTGCATCAATGCAAACTCACTGCAATCTAATTGACCACTCAACATCTGCTAACGGCCTGCATGAATTTGAGATGACGGTTGTCTATTCACGTACAAAGAATGTGATTGTTTACTGACCGTTGTCACGGCCATTGAAACTTGATGAAAATGAAGGCGGGGTTGGGTTGAACGGTAGCACTGTGTATTTAAGATGGGCAAATCTGTGCATCACTCACACTGCTAACAGGACGCAACGCAGAAGAGGCCAGAAAGAAACATCTCTAGACTCCGAGGGAACCTCATGAGTAAAGAAGATTTTTCACTGAGAGTTTGAGTTATTGGCCCAACTTGAGCATTGCCTTGTATTTTGACTACAGTAAGTGCTACTTGTTGGGGCGGTTGCACATGACAAATGCTACAGATTGCAAATGAAGAGAGGTACTATCGGAATCACATTCAGATCACCTCAAACAGAGACACTGATGATTCTGGTTTTCATAAGTGCTTCTCTTTGGGGTTGTCTTGGTTGTGAGTTCTTCAACAGACATATCATCAGATAAATGCAGAGAGTCATTTCACATCAGTTTTACATGACACGGGAAATGTATGAATCGGTCACTAACATTACCTGAACAGAAGCACTGACTTGGGTCCTGAATGCAGTAAGTGCTACTTGTTGGGGTAGTTTTTCTGACCTCTGGTTTCCCAGGCTCCTTTCAAGCTATTTTTCCAAACACCCATTCTAAATCAGTTGTTACATGAATGCTGTTTTGGCACTGGATGAGTTTTTGGCTTTACCCTGACATGAGCACTGAATGTTCAATTCAGTAAGTGCTACTTGTTGGGGCAGTTTTCATTGACTGTACAAGAAACTGTACATATGAGGAGACATTTCTTGCGGAAATCACTCTCAGATCACCTCAAATACAGCCACTGATGATTCTTGCATTCATAAGTGCTAGTTTTTGGGGTTGTCTTGGTTGGGACAGATTCCTTCATACATATATCTCTACAAAGCGGATGGAAGAAGAAGAAACCACTTTTTTAATTCAGAGACAAATTTCGGTGAGAGATACACTTCAACTTAAGCAACTCTCTGACTTCAACATTAAGAAAGTGCTATATAGTTGGGGTGTATTTCTCATGACATTGATGGCAATTCAAGTTTTTGTCATGTCTGTCTAGACTGTCATCATTATTACCCTAACACAAACACTAACTTTGGTTCTCAATGCAGTAAGTGCTTGTTGTTGGGGTAGTTGTATTGACCACTGCATCTTCAGATGTGTGATCTGTGCGTGAATTGAAAACCTCAGTAAGAGATACACCTCAACTTTAGCCACATTCTTTGAACAAAACAAAGGAAAGTGCTTTGAAGTTGGGGTGTGATTCTATACTGTGTCACTACCTAGACTTGATCCAGATTCACAATTTGTATACACATGCCCCCCATGTCAGAATGAGTTTTTGGATCTTTTTTCCCCTTTGTTGAAGTAGCCATTCAGTGCTAACTCTACTTCTCTGTATTGATTGCAGTTCTTTTGATGTAGTGTCAACTAGGTCCTCCAGGTGGCAATGTGTTGCATCAATGCAAACTCACTGCAATCTAATTGACCACTCAACATCTGCTAACGGCCTGCATGAATTTGAGATGACGGTTGTCTATTCACGTACAAAGAATGTGATTGTTTACTGACCGTTGTCACGGCCATTGAAACTTGATGAAAATGAAGGCGGGGTTGGGTTGAACGGTAGCACTGTGTATTTAAGATGGGCAAATCTGTGCATCACTCACACTGCTAACAGGACGCAACGCAGAAGAGGCCAGAAAGAAACATCTCTAGACTCCGAGGGAACCTCATGAGTAAAGAAGATTTTTCACTGAGAGTTTGAGTTATTGGCCCAACTTGAGCATTGCCTTGTATTTTGACTACAGTAAGTGCTACTTGTTGGGGCGGTTGCACATGACAAATGCTACAGATTGCAAATGAAGAGAGGTACTATCGGAATCACATTCAGATCACCTCAAACAGAGACACTGATGATTCTGGTTTTCATAAGTGCTTCTCTTTGGGGTTGTCTTGGTTGTGAGTTCTTCAACAGACATATCATCAGATAAATGCAGAGAGTCATTTCACATCAGTTTTACATGACACGGGAAATGTATGAATCGGTCACTAACATTACCTGAACAGAAGCACTGACTTGGGTCCTGAATGCAGTAAGTGCTACTTGTTGGGGTAGTTTTTCTGACCTCTGGTTTCCCAGGCTCCTTTCAAGCTATTTTTCCAAACACCCATTCTAAATCAGTTGTTACATGAATGCTGTTTTGGCACTGGATGAGTTTTTGGCTTTACCCTGACATGAGCACTGAATGTTCAATTCAGTAAGTGCTACTTGTTGGGGCAGTTTTCATTGACTGTACAAGAAACTGTACATATGAGGAGACATTTCTTGCGGAAATCACTCTCAGATCACCTCAAATACAGCCACTGATGATTCTTGCATTCATAAGTGCTAGTTTTTGGGGTTGTCTTGGTTGGGACAGATTCCTTCATACATATATCTCTACAAAGCGGATGGAAGAAGAAGAAACCACTTTTTTAATTCAGAGACAAATTTCGGTGAGAGATACACTTCAACTTAAGCAACTCTCTGACTTCAACATTAAGAAAGTGCTATATAGTTGGGGTGTATTTCTCATGACATTGATGGCAATTCAAGTTTTTGTCATGTCTGTCTAGACTGTCATCATTATTACCCTAACACAAACACTAACTTTGGTTCTCAATGCAGTAAGTGCTTGTTGTTGGGGTAGTTGTATTGACCACTGCATCTTCAGATGTGTGATCTGTGCGTGAATTGAAAACCTCAGTAAGAGATACACCTCAACTTTAGCCACATTCTTTGAACAAAACAAAGGAAAGTGCTTTGAAGTTGGGGTGTGATTCTATACTGTGTCACTACCTAGACTTGATCCAGATTCACAATTTGTATACACATGCCCCCCATGTCAGAATGAGTTTTTGGATCTTTTTTCCCCTTTGTTGAAGTAGCCATTCAGTGCTAACTCTACTTCTCTGTATTGATTGCAGTTCTTTTGATGTAGTGTCAACTAGGTCCTCCAGGTGGCAATGTGTTGCATCAATGCAAACTCACTGCAATCTAATTGACCACTCAACATCTGCTAACGGCCTGCATGAATTTGAGATGACGGTTGTCTATTCACGTACAAAGAATGTGATTGTTTACTGACCGTTGTCACGGCCATTGAAACTTGATGAAAATGAAGGCGGGGTTGGGTTGAACGGTAGCACTGTGTATTTAAGATGGGCAAATCTGTGCATCACTCACACTGATACTGATACTTGTTACGCGTGAGAGATACTTGTTACGCGTGAGACTTTCAACTTGTTACGCGTGGTATCGACTCGCCCTCCACCTGCACGGTGAGAGATACACTTCAACTTAAGCAACTCTCTGACTTCAACATTAAGAAAGTGCTATATAGTTGGGGTGTATTTCTCATGACATTGATGGCAATTCAAGTTTTTGTCATGTCTGTCTAGACTGTCATCATTATTACCCTAACACAAACACTAACTTTGGTTCTCAATGCAGTAAGTGCTTGTTGTTGGGGTAGTTGTATTGACCACTGCATCTTCAGATGTGTGATCTGTGCGTGAATTGAAAACCTCAGTAAGAGATACACCTCAACTTTAGCCACATTCTTTGAACAAAACAAAGGAAAGTGCTTTGAAGTTGGGGTGTGATTCTATACTGTGTCACTACCTAGACTTGATCCAGATTCACAATTTGTATACACATGCCCCCCATGTCAGAATGAGTTTTTGGATCTTTTTTCCCCTTTGTTGAAGTAGCCATTCAGTGCTAACTCTACTTCTCTGTATTGATTGCAGTTCTTTTGATGTAGTGTCAACTAGGTCCTCCAGGTGGCAATGTGTTGCATCAATGCAAACTCACTGCAATCTAATTGACCACTCAACATCTGCTAACGGCCTGCATGAATTTGAGATGACGGTTGTCTATTCACGTACAAAGAATGTGATTGTTTACTGACCGTTGTCACGGCCATTGAAACTTGATGAAAATGAAGGCGGGGTTGGGTTGAACGGTAGCACTGTGTATTTAAGATGGGCAAATCTGTGCATCACTCACACTGATACTGATACTTGTTACGCGTGAGAGATACTTGTTACGCGTGAGACTTTCAACTTGTTACGCGTGGTATCGACTCGCCCTCCACCTGCACGGAGTTCCCCCACGTCACCTTACAGCTTTACAGCTGCATCGTCACGTCACCTACACGGCATTATACCTGGATTTCAGCGACAAATCGAGCGATCCGACACAGGAATCACGCGCCACACACAGCGCTTGTGACTCCTGTCCGTACGGGAGCCTTGTGAAGCCGATCCCGGACACGGCTCAAGAGCCTCCCTGGCCTCCTCCATGGACAAAGCAGACAAATCAGAGGTATAAACGAATGTGGTGGCCAAGGCACTTTTTGTACTGTTAAGTTTCACAGGTTCACAAAGCACTTTTTTTTTTTTTTTTTTTTTTTTTTTTTTTTTTTTTTTCTCCCCCTTCACCGCACCTAAAGCAGCAGCTCCCCCCTACACCCACTCACTCCATTTCATTCCTGAAGCAATATGGCTACTGCACAACCAACCAATGCCATGGAAAGGAAACAAATATGGACTGCAGCTTTTGGATCAAACGAAAGACCACAAAGAAAGAAACAAGTGCCAGACCCCAAAACACAAAAATCCACACAAGTGAGAAAGAGCCCCAACTCCCCAGCAGTATGCAGCTTCATCACCAAAACACTCCAAAACTTGGAAAGAATGGATCCCATCACACCTCTAGAACCCAATCCAACCACCAAAGAAAAAGCACTGCCACCTATGAAATTATCCAAACCCCCCAAAACTGACCAACAGGCAGTCATTGCATCCAATCCAAATTCAAAACCATCCACTTCTGCTGAGACATCAGTCCCTCCGACCACTGATAAAATTGACAACCTCATCATCAAGAATATTTTTGACCAAATCAACCACTTGTTCTCTGAACTCAGCAAATACACCCAATCCACCCCCCTCAACAATGTCACTACACAGATGCAATCCACTCTAACCACCATGGAGCAGATCCTATTGAATGGACAAGACCCACACACTCCTCTCCCACCACTCTCTGCCAGCTACTCGGACATTGTAAGCACAAACATGCACAAATATCAAGCATTTAATACAGGCCCCAGGAAAAGAGCAAGACGGGAGTCGACAGAGAACCATCACCTTACACCTGTTGTAATAGAAAACTACAAAACCCCTAACAACTCTTTCTCAACCAACCAATCCATCCTCAAGGAAATACAAAGACTCAAGCCACAAGCCCAACTTCAAAAACTGGTCCACATGAGAAATGGCAATATTCTCATCTTCCCCAAGGACATTCCCTCCCTGAACTCTCTGCTCTCACCATGGCCCGAGGGAGCATTTAATGGAGCACACTTCACTTGCAGGCTAGCACGCAAACACAGCTCTATGCCCCCATCTGAAACCCCTACAAAACTGCTGGTCATCAAAGGTATTCACACAAACATCACAGAGACACAAGTCAAAGAAGAACTGGACAAACAAGGCATCTACATCTCCAGAATACACAGAATAACAAGCAAATCCACTCAACAGCCAACCACTTTCATCAAGATCCAGCTCACCAACCCAGACCAAGCTGCTAGCCTTCTCCATGAGGGCTTTTACATGGACCTTTTTCACTATAGAGTAGAGAAGGCACGACCTCCACCCACCATCAAACAATGCTATAAATGCCAACAATTCAACCATATCTCAATCAACTGCACCAACCCAGTCGTATGCCTGAGATGTGGAGAAAACCACCACCACAAAACCTGCACAAAAGAAAAGCGAGAAGCCAAGTGTGCCAACTGTGCAGGCGAACACTCCGCTGCCTCCAAGACCTGTCCAGTCTACCTTTCATACATGACCCCATCAACCAAAAAGACACCAACTGCCAAACCCTCAGCCGGAAAACCCACTACCACTAACCCCCCAAGCCTGCACCCTAATGATGGCACCCACTTCACTCATCTGCGTGATGACTTAAAAAAACTCACTATGGATGACAAGAAAATAGAGGAAGTACTCCAAACCATCAGGAAACACACACACTTCAATATATGAAATGTGTGTCATTCTCTGTAAGACAACAGATGTCTATTTCCAGTCATTTTCTTTGTTCCTTCTAACACTCTTCATAATGGCCCTCACCACCTTTCTACACATAAATATTAGAGGAATAAGGGGAAGCAAAGAGGAGCTAATCCAACTGCTAAACGAGAAGAATGTCTCTGTGGCTTCCATAAATGAAACACTGTTATCAACCAAATCACGAATTCAGATCCCCGGCTACAACATCATAAGAAAAGAACGGCAGACAGGACATGGAGGAGGAGTAGCAATCCTGATCAGAAATAACATTGAATACAGTGAAATTGATTTCGGCCTCTCACCAGAAGAACTACAAGGAAATGAATACATTGCAACCAAAATGAAAATCCACTCACATCACCCTATTACAGTCACCAGCATATACTGTCCCCCTGGAATAAAACCTTCAGCTGCACTGTTTAACGCTATCTCCAACCCCAGCCACTCCCTCATAATGGGAGATCTCAATGCAAAGCATGTAGACTTCCACTGCAGAAAAACAAATCAAAGTGGCATAGCACTCAAACAGATCCTGAATAGCACAAATCTGTCAATCATCAACACAAACGAACCCACCTATACATCCCCCCAAACAGGCAGCACAGACATTCTGGACTTGATCATATGCTCCCCTGATCTGGCTTCAAAACTGCATAAGTTCTCCACCACAAATCATCTCTCCAGCGACCACCTACCTGTCCTCACAACATTCTCCTTTCATCTGCAAGCAACTCCAAGGAAGAGGTACAACTACAAAACAGCAGAGTGGGAAATATACAGAACATACATAGAAGAAAAACTACAAAACACCACCCTCATAACCACCCCCCAAGGTCTGGACCAACAAGCAGTGCTGTCAAGTCAACTTCTCACCCGAGCCAGAGAGGAAACAATACCCCAAAACCCTGCTAAAACACTGACACAGACATTACCTCTTCACCTGCTCCAACTCATAAGACACAAGAGAAAGCTGAGAAGAGAATTCATAAGGTTCAGATCACCCCAAACCAAAACAGAAATAAACAGACTCCAAAACACTATTAAAATACAACTTACCCTTCACAAGCAGAAAACCTGGAAGACATTCTACAGAAAACTCAATCAGGACACAAATCCCCGGACCTTCTGGCAAAAAATAAAGAGCCTAAATGGAGATTCAGAAAACAATAACACACCACCAATCAAATCCTCAGGCACAATCATCAGTGACAACAAAGAAAAAGCCACACTCTTCCGTAATCATCTTGAAAACATCCACTCATGCCCAAATGACCCACACTTTGACAATACATGGAAAGACCTGGTTGATAAAGAAATGACAAAACACAACACAAAAGAGACAAATACAGCCAATCCCATCACAGAACACCATCCCCTCACAAAGCCAGTCACCATCCAAGAAATACAACTGCACTTGAAAAAGATGAAAAACAAAGCACCGGGGGAGGACAATGTTGACACCATACTGATAAAACAAGCACCAACCGCTTATCTCCAGCACCTTGGACAGCTCTTCTCCACCTGCATCATAACCGGTCATTTCCCCTCACCTTGGAAGATTGCTGTTGTCACTATGATCCACAAACCAGGAAAAGACCCGCACAATGCCACTAGTTACCGCCCCATAAGCCTTCTCAGCCACATTGGAAAACTGTTTGAAAGAATACTCACCTCACGCCTCACAAACCACATAAACTCTATGGGCCTCCTAGGAATTCATCAAGCCGGCTTCAGAAAAGGGAGAGCCACCACAGACAACATCATCCGATTATCAGAAGACATCCACAGAAACTTCAACAAAAAAGAAATAACCATGGCAATATTCTTTGATATAGAAAAAGCCTTCGACAAGGTATGGCACAACGGACTCAAATACAGACTACTGGATACAAATCTCAAACTCCCAAAACCCACCCAATCCATCATCTTCAGCTTTCTTAACAACCGCCAAATCAAAGTCAAAGTTGCCTCTGCCATATCAACACCTTTCACCCCCCAAGCAGGAGTTCCACAGGGTGCAGTTCTGAGTCCACTTCTCTTTCTACTATACATATCTGATATATACTACCCCCCAGCCACCATAGCCAAAGTCTCACAGTTTGCAGACGACCTCTGCTACTGGTCCAGCTCCAAATGCCCAAACCTAGCAGCCAAAAAACTCCACACATGCATAACTGAAATAGAAAACTGGTCTAACATGTGGAGAATCAAACTAAACCCTGCCAAAACACAGTGCGTCCTCTTCACAAAAAACCCACACCTGCAGCCCAACAACAGTGCCAATCTAACACTATACAACCAGAAAATCAATATCAGTAAAGAAGCAACATTCCTCGGAGTCACATTCCAAAACAACATGACCTGGACAAAGCACGTCAATAACCTGGAACAAAAAGCAAACAATAGACTCAACCATCTCAAAGCCCTCTGTGGAAAACATGGCGCATCACCCTCTACAGTCATCAAAGTCTACCTATCATACATCCGACCACTCTTCGAATACTCCGTCCCTGCCTGGATCACCATCTCTGACAACCAGTTGCAACGCCTACAAACAATCCAAAACAAAGCACTCAAATTAGCACACAGACTCCCATCATACATCAGCAACCACTATATACACACCATAACAGGAATTCAAACCCTAAGACAGAGACACCAAACAATAGCACTGAAATACCTGAGGACAGCAACAAACAACCCTTCACTCCAACGAACCATAAAGGAAGCAAGATTAACAGTTAACACCCCCCTCTCATTCATTCTACAGCTAACCAAAGACCCTCCAGCCACCAACCCCCCATGACCGACTGACCAAACCTGGATACACAGAATATTTTCCCACCCCTGCTGCTTAATATCACCCACATGCACACACATACATAAATATAGATAAAACACACCAAACACAAGGTTTTTTTTTTTTTTTTTTTTTTTTTTCTTCTTTGTTTTGTTTTGTTTTGTTTTGCTTTGTTTGTGCCTTGGCCCACATGTGAAACCTCATGAGTCCCCCCACATCCTTCTGCCTCTCCTCCGCCGACCAAGATCAAAAGGATACAAAATCCTTTTCTATGGATAGAAAAGGGCAGAAGCCCTGAGCTATCCCTCCAGGCCCATGAACTTCTACGTGATTTCTACATCACTCACACTGCTAACAGGACGCAACGCAGAAGAGGCCAGAAAGAAACATCTCTAGACTCTGAGGGAACCTCATGAGTAAAGAAGATTTTTCACTGAGAGTTTGAGTTATTGGCCCAACTTGAGCATTGCCTTGTATTTTGACTACAGTAAGTGCTACTTGTTGGGGCGGTTGCACATGACAAATGCTACAGATTGCAAATGAAGAGAGGTACTATCGGAATCACGTTCAGATCACCTCAAACAGAGACACTGATGATTCTGGTTTTCATAAGTGCTTCTCTTTGGGGTTGTCTTGGTTGTGAGTTCTTCAACAGACATATCATCAGATAAATGCAGAGAGTCATTTCACATCAGTTTTACATGACATGGGAAATGTATGAATCGGTCACTAACATTACCTGAACAGAAGCACTGACTTGGGTCCTGAATGCAGTAAGTGCTACTTGTTGGGGTAGTTTTTCTGACCTCTGATTTCCCAGGCTCCTTTCAAGCTATTTTTCCAAACGCCCATTCTAAATCAGTTGTTACATGAATGCTGTTTTGGCACTGGATGAGTTTTTGGCTTTACCCTGACATGAGCACTGAATGTTCAATTCAGTAAGTGCTACTTGTTGGGGCAGTTTTCATTGACATAAGTAACTGTACATATGAGGAGACATTTCTTGCGGAAATCACTCTCAGATCACCTCAAATACAGCCACTGATGATTCTTGCATTCATAAGTGCTAGTTTTTGGGGTTGTCTTGGTTGGGACAGATTCCTTCATACATATATCTCTACAAAGCGGATGGAAGAAGAAGAAACCACTTTTTTAATTCAGAGACAAATTTCGGTGAGAGATACACTTCAACTTAAGCAACTCTCTGACTTCAACATTAAGAAAGTGCTATATAGTTGGGGTGTATTTCTCATGACATTGATGGCAATTCAAGTTTTTGTCATGTCTGTCTAGACTGTCATCATTATTACCCTAACACAAACACTAACTTTGGTTCTCAATGCAGTAAGTGCTTGTTGTTGGGGTAGTTGTATTGACCACTGCATCTTCAGATGTGTGATCTGTGTGTGAATTGAAAACCTCAGTAAGAGATACACCTCAACTTTAGCCACATTCTTTGAACAAAACAAAGGAAAGTGCTTTGAAGTTGGGGTGTGATTCTATACTGTGTCACTACCTAGACTTGATCCAGATTCACAATTTGTATACACATGCCCCCCATGTCAGAATGAGTTTTTGGATCTTTTTTCCCCTTTGTTGAAGTAGCCATTCAGTGCTAACTCTACTTCTCTGTATTGATTGCAGTTCTTTTGATGTAGTGTCAACTAGGTCCTCCAGGTGGCAATGTGTTGCATCAATGCAAACTCACTGCAATCTAATTGACCACTCAACATCTGCTAACGGCCTGCATGAATTTGAGATGACGGTTGTCTATTCACGTACAAAGAATGTGATTGTTTACTGACCGTTGTCACGGCCATTGAAACTTGATGAAAATGAAGGCGGGGTTGGGTTGAACGGTAGCACTGTGTATTTAAGATGGGCAAATCTGTGCATCACTCACACTGCTAACAGGACGCAACGCAGAAGAGGCCAGAAAGAAACATCTCTAGACTCTGAGGGAACCTCATGAGTAAAGAAGATTTTTCACTAAGAGTTTGAGTTATTGGCCCAACTTGAGCATTGCCTTGTATTTTGACTACAGTAAGTGCTACTTGTTGGGGCGGTTGCACATGACAAATGCTACAGATTGCAAATGAAGAGAGGTACTATCGGAATCACGTTCAGATCACCTCAAACAGAGACACTGATGATTCTGGTTTTCATAAGTGCTTCTCTTTGGGGTTGTCTTGGTTGTGAGTTCTTCAACAGACATATCATCAGATAAATGCAGAGAGTCATTTCACATCAGTTTTACATGACATGGGAAATGTATGAATCGGTCACTAACATTACCTGAACAGAAGCACTGACTTGGGTCCTGAATGCAGTAAGTGCTACTTGTTGGGGTAGTTTTTCTGACCTCTGATTTCCCAGGCTCCTTTCAAGCTATTTTTCCAAACGCCCATTCTAAATCAGTTGTTACATGAATGCTGTTTTGGCACTGGATGAGTTTTTGGCTTTACCCTGACATGAGCACTGAATGTTCAATTCAGTAAGTGCTACTTGTTGGGGCAGTTTTCATTGACTGTACAAGAAACTGTACATATGAGGAGACATTTCTTGCGGAAATCACTCTCAGATCACCTCAAACACAGCCACTGATGATTCTTGCATTCATAAGTGCTAGTTTTTGGGGTTGTCTTGGTTGGGACAGATTCCTTCATACACATATCTCTACAAAGCGGATGGAAGAAGAAGAAACCACTTTTTTAATTCAGAGACAAATTTCGGTGAGAGATACACTTCAACTTAAGCAACTCTCTGACTTCAACATTAAGAAAGTGCTATATAGTTGGGGTGTATTTCTCATGACATTGATGGCAATTCAAGTTTTTGTCATGTCTGTCTAGACTGTCATCATTATTACCCTAACACAAACACTAACTTTGGTTCTCAATGCAGTAAGTGCTTGTTGTTGGGGTAGTTGTATTGACCACTGCATCTTCAGATGTGTGATCTGTGTGTGAATTGAAAACCTCAGTAAGAGATACACCTCAACTTTAGCCACATTCTTTGAACAAAACAAAGGAAAGTGCTTTGAAGTTGGGGTGTGATTCTATACTGTGTCACTACCTAGACTTGATCCAGATTCACAATTTGTATACACATGCCCCCCATGTCAGAATGAGTTTTTGGATCTTTTTTCCCCTTTGTTGAAGTAGCCATTCAGTGCTAACTCTACTTCTCTGTATTGATTGCAGTTCTTTTGATGTAGTGTCAACTAGGTCCTCCAGGTGGCAATGTGTTGCATCAATGCAAACTCACTGCAATCTAATTGACCACTCAACATCTGCTAACGGCCTGCATGAATTTGAGATGACGGTTGTCTATTCACGTACAAAGAATGTGATTGTTTACTGACCGTTGTCACGGCCATTGAAACTTGATGAAAATGAAGGCGGGGTTGGGTTGAACGGTAGCACTGTGTATTTAAGATGGGCAAATCTGTGCATCACTCACACTGCTAACAGGACGCAACGCAGAAGAGGCCAGAAAGAAACATCTCTAGACTCCGAGGGAACCTCATGAGTAAAGAAGATTTTTCACTGAGAGTTTGAGTTATTGGCCCAACTTGAGCATTGCCTTGTATTTTGACTACAGTAAGTGCTACTTGTTGGGGCGGTTGCACATGACAAATGCTACAGATTGCAAATGAAGAGAGGTACTATCGGAATCACGTTCAGATCACCTCAAACAGAGACACTGATGATTCTGGTTTTCATAAGTGCTTCTCTTTGGGGTTGTCTTGGTTGTGAGTTCTTCAACAGACATATCATCAGATAAATGCAGAGAGTCATTTCACATCAGTTTTACATGACACGGGAAATGTATGAATCGGTCACTAACATTACCTGAACAGAAGCACTGACTTGGGTCCTGAATGCAGTAAGTGCTACTTGTTGGGGTAGTTTTTCTGACCTCTGGTTTCCCAGGCTCCTTTCAAGCTATTTTTCCAAACGCCCATTCTAAATCAGTTGTTACATGAATGCTGTTTTGGCACTGGATGAGTTTTTGGCTTTACCCTGACATGAGCACTGAATGTTCAATTCAGTAAGTGCTACTTGTTGGGGCAGTTTTCATTGACTGTACAAGAAACTGTACATATGAGGAGACATTTCTTGCGGAAATCACTCTCAGATCACCTCAAATACAGCCACTGATGATTCTTGCATTCATAAGTGCTAGTTTTTGGGGTTGTCTTGGTTGGGACAGATTCCTTCATACATATATCTCTACAAAGCGGATGGAAGAAGAAGAAACCACTTTTTTAATTCAGAGACAAATTTCGGTGAGAGATACACTTCAACTTAAGCAACTCTCTGACTTCAACATTAAGAAAGTGCTATATAGTTGGGGTGTATTTCTCATGACATTGATGGCAATTCAAGTTTTTGTCATGTCTGTCTAGACTGTCATCATTATTACCCTAACACAAACACTAACTTTGGTTCTCAATGCAGTAAGTGCTTGTTGTTGGGGTAGTTGTATTGACCACTGCATCTTCAGATGTGTGATCTGTGCGTGAATTGAAAACCTCAGTAAGAGATACACCTCAACTTTAGCCACATTCTTTGAACAAAACAAAGGAAAGTGCTTTGAAGTTGGCGTGTGATTCTATACTGTGTCACTACCTAGACTTGATCCAGATTCACAATTTGTATACACATGCCCCCCATGTCAGAATGAGTTTTTGGATCTTTTTTCCCCTTTGTTGAAGTAGCCATTCAGTGCTAATTCTACTTCTCTGTATTGATTGCAGTTCTTTTGATGTAGTGTCAACTAGGTCCTCCAGGTGGCAATGTGTTGCATCAATGCAAACTCACTGCAATCTAATTGACCACTCAACATCTGCTAACGGCCTGCATGAATTTGAGATGACGGTTGTCTATTCACGTACAAAGAATGTGATTGTTTACTGACCGTTGTCACGGCCATTGAAACTTGATGAAAATGAAGGCGGGGTTGGGTTGAACGGTAGCACTGTGTATTTAAGATGGGCAAATCTGTGCATCACTCACACTGCTAACAGGACGCAACGCAGAAGAGGCCAGAAAGAAACATCTCTAGACTCCGAGGGAACCTCATGAGTAAAGAAGATTTTTCACTGAGAGTTTGAGTTATTGGCCCAACTTGAGCAGTGCCTTGTATTTTGACTACAGTAAGTGCTACTTGTTGGGGCGGTTGCACATGACAAATGCTACAGATTGCAAATGAAGAGAGGTGCTATCGGAATCGCGTTCAGATCACCTCAAACAGAGACACTGATGATTCTGGTTTTCATAAGTGCTTCTCTTTGGGGTTGTCTTGGTTGTGAGTTCTTCAACAGACATATCATCAGATAAATGCAGAAAGTCATTTCACATCAGTTTTACATGACACGGGAAATGTGTGAATCGGTCACTAACATTACCTGAACAGAAGCACTGACTTGGGTCCTGAATGCAGTAAGTGCTACTTGTTGGGGTAGTTTTTCTGACCTCTGATTTCCCAGGCTCCTTTCAAGCTATTTTTCCAAACGCCCATTCTAAATCAGTTGTTACATGAATGCTGTTTTGGCACTGGATGAGTTTTTGGCTTTACCCTGACATGAGCACTGAATGTTCAATTCAGTAAGTGCTATTTGTTGGGGCAGTTTTCATTGACAAAAGTAACTGTACATATGAGGAGACATTTCTTGCGGAAATCACTCTCAGATCACCTCATATACAGCCACTGATGATTCTTGCATTCATAAGTGCTAGTTTTTGGGGTTGTCTTGGTTGGGACAGATTCCTTCATAGATATATCTCTACAAAGCGGATGGAAGAAGAAGAAACCACTTTTTTAATTCAGAGACAAATTTCGGTGAGAGATACACTTCAACTTAACTGACTTCAACATTAAGAAAGTGCTATATAGTTGGGGTGTATTTCTCATGACATTGATGGCAATTCAAGTTTTTGTCATGTCTGTCTAGACTGTCATCATTATTACCCTAACACAAACACTAACTTTGGTTCTCAATGCAGTAAGTGCTTGTTGTTGGGGTAGTTGTATTGACCACTGCATCTTCAGATGTGTGATCTGTGTGTGAATTGAAAACCTCAGTAAGAGATACACCTCAACTTTAGCCACATTCTTTGAACAAAACAAAGGAAAGTGCTTTGAAGTTGGGGTGTGATTCTATACTGTGTCACTACCTAGACTTGATCCAGATTCACAATTTGTATACACATGCCCCCCATGTCAGAATGAGTTTTTGGATCTTTTTTCCCCTTTGTTGAAGTAGCCATTCAGTGCTAACTCTACTTCTCTGTATTGATTGCAGTTCTTTTGATGTAGTGTCAACTAGGTCCTCCAGGTGGCAATGTGTTGCATCAATGCAAACTCACTGCAATCTAATTGACCACTCAACATCTGCTATCATTTGAGATGACGGTTGTCTATTCACGTACAAAGAATGTGATTGTTTACTGACCGTTGTCACGGCCATTGAAACTTGATGAAAATGAAGGCGGGGTTGGGTTGAACGGTAGCACTGTGTATTTAAGATGGGCAAATCTGTGCATCACTCACACTGCTAACAGGACACAACGCAGAAGAGGCCAGAAAGAAACATCTCTAGACTCCGAGGGAACCTCATGAGTAAAGAAGATTTTTCACTGAGAGTTTGAGTTATTGGCCCAACTTGAGCATTGCCTTGTATTTTGACTACAGTAAGTGCTACTTGTTGGGGCGGTTGCACATGACAAATGCTACAGATTGCAAATGAAGAGAGGTACTATCGGAATCACGTTCAGATCACCTCAAACAGAGACACTGATGATTCTGGTTTTCATAAGTGCTTCTCTTTGGGGTTGTCTTGGTTGTGAGTTCTTCAACAGACATATCATCAGATAAATGCAGAGAGTCATTTCACATCAGTTTTACATGACACGGGAAATGTATGAATCGGTCACTAACATTACCTGAACAGAAGCACTGACTTGGGTCCTGAATGCAGTAAGTGCTACTTGTTGGGGTAGTTTTTCTGACCTCTGATTTCCCAGGCTCCTTTCAAGCTATTTTTCCAAACGCCCATTCTAAATCAGTTGTTACATGAATGCTGTTTTGGCACTGGATGAGTTTTTGGCTTTACCCTGACATGAGCACTGAATGTTCAATTCAGTAAGTGCTACTTGTTGGGGCAGTTTTCATTGACATAAGTAACTGTACATATGAGGAGACGTTTCTTGCGGAAATCACTCTCAGATCACCTCAAATACAGCCACTGATGATTCTTGCATTCATAAGTGCTAGTTTTTGGGGTTGTCTTGGTTGGGACAGATTCCTTCATACATATATCTCTACAAAGCGGATGGAAGAAGAAGAAACCACTTTTTTAATTCAGAGACAAATTTCGGTGAGAGATACACTTCAACTTAACTGACTTCAACATTAAGAAAGTGCTATATAGTTGGGGTGTATTTCTCATGACATTGATGGCAATTCAAGTTTTTGTCATGTCTGTCTAGACTGTCATCATTATTACCCTAACACAAACACTAACTTTGGTTCTCAATGCAGTAAGTGCTTGTTGTTGGGGTAGTTGTATTGACCACTGCATCTTCAGATGTGTGATCTGTGTGTGAATTGAAAACCTCAGTAAGAGATACACCTCAACTTTAGCCACATTCTTTGAACAAAACAAAGGAAAGTGCTTTGAAGTTGGGGTGTGATTCTATACTGTGTCACTACCTAGACTTGATCCAGATTCACAATTTGTATACACATGCCCCCCATGTCAGAATGAGTTTTTGGATCTTTTTTCCCCTTTGTTGAAGTAGCCATTCAGTGCTAACTCTACTTCTCTGTATTGATTGCAGTTCTTTTGATGTAGTGTCAACTAGGTCCTCCAGGTGGCAATGTGTTGCATCAATGCAAACTCACTGCAATCTAATTGACCACTCAACATCTGCTAACATTTGAGATGACGGTTGTCTATTCACGTACAAAGAATGTGATTGTTTACTGACCGTTGTCACGGCCATTGAAACTTGATGAAAATGAAGGCGGGGTTGGGTTGAACGGTAGCACTGTGTATTTAAGATGGGCAAATCTGTGCATCACTCACACTGCTAACAGGACGCAACGCAGAAGAGGCCAGAAAGAAACATCTCTAGACTCCGAGGGAACCTCATGAGTAAAGAAGATTTTTCACTGAGAGTTTGAGTTATTGGCCCAACTTGAGCATTGCCTTGTATTTTGACTACAGTAAGTGCTACTTGTTGGGGCGGTTGCACATGACAAATGCTACAGATTGCAAATGAAGAGAGGTACTATCGGAATCACGTTCAGATCACCTCAAACAGAGACACTGATGATTCTGGTTTTCATAAGTGCTTCTCTTTGGGGTTGTCTTGGTTGTGAGTTCTTCAACAGACATATCATCAGATAAATGCAGAGAGTCATTTCACATCAGTTTTACATGACACGGGAAATGTATGAATCGGTCACTAACATTACCTGAACAGAAGCACTGACTTGGGTCCTGAATGCAGTAAGTGCTACTTGTTGGGGTAGTTTTTCTGACCTCTGATTTCCCAGGCTCCTTTCAAGCTATTTTTCCAAACGCCCATTCTAAATCAGTTGTTACATGAATGCTGTTTTGGCACTGGATGAGTTTTTGGCTTTACCCTGACATGAGCACTGAATGTTCAATTCAGTAAGTGCTACTTGTTGGGGCAGTTTTCATTGACATAAGTAACTGTACATATGAGGAGACATTTCTTGCGGAAATCACTCTCAGATCACCTCAAATACAGCCACTGATGATTCTTGCATTCATAAGTGCTAGTTTTTGGGGTTGTCTTGGTTGGGACAGATTCCTTCATACATATATCTCTACAAAGCGGATGGAAGAAGAAGAAACCACTTTTTTAATTCAGAGACAAATTTCGGTGAGAGATACACTTCAACTTAAGCAACTGTCTGACTTCAACATTAAGAAAGTGCTATATAGTTGGGGTGTATTTCTCATGACATTGATGGCAATTCAAGTTTTTGTCATGTCTGTCTAGACTGTCATCATTATTATCCTAACACAAACACTAACTTTGGTTCTCAATGCAGTAAGTGCTTGTTGTTGGGGTAGTTGTATTGACCACTGCATCTTCAGATGTGTGATCTGTGCGTGAATTGAAAACCTCAGTAAGAGATACACCTCAACTTTAGCCACATTCTTTGAACAAAACAAAGGAAAGTGCTTTGAAGTTGGGGTGTGATTCTATACTGTGTCACTACCTAGACTTGATCCAGATTCACAATTTGTATACACATGCCCCCCATGTCAGAATGAGTTTTTGGATCTTTTTTCCCCTTTGTTGAAGTAGCCATTCAGTGCTAACTCTACTTCTCTGTATTGATTGCAGTTCTTTTGATGTAGTGTCAACTAGGTCCTCCAGGTGGCAATGTGTTGCATCAATGCAAACTCACTGCAATCTAATTGACCACTCAACATCTGCTAACGGCTTGCATGAATTTGAGATGACGGTTGTCTATTCACGTACAAAGAATGTGATTGTTTACTGACCGTTGTCACGGCCATTGAAACTTGATGAAAATGAAGGCGGGGTTGGGTTGAACGGTAGCACTGTGTATTTAAGATGGGCAAATCTGTGCATCACTCACACTGCTAACAGGACGCAACGCAGAAGAGGCCAGAAAGAAACATCTCTAGACTCCGAGGGAACCTCATGAGTAAAGAAGATTTTTCACTGAGAGTTTGAGTTATTGGCCCAACTTGAGCATTGCCTTGTATTTTGACTACAGTAAGTGCTACTTGTTGGGGCGGTTGCACATGACAAATGCTACAGATTGCAAATGAAGAGAGGTACTATCGGAATCGCGTTCAGATCACCTCAAACAGAGACACTGATGATTCTGGTTTTCATAAGTGCTTCTCTTTGGGGTTGTCTTGGTTGTGAGTTCTTCAACAGACATATCATCAGATAAATGCAGAAAGTCATTTCACATCAGTTTTACATGACACGGGAAATGTGTGAATCGGTCACTAACATTACCTGAACAGAAGCACTGACTTGGGTCCTGAATGCAGTAAGTGCTACTTGTTGGGGTAGTTTTTCTGACCTCTGATTTCCCAGGCTCCTTTCAAGCTATTTTTCCAAACGCCCATTCTAAATCAGTTGTTACATGAATGCTGTTTTGGCACTGGATGAGTTTTTGGCTTTACCCTGACATGAGCACTGAATGTTCAATTCAGTAAGTGCTATTTGTTGGGGCAGTTTTCATTGACAAAAGTAACTGTACATATGAGGAGACATTTCTTGCGGAAATCACTCTCAGATCACCTCATATACAGCCACTGATGATTCTTGCATTCATAAGTGCTAGTTTTTGGGGTTGTCTTGGTTGGGACAGATTCCTTCATACATATATCTCTACAAAGCGGATGGAAGAAGAAGAAACCACTTTTTTAATTCAGAGACAAATTTCGGTGAGAGATACACTTCAACTTAAGCAACTCTCTGACTTCAACATTAAGAAAGTGCTATATAGTTGGGGTGTATTTCTCATGACATTGATGGCAATTCAAGTTTTTGTCATGTCTGTCTAGACTGTCATCATTATTACCCTAACACAAACACTAACTTTGGTTCTCAATGCAGTAAGTGCTTGTTGTTGGGGTAGTTGTATTGACCACTGCATCTTCAGATGTGTGATCTGTGCGTGAATTGAAAACCTCAGTAAGAGATACACCTCAACTTTAGCCACATTCTTTGAACAAAGCAAAGGAAAGTGCTTTGAAGTTGGGGTGTGATTCTATACTGTGTCACTACCTAGACTTGATCCAGATTCACAATTTGTATACACATGCCCCCCATGTCAGAATGAGTTTTTGGATCTTTCTTCCCCTTTGTTGAAGTAGCCATTCAGTGCTAACTCTACTTCTCTGTATTGATTGCAGTTCTTTTGATGTAGTGTCAACTAGGTCCTCCAGGTGGCAATGTGTTGCATCAATGCAACTCATTGCAATCTAATTGACCACTCAACATCTGCTAACGGCCTGCATGAATTTGAGATGACGGTTGTCTATTCACGTACAAAGAATGTGATTGTTTACTGACCGTTGTCACGGCCATTGAAACTTGATGAAAATGAAGGCGGGGTTGGGTTGAACGGTAGCACTGTGTATTTAAGATGGGCAAATCTGTGCATCACTCACACTGCTAACAGGACGCAACGCAGAAGAGGCCAGAAAGAAACATCTCTAGACTCCGAGGGAACCTCATGAGTAAAGAAGATTTTTCACTGAGAGTTTGAGTTATTGGCCCAACTTGAGCATTGCCTTGTATTTTGACTACAGTAAGTGCTACTTGTTGGGGCGGTTGCACATGACAAATGCTACAGATTGCAAATGAAGAGAGGTACTATCGGAATCACGTTCAGATCACCTCAAACAGAGACACTGATGATTCTGGTTTTCATAAGTGCTTCTCTTTGGGGTTGTCTTGGTTGTGAGTTCTTCAACAGACATATCATCAGATAAATGCAGAGAGTCATTTCACATCAGTTTTACATGACACGGGAAATGTATGAATCGGTCACTAACATTACCTGAACAGAAGCACTGACTTGGGTCCTGAATGCAGTAAGTGCTACTTGTTGGGGTAGTTTTTCTGACCTCTGTTTTCCCAGGCTCCTTTCAAGCTATTTTTCCAAACGCCCATTCTAAATCAGTTGTTACATGAATGCTGTTTTGGCACTGGATGAGTTTTTGGCTTTACCCTGACATGAGCACTGAATGTTCAATTCAGTAAGTGCTACTTGTTGGGGCAGTTTTCATTGACATAAGTAACTGTACATATGAGGAGACATTTCTTGCGGAAATCACTCTCAGATCACCTCAAATACAGCCACTGATGATTCTTGCATTCATAAGTGCTAGTTTTTGGGGTTGTCTTGGTTGGGACAGATTCCTTCATACATATATCTCTACAAAGCGGATGGAAGAAGAAGAAACCACTTTTTTAATTCAGAGACAAATTTCGGTGAGAGATACACTTCAACTTAAGCAACTCTCTGACTTCAACATTAAGAAAGTGCTATATAGTTGGGGTGTATTTCTCATGACATTGATGGCAATTCAAGTTTTTGTCATGTCTGTCTAGACTGTCATCATTATTACCCTAACACAAACACTAACTTTGGTTCTCAATGCAGTAAGTGCTTGTTGTTGGGGTAGTTGTATTGACCACTGCATCTTCAGATGTGTGATCTGTGCGTGAATTGAAAACCTCAGTAAGAGATACACCTCAACTTTAGCCACATTCTTTGAACAAAACAAAGGAAAGTGCTTTGAAGTTGGGGTGTGATTCTATACTGTGTCACTACCTAGACTTGATCCAGATTCACAATTTGTATACACATGCCCCCCATGTCAGAATGAGTTTTTGGATCTTTTTTCCCCTTTGTTGAAGTAGCCATTCAGTGCTAACTCTACTTCTCTGTATTGATTGCAGTTCTTTTGATGTAGTGTCAACTAGGTCCTCCAGGTGGCAATGTGTTGCATCAATGCAAACTCACTGCAATCTAATTGACCACTCAACATCTGCTAACGGCTTGCATGAATTTGAGATGACGGTTGTCTATTCACGTACAAAGAATGTGATTGTTTACTGACCGTTGTCACGGCCATTGAAACTTGATGAAAATGAAGGCGGGGTTGGGTTGAACGGTAGCACTGTGTATTTAAGATGGGCAAATCTGTGCATCACTCACACTGCTAACAGGACGCAACGCAGAAGAGGCCAGAAAGAAACATCTCTAGACTCCGAGGGAACCTCATGAGTAAAGAAGATTTTTCACTGAGAGTTTGAGTTATTGGCCCAACTTGAGCATTGCCTTGTATTTTGACTACAGTAAGTGCTACTTGTTGGGGCGGTTGCACATGACAAATGCTACAGATTGCAAATGAAGAGAGGTACTATCGGAATCACGTTCAGATCACCTCAAACAGAGACACTGATGATTCTGGTTTTCATAAGTGCTTCTCTTTGGGGTTGTCTTGGTTGTGAGTTCTTCAACAGACATATCATCAGATAAATGCAGAGAGTCATTTCACATCAGTTTTACATGACATGGGAAATGTATGAATCGGTCGCTAACATTACCTGAACAGAAGCACTGACTTGGGTCCTGAATGCAGTAAGTGCTACTTGTTGGGGTAGTTTTTCTGACCTCTGATTTCCCAGGCTCCTTTCAAGCTATTTTTCCAAACGCCCATTCTAAATCAGTTGTTACATGAATGCTGTTTTGGCACTGGATGAGTTTTTGGCTTTACCCTGACATGAGCACTGAATGTTCAATTCAGTAAGTGCTACTTGTTGGGGCAGTTTTCATTGACATACGTAACTGTACATATGAGGAGACATTTCTTGCGGAAATCACTCTCAGATCACCTCAAATACAGCCACTGATGATTCTTGCATTCATAAGTGCTAGTTTTTGGGGTTGTCTTGGTTGGGACAGATTCCTTCATACATATATCTCTACAAAGCGGATGGAAGAAGAAGAAACCACTTTTTTAATTCAGAGACAAATTTCGGTGAGAGATACACTTCAACTTAAGCAACTCTCTGACTTCAACATTAAGAAAGTGCTATATAGTTGGGGTGTATTTCTCATGACATTGATGGCAATTCAAGTTTTTGTCATGTCTGTCTAGACTGTCATCATTATTACCCTAACACAAACACTAACTTTGGTTCTCAATGCAGTAAGTGCTTGTTGTTGGGGTAGTTGTATTGACCACTGCATCTTCAGATGTGTGATCTGTGTGTGAATTGAAAACCTCAGTAAGAGATACACCTCAACTTTAGCCACATTCTTTGAACAAAACAAAGGAAAGTGCTTTGAAGTTGGGGTGTGATTCTATACTGTGTCACTACCTAGACTTGATCCAGATTCACAATTTGTATACACATGCCCCCCATGTCAGAATGAGTTTTTGGATCTTTTTTCCCCTTTGTTGAAGTAGCCATTCAGTGCTAACTCTACTTCTCTGTATTGATTGCAGTTCTTTTGATGTAGTGTCAACTAGGTCCTCCAGGTGGCAATGTGTTGCATCAATGCAAACTCACTGCAATCTAATTGACCACTCAACATCTGCTAACGGCCTGCATGAATTTGAGATGACGGTTGTCTATTCACGTACAAAGAATGTGATTGTTTACTGACCGTTGTCACGGCCATTGAAACTTGATGAAAATGAAGGCGGGGTTGGGTTGAACGGTAGCACTGTGTATTTAAGATGGGCAAATCTGTGCATCACTCACACTGCTAACAGGACGCAACGCAGAAGAGGCCAGAAAGAAACATCTCTAGACTCCGAGGGAACCTCATGAGTAAAGAAGATTTTTCACTGAGAGTTTGAGTTATTGGCCCAACTTGAGCATTGCCTTGTATTTTGACTACAGTAAGTGCTACTTGTTGGGGCGGTTGCACATGACAAATGCTACAGATTGCAAATGAAGAGAGGTACTATCGGAATCACGTTCAGATCACCTCAAACAGAGACACTGATGATTCTGGTTTTCATAAGTGCTTCTCTTTGGGGTTGTCTTGGTTGTGAGTTCTTCAACAGACATATCATCAGATAAATGCAGAGAGTCATTTCACATCAGTTTTACATGACACGGGAAATGTATGAATCGGTCACTAACATTACCTGAACAGAAGCACTGACTTGGGTCCTGAATGCAGTAAGTGCTACTTGTTGGGGTAGTTTTTCTGACCTCTGGTTTCCCAGGCTCCTTTCAAGCTATTTTTCCAAACGCCCATTCTAAATCAGTTGTTACATGAATGCTGTTTTGGCACTGGATGAGTTTTTGGCTTTACCCTGACATGAGCACTGAATGTTCAATTCAGTAAGTGCTACTTGTTGGGGCAGTTTTCATTGACATACGTAACTGTACATATGAGGAGACATTTCTTGCGGAAATCACTCTCAGATCACCTCAAATACAGCCACTGATGATTCTTGCATTCATAAGTGCTAGTTTTTGGGGTTGTCTTGGTTGGGACAGATTCCTTCATACATATATCTCTACAAAGCGGATGGAAGAAGAAGAAACCACTTTTTTAATTCAGAGACAAATTTCGGTGAGAGATACACTTCAACTTAAGCAACTCTCTGACTTCAACATTAAGAAAGTGCTATATAGTTGGGGTGTATTTCTCATGACATTGATGGCAATTCAAGTTTTTGTCATGTCTGTCTAGACTGTCATCATTATTACCCTAACACAAACACTAACTTTGGTTCTCAATGCAGTAAGTGCTTGTTGTTGGGGTAGTTGTATTGACCACTGCATCTTCAGATGTGTGATCTGTGTGTGAATTGAAAACCTCAGTAAGAGATACACCTCAACTTTAGCCACATTCTTTGAACAAAACAAAGGAAAGTGCTTTGAAGTTGGGGTGTGATTCTATACTGTGTCACTACCTAGACTTGATCCAGATTCACAATTTGTATACACATGCCCCCCATGTCAGAATGAGTTTTTGGATCTTTTTTCCCCTTTGTTGAAGTAGCCATTCAGTGCTAACTCTACTTCTCTGTATTGATTGCAGTTCTTTTGATGTAGTGTCAACTAGGTCCTCCAGGTGGCAATGTGTTGCATCAATGCAAACTCACTGCAATCTAATTGACCACTCAACATCTGCTAACGGCCTGCATGAATTTGAGATGACGGTTGTCTATTCACGTACAAAGAATGTGATTGTTTACTGACCGTTGTCACGGCCATTGAAACTTGATGAAAATGAAGGCGGGGTTGGGTTGAACGGTAGCACTGTGTATTTAAGATGGGCAAATCTGTGCATCACTCACACTGCTAACAGGACGCAACGCAGAAGAGGCCAGAAAGAAACATCTCTAGACTCCGAGGGAACCTCATGAGTAAAGAAGATTTTTCACTGAGAGTTTGAGTTATTGGCCCAACTTGAGCATTGCCTTGTATTTTGACTACAGTAAGTGCTACTTGTTGGGGCGGTTGCACATGACAAATGCTACAGATTGCAAATGAAGAGAGGTACTATCGGAATCACGTTCAGATCACCTCAAACAGAGACACTGATGATTCTGGTTTTCATAAGTGCTTCTCTTTGGGGTTGTCTTGGTTGTGAGTTCTTCAACAGACATATCATCAGATAAATGCAGAAAGTCCTTTCACATCAGTTTTACATGACACGGGAAATGTATGAATCGGTCACTAACATTACCTGAACAGAAGCACTGACTTGGGTCCTGAATGCAGTAAGTGCTACTTGTTGGGGTAGTTTTTCTGACCTCTGGTTTCCCAGGCTCCTTTCAAGCTATTTTTCCAAACGCCCATTCTAAATCAGTTGTTACATGAATGCTGTTTTGGCACTGGATGAGTTTTTGGCTTTACCCTGACATGAGCACTGAATGTTCAATTCAGTAAGTGCTACTTGTTGGGGCAGTTTTCATTGACTGTACAAGAAACTGTACATATGAGGAGACATTTCTTGCGGAAATCACTCTCAGATCACCTCATATACAGCCACTGATGATTCTTGCATTCATAAGTGCTAGTTTTTGGGGTTGTCTTGGTTGGGACAGATTCCTTCATACATATATCTCTACAAAGCGGATGGAAGAAGAAGAAACCACTTTTTTAATTCAGAGACAAATTTCGGTGAGAGATACACTTCAACTTAACTGACTTCAACATTAAGAAAGTGCTATATAGTTGGGGTGTATTTCTCATGACATTGATGGCAATTCAAGTTTTTGTCATGTCTGTCTAGACTGTCATCATTATTACCCTAACACAAACACTAACTTTGGCTCTCAATGCAGTAAGTGCTTGTTGTTGGGGTAGTTGTATTGACCACTGCATCTTCAGATGTGTGATCTGTGTGTGAATTGAAAACCTCAGTAAGAGATACACCTCAACTTTAGCCACATTCTTTGAACAAAACAAAGGAAAGTGCTTTGAAGTTGGGGTGTGATTCTATACTGTGTCACTACCTAGACTTGATCCAGATTCACAATTTGTATACACATGCCCCCCATGTCAGAATGAGTTTTTGGATCTTTTTTCCCCTTTGTTGAAGTAGCCATTCAGTGCTAACTCTACTTCTCTGTATTGATTGCAGTTCTTTTGATGTAGTGTCAACTAGGTCCTCCAGGTGGCAATGTGTTGCATCAATGCAAACTCACTGCAATCTAATTGACCACTCAACATCTGCTAACATTTGAGATGACGGTTGTCTATTCACGTACAAAGAATGTGATTGTTTACTGACCGTTGTCACGGCCATTGAAACTTGATGAAAATGAAGGCGGGGTTGGGTTGAACGGTAGCACTGTGTATTTAAGATGGGCAAATCTGTGCATCACTCACACTGCTAACAGGACGCAACGCAGAAGAGGCCAGAAAGAAACATCTCTAGACTCCGAGGGAACCTCATGAGTAAAGAAGATTTTTCACTGAGAGTTTGAGTTATTGGCCCAACTTGAGCATTGCCTTGTATTTTGACTACAGTAAGTGCTACTTGTTGGGGCGGTTGCACATGACAAATGCTACAGATTGCAAATGAAGAGAGGTACTATCGGAATCACGTTCAGATCACCTCAAACAGAGACACTGATGATTCTGGTTTTCATAAGTGCTTCTCTTTGGGGTTGTCTTGGTTGTGAGTTCTTCAACAGACATATCATCAGATAAATGCAGAGAGTCATTTCACATCAGTTTTACATGACACGGGAAATGTATGAATCGGTCACTAACATTACCTGAACAGTAGCACTGACTTGGGTCCTGAATGCAGTAAATGCTACTTGTTGGGGTAGTTTTTCTGACCTCTGATTTCCCAGGCTCCTTTCAAGCTATTTTTCCAAACGCCCATTCTAAATCAGTTGTTACATGAATGCTGTTTTGGCACTGGATGAGTTTTTGGCTTTACCCTGACATGAGCACTGAATGTTCAATTCAGTAAGTGCTACTTGTTGGGGCAGTTTTCATTGACATAAGTAACTGTACATATGAGGAGACATTTCTTGCGGAAATCACTCTCAGATCACCTCAAATACAGCCACTGATGATTCTTGCATTCATAAGTGCTAGTTTTTGGGGTTGTCTTGGTTGGGACAGATTCCTTCATACATATATCTCTACAAAGCGGATGGAAGAAGAAGAAACCACTTTTTTAATTCAGAGACAAATTTCGGTGAGAGATACACTTCAACTTAAGCAACTCTCTGACTTCAACATTAAGAAAGTGCTATATAGTTGGGGTGTATTTCTCATGACATTGATGGCAATTCAAGTTTTTGTCATGTCTGTCTAGACTGTCATCATTATTACCCTAACACAAACACTAACTTTGGTTCTCAATGCAGTAAGTGCTTGTTGTTGGGGTAGTTGTATTGACCACTGCATCTTCAGATGTGTGATCTGTGCGTGAATTGAAAACCTCAGTAAGAGATACACCTCAACTTTAGCCACATTCTTTGAACAAAACAAAGGAAAGTGCTTTGAAGTTGGGGTGTGATTCTATACTGTGTCACTACCTAGACTTGATCCAGATTCACAATTTGTATACACATGCCCCCCATGTCAGAATGAGTTTTTGGATCTTTTTTCCCCTTTGTTGAAGTAGCCATTCAGTGCTAACTCTACTTCTCTGTATTGATTGCAGTTCTTTTGATGTAGTGTCAACTAGGTCCTCCAGGTGGCAATGTGTTGCATCAATGCAAACTCACTGCAATCTAATTGACCACTCAACATCTGCTAACGGCTTGCATGAATTTGAGATGACGGTTGTCTATTCACGTACAAAGAATGTGATTGTTTACTGACCGTTGTCACGGCCATTGAAACTTGATGAAAATGAAGGCGGGGTTGGGTTGAACGGTAGCACTGTGTATTTAAGATGGGCAAATCTGTGCATCACTCACACTGCTAACAGGACGCAACGCAGAAGAGGCCAGAAAGAAACATCTCTAGACTCCGAGGGAACCTCATGAGTAAAGAAGATTTTTCACTGAGAGTTTGAGTTATTGGCCCAACTTGAGCATTGCCTTGTATTTTGACTACAGTAAGTGCTACTTGTTGGGGCGGTTGCACATGACAAATGCTACAGATTGCAAATGAAGAGAGGTACTATCGGAATCACGTTCAGATCACCTCAAACAGAGACACTGATGATTCTGGTTTTCATAAGTGCTTCTCTTTGGGGTTGTCTTGGTTGTGAGTTCTTCAACAGACATATCATCAGATAAATGCAGAGAGTCATTTCACATCAGTTTTACATGACATGGGAAATGTATGAATCGGTCGCTAACATTACCTGAACAGAAGCACTGACTTGGGTCCTGAATGCAGTAAGTGCTACTTGTTGGGGTAGTTTTTCTGACCTCTGATTTCCCAGGCTCCTTTCAAGCTATTTTTCCAAACGCCCATTCTAAATCAGTTGTTACATGAATGCTGTTTTGGCACTGGATGAGTTTTTGGCTTTACCCTGACATGAGCACTGAATGTTCAATTCAGTAAGTGCTACTTGTTGGGGCAGTTTTCATTGACATACGTAACTGTACATATGAGGAGACATTTCTTGCGGAAATCACTCTCAGATCACCTCAAATACAGCCACTGATGATTCTTGCATTCATAAGTGCTAGTTTTTGGGGTTGTCTTGGTTGGGACAGATTCCTTCATACATATATCTCTACAAAGCGGATGGAAGAAGAAGAAACCACTTTTTTAATTCAGAGACAAATTTCGGTGAGAGATACACTTCAACTTAAGCAACTCTCTGACTTCAACATTAAGAAAGTGCTATATAGTTGGGGTGTATTTCTCATGACATTGATGGCAATTCAAGTTTTTGTCATGTCTGTCTAGACTGTCATCATTATTACCCTAACACAAACACTAACTTTGGTTCTCAATGCAGTAAGTGCTTGTTGTTGGGGTAGTTGTATTGACCACTGCATCTTCAGATGTGTGATCTGTGTGTGAATTGAAAACCTCAGTAAGAGATACACCTCAACTTTAGCCACATTCTTTGAACAAAACAAAGGAAAGTGCTTTGAAGTTGGGGTGTGATTCTATACTGTGTCACTACCTAGACTTGATCCAGATTCACAATTTGTATACACATGCCCCCCATGTCAGAATGAGTTTTTGGATCTTTTTTCCCCTTTGTTGAAGTAGCCATTCAGTGCTAACTCTACTTCTCTGTATTGATTGCAGTTCTTTTGATGTAGTGTCAACTAGGTCCTCCAGGTGGCAATGTGTTGCATCAATGCAAACTCACTGCAATCTAATTGACCACTCAACATCTGCTAACGGCCTGCATGAATTTGAGATGACGGTTGTCTATTCACGTACAAAGAATGTGATTGTTTACTGACCGTTGTCACGGCCATTGAAACTTGATGAAAATGAAGGCGGGGTTGGGTTGAACGGTAGCACTGTGTATTTAAGATGGGCAAATCTGTGCATCACTCACACTGCTAACAGGACGCAACGCAGAAGAGGCCAGAAAGAAACATCTCTAGACTCCGAGGGAACCTCATGAGTAAAGAAGATTTTTCACTGAGAGTTTGAGTTATTGGCCCAACTTGAGCATTGCCTTGTATTTTGACTACAGTAAGTGCTACTTGTTGGGGCGGTTGCACATGACAAATGCTACAGATTGCAAATGAAGAGAGGTACTATCGGAATCACGTTCAGATCACCTCAAACAGAGACACTGATGATTCTGGTTTTCATAAGTGCTTCTCTTTGGGGTTGTCTTGGTTGTGAGTTCTTCAACAGACATATCATCAGATAAATGCAGAGAGTCATTTCACATCAGTTTTACATGACACGGGAAATGTATGAATCGGTCACTAACATTACCTGAACAGAAGCACTGACTTGGGTCCTGAATGCAGTAAGTGCTACTTGTTGGGGTAGTTTTTCTGACCTCTGGTTTCCCAGGCTCCTTTCAAGCTATTTTTCCAAACGCCCATTCTAAATCAGTTGTTACATGAATGCTGTTTTGGCACTGGATGAGTTTTTGGCTTTACCCTGACATGAGCACTGAATGTTCAATTCAGTAAGTGCTACTTGTTGGGGCAGTTTTCATTGACTGTACAAGAAACTGTACATATGAGGAGACATTTCTTGCGGAAATCACTCTCAGATCACCTCATATACAGCCACTGATGATTCTTGCATTCATAAGTGCTAGTTTTTGGGGTTGTCTTGGTTGGGACAGATTCCTTCATACATATATCTCTACAAAGCGGATGGAAGAAGAAGAAACCACTTTTTTAATTCAGAGACAAATTTCGGTGAGAGATACACTTCAACTTAACTGACTTCAACATTAAGAAAGTGCTATATAGTTGGGGTGTATTTCTCATGACATTGATGGCAATTCAAGTTTTTGTCATGTCTGTCTAGACTGTCATCATTATTACCCTAACACAAACACTAACTTTGGCTCTCAATGCAGTAAGTGCTTGTTGTTGGGGTAGTTGTATTGACCACTGCATCTTCAGATGTGTGATCTGTGTGTGAATTGAAAACCTCAGTAAGAGATACACCTCAACTTTAGCCACATTCTTTGAACAAAACAAAGGAAAGTGCTTTGAAGTTGGGGTGTGATTCTATACTGTGTCACTACCTAGACTTGATCCAGATTCACAATTTGTATACACATGCCCCCCATGTCAGAATGAGTTTTTGGATCTTTTTTCCCCTTTGTTGAAGTAGCCATTCAGTGCTAACTCTACTTCTCTGTATTGATTGCAGTTCTTTTGATGTAGTGTCAACTAGGTCCTCCAGGTGGCAATGTGTTGCATCAATGCAAACTCACTGCAATCTAATTGACCACTCAACATCTGCTAACATTTGAGATGACGGTTGTCTATTCACGTACAAAGAATGTGATTGTTTACTGACCGTTGTCACGGCCATTGAAACTTGATGAAAATGAAGGCGGGGTTGGGTTGAACGGTAGCACTGTGTATTTAAGATGGGCAAATCTGTGCATCACTCACACTGCTAACAGGACGCAACGCAGAAGAGGCCAGAAAGAAACATCTCTAGACTCCGAGGGAACCTCATGAGTAAAGAAGATTTTTCACTGAGAGTTTGAGTTATTGGCCCAACTTGAGCATTGCCTTGTATTTTGACTACAGTAAGTGCTACTTGTTGGGGCGGTTGCACATGACAAATGCTACAGATTGCAAATGAAGAGAGGTACTATCGGAATCACGTTCAGATCACCTCAAACAGAGACACTGATGATTCTGGTTTTCATAAGTGCTTCTCTTTGGGGTTGTCTTGGTTGTGAGTTCTTCAACAGACATATCATCAGATAAATGCAGAGAGTCATTTCACATCAGTTTTACATGACACGGGAAATGTATGAATCGGTCACTAACATTACCTGAACAGTAGCACTGACTTGGGTCCTGAATGCAGTAAGTGCTACTTGTTGGGGTAGTTTTTCTGACCTCTGATTTCCCAGGCTCCTTTCAAGCTATTTTTCCAAACGCCCATTCTAAATCAGTTGTTACATGAATGCTGTTTTGGCACTGGATGAGTTTTTGGCTTTACCCTGACATGAGCACTGAATGTTCAATTCAGTAAGTGCTACTTGTTGGGGCAGTTTTCATTGACATAAGTAACTGTACATATGAGGAGACATTTCTTGCGGAAATCACTCTCAGATCACCTCAAATACAGCCACTGATGATTCTTGCATTCATAAGTGCTAGTTTTTGGGGTTGTCTTGGTTGGGACAGATTCCTTCATACATATATCTCTACAAAGCGGATGGAAGAAGAAGAAACCACTTTTTTAATTCAGAGACAAATTTCGGTGAGAGATACACTTCAACTTAACTGACTTCAACATTAAGAAAGTGCTATATAGTTGGGGTGTATTTCTCATGACATTGATGGCAATTCAAGTTTTTGTCATGTCTGTCTAGACTGTCATCATTATTACCCTAACACAAACACTAACTTTGGTTCTCAATGCAGTAAGTGCTTGTTGTTGGGGTAGTTGTATTGACCACTGCATCTTCAGATGTGTGATCTGTGTGTGAATTGAAAACCTCAGTAAGAGATACACCTCAACTTTAGCCACATTCTTTGAACAAAACAAAGGAAAGTGCTTTGAAGTTGGGGTGTGATTCTATACTGTGTCACTACCTAGACTTGATCCAGATTCACAATTTGTATACACATGCCCCCCATGTCAGAATGAGTTTTTGGATCTTTTTTCCCCTTTGTTGAAGTAGCCATTCAGTGCTAACTCTACTTCTCTGTATTGATTGCAGTTCTTTTGATGTAGTGTCAACTAGGTCCTCCAGGTGGCAATGTGTTGCATCAATGCAAACTCACTGCAATCTAATTGACCACTCAACATCTGCTAACATTTGAGATGACGGTTGTCTATTCACGTACAAAGAATGTGATTGTTTACTGACCGTTGTCACGGCCATTGAAACTTGATGAAAATGAAGGCGGGGTTGGGTTGAACGGTAGCACTGTGTATTTAAGATGGGCAAATCTGTGCATCACTCACACTGCTAACAGGACGCAACGCAGAAGAGGCCAGAAAGAAACATCTCTAGACTCCGAGGGAACCTCATGAGTAAAGAAGATTTTTCACTGAGAGTTTGAGTTATTGGCCCAACTTGAGCATTGCCTTGTATTTTGACTACAGTAAGTGCTACTTGTTGGGGCGGTTGCACATGACAAATGCTACAGATTGCAAATGAAGAGAGGTACTATCGGAATCACGTTCAGATCACCTCAAACAGAGACACTGATGATTCTGGTTTTCATAAGTGCTTCTCTTTGGGGTTGTCTTGGTTGTGAGTTCTTCAACAGACATATCATCAGATAAATGCAGAGAGTCATTTCACATCAGTTTTACATGACACGGGAAATGTATGAATCGGTCACTAACATTACCTGAACAGAAGCACTGACTTGGGTCCTGAATGCAGTAAGTGCTACTTGTTGGGGTAGTTTTTCTGACCTCTGATTTCCCAGGCTCCTTTCAAGCTATTTTTCCAAACGCCCATTCTAAATCAGTTGTTACATGAATGCTGTTTTGGCACTGGATGAGTTTTTGGCTTTACCCTGACATGAGCACTGAATGTTCAATTCAGTAAGTGCTATTTGTTGGGGCAGTTTTCATTGACAAAAGTAACTGTACATATGAGGAGACATTTCTTGCGGAAATCACTCTCAGATCACCTCATATACAGCCACTGATGATTCTTGCATTCATAAGTGCTAGTTTTTGGGGTTGTCTTGGTTGGGACAGATTCCTTCATACATATATCTCTACAAAGCGGATGGAAGAAGAAGAAACCACTTTTTTAATTCAGAGACAAATTTCGGTGAGAGATACACTTCAACTTAAGCAACTCTCTGACTTCAACATTAAGAAAGTGCTATATAGTTGGGGTGTATTTCTCATGACATTGATGGCAATTCAAGTTTTTGTCATGTCTGTCTAGACTGTCATCATTATTACCCTAACACAAACACTAACTTTGGTTCTCAATGCAGTAAGTGCTTGTTGTTGGGGTAGTTGTATTGACCACTGCATCTTCAGATGTGTGATCTGTGCGTGAATTGAAAACCTCAGTAAGAGATACACCTCAACTTTAGCCACATTCTTTGAACAAAGCAAAGGAAAGTGCTTTGAAGTTGGGGTGTGATTCTATACTGTGTCACTACCTAGACTTGATCCAGATTCACAATTTGTATACACATGCCCCCCATGTCAGAATGAGTTTTTGGATCTTTCTTCCCCTTTGTTGAAGTAGCCATTCAGTGCTAACTCTACTTCTCTGTATTGATTGCAGTTCTTTTGATGTAGTGTCAACTAGGTCCTCCAGGTGGCAATGTGTTGCATCAATGCAACTCATTGCAATCTAATTGACCACTCAACATCTGCTAACGGCCTGCATGAATTTGAGATGACGGTTGTCTATTCACGTACAAAGAATGTGATTGTTTACTGACCGTTGTCACGGCCATTGAAACTTGATGAAAATGAAGGCGGGGTTGGGTTGAACGGTAGCACTGTGTATTTAAGATGGGCAAATCTGTGCATCACTCACACTGCTAACAGGACGCAACGCAGAAGAGGCCAGAAAGAAACATCTCTAGACTCCGAGGGAACCTCATGAGTAAAGAAGATTTTTCACTGAGAGTTTGAGTTATTGGCCCAACTTGAGCATTGCCTTGTATTTTGACTACAGTAAGTGCTACTTGTTGGGGCGGTTGCACATGACAAATGCTACAGATTGCAAATGAAGAGAGGTACTATCGGAATCACGTTCAGATCACCTCAAACAGAGACACTGATGATTCTGGTTTTCATAAGTGCTTCTCTTTGGGGTTGTCTTGGTTGTGAGTTCTTCAACAGACATATCATCAGATAAATGCAGAGAGTCATTTCACATCAGTTTTACATGACACGGGAAATGTATGAATCGGTCACTAACATTACCTGAACAGTAGCACTGACTTGGGTCCTGAATGCAGTAAGTGCTACTTGTTGGGGTAGTTTTTCTGACCTCTGATTTCCCAGGCTCCTTTCAAGCTATTTTTCCAAACGCCCATTCTAAATCAGTTGTTACATGAATGCTGTTTTGGCACTGGATGAGTTTTTGGCTTTACCCTGACATGAGCACTGAATGTTCAATTCAGTAAGTGCTACTTGTTGGGGCAGTTTTCATTGACATAAGTAACTGTACATATGAGGAGACATTTCTTGCGGAAATCACTCTCAGATCACCTCAAATACAGCCACTGATGATTCTTGCATTCATAAGTGCTAGTTTTTGGGGTTGTCTTGGTTGGGACAGATTCCTTCATACATATATCTCTACAAAGCGGATGGAAGAAGAAGAAACCACTTTTTTAATTCAGAGACAAATTTCGGTGAGAGATACACTTCAACTTAACTGACTTCAACATTAAGAAAGTGCTATATAGTTGGGGTGTATTTCTCATGACATTGATGGCAATTCAAGTTTTTGTCATGTCTGTCTAGACTGTCATCATTATTACCCTAACACAAACACTAACTTTGGTTCTCAATGCAGTAAGTGCTTGTTGTTGGGGTAGTTGTATTGACCACTGCATCTTCAGATGTGTGATCTGTGTGTGAATTGAAAACCTCAGTAAGAGATACACCTCAACTTTAGCCACATTCTTTGAACAAAACAAAGGAAAGTGCTTTGAAGTTGGGGTGTGATTCTATACTGTGTCACTACCTAGACTTGATCCAGATTCACAATTTGTATACACATGCCCCCCATGTCAGAATGAGTTTTTGGATCTTTTTTCCCCTTTGTTGAAGTAGCCATTCAGTGCTAACTCTACTTCTCTGTATTGATTGCAGTTCTTTTGATGTAGTGTCAACTAGGTCCTCCAGGTGGCAATGTGTTGCATCAATGCAAACTCACTGCAATCTAATTGACCACTCAACATCTGCTAACATTTGAGATGACGGTTGTCTATTCACGTACAAAGAATGTGATTGTTTACTGACCGTTGTCACGGCCATTGAAACTTGATGAAAATGAAGGCGGGGTTGGGTTGAACGGTAGCACTGTGTATTTAAGATGGGCAAATCTGTGCATCACTCACACTGCTAACAGGACGCAACGCAGAAGAGGCCAGAAAGAAACATCTCTAGACTCCGAGGGAACCTCATGAGTAAAGAAGATTTTTCACTGAGAGTTTGAGTTATTGGCCCAACTTGAGCATTGCCTTGTATTTTGACTACAGTAAGTGCTACTTGTTGGGGCGGTTGCACATGACAAATGCTACAGATTGCAAATGAAGAGAGGTACTATCGGAATCACGTTCAGATCACCTCAAACAGAGACACTGATGATTCTGGTTTTCATAAGTGCTTCTCTTTGGGGTTGTCTTGGTTGTGAGTTCTTCAACAGACATATCATCAGATAAATGCAGAAAGTCATTTCACATCAGTTTTACATGACACGGGAAATGTGTGAATCGGTCACTAACATTACCTGAACAGAAGCACTGACTTGGGTCCTGAATGCAGTAAGTGCTACTTGTTGGGGTAGTTTTTCTGACCTCTGATTTCCCAGGCTCCTTTCAAGCTATTTTTCCAAACGCCCATTCTAAATCAGTTGTTACATGAATGCTGTTTTGGCACTGGATGAGTTTTTGGCTTTACCCTGACATGAGCACTGAATGTTCAATTCAGTAAGTGCTATTTGTTGGGGCAGTTTTCATTGACAAAAGTAACTGTACATATGAGGAGACATTTCTTGCGGAAATCACTCTCAGATCACCTCATATACAGCCACTGATGATTCTTGCATTCATAAGTGCTAGTTTTTGGGGTTGTCTTGGTTGGGACAGATTCCTTCATACATATATCTCTACAAAGCGGATGGAAGAAGAAGAAACCACTTTTTTAATTCAGAGACAAATTTCGGTGAGAGATACACTTCAACTTAAGCAACTCTCTGACTTCAACATTAAGAAAGTGCTATATAGTTGGGGTGTATTTCTCATGACATTGATGGCAATTCAAGTTTTTGTCATGTCTGTCTAGACTGTCATCATTATTACCCTAACACAAACACTAACTTTGGTTCTCAATGCAGTAAGTGCTTGTTGTTGGGGTAGTTGTATTGACCACTGCATCTTCAGATGTGTGATCTGTGCGTGAATTGAAAACCTCAGTAAGAGATACACCTCAACTTTAGCCACATTCTTTGAACAAAGCAAAGGAAAGTGCTTTGAAGTTGGGGTGTGATTCTATACTGTGTCACTACCTAGACTTGATCCAGATTCACAATTTGTATACACATGCCCCCCATGTCAGAATGAGTTTTTGGATCTTTCTTCCCCTTTGTTGAAGTAGCCATTCAGTGCTAACTCTACTTCTCTGTATTGATTGCAGTTCTTTTGATGTAGTGTCAACTAGGTCCTCCAGGTGGCAATGTGTTGCATCAATGCAACTCATTGCAATCTAATTGACCACTCAACATCTGCTAACGGCCTGCATGAATTTGAGATGACGGTTGTCTATTCACGTACAAAGAATGTGATTGTTTACTGACCGTTGTCACGGCCATTGAAACTTGATGAAAATGAAGGCGGGGTTGGGTTGAACGGTAGCACTGTGTATTTAAGATGGGCAAATCTGTGCATCACTCACACTGCTAACAGGACGCAACGCAGAAGAGGCCAGAAAGAAACATCTCTAGACTCCGAGGGAACCTCATGAGTAAAGAAGATTTTTCACTGAGAGTTTGAGTTATTGGCCCAACTTGAGCATTGCCTTGTATTTTGACTACAGTAAGTGCTACTTGTTGGGGCGGTTGCACATGACAAATGCTACAGATTGCAAATGAAGAGAGGTACTATCGGAATCACGTTCAGATCACCTCAAACAGAGACACTGATGATTCTGGTTTTCATAAGTGCTTCTCTTTGGGGTTGTCTTGGTTGTGAGTTCTTCAACAGACATATCATCAGATAAATGCAGAGAGTCATTTCACATCAGTTTTACATGACACGGGAAATGTATGAATCGGTCACTAACATTACCTGAACAGAAGCACTGACTTGGGTCCTGAATGCAGTAAGTGCTACTTGTTGGGGTAGTTTTTCTGACCTCTGTTTTCCCAGGCTCCTTTCAAGCTATTTTTCCAAACGCCCATTCTAAATCAGTTGTTACATGAATGCTGTTTTGGCACTGGATGAGTTTTTGGCTTTACCCTGACATGAGCACTGAATGTTCAATTCAGTAAGTGCTACTTGTTGGGGCAGTTTTCATTGACATAAGTAACTGTACATATGAGGAGACATTTCTTGCGGAAATCACTCTCAGATCACCTCAAATACAGCCACTGATGATTCTTGCATTCATAAGTGCTAGTTTTTGGGGTTGTCTTGGTTGGGACAGATTCCTTCATACATATATCTCTACAAAGCGGATGGAAGAAGAAGAAACCACTTTTTTAATTCAGAGACAAATTTCGGTGAGAGATACACTTCAACTTAAGCAACTCTCTGACTTCAACATTAAGAAAGTGCTATATAGTTGGGGTGTATTTCTCATGACATTGATGGCAATTCAAGTTTTTGTCATGTCTGTCTAGACTGTCATCATTATTACCCTAACACAAACACTAACTTTGGTTCTCAATGCAGTAAGTGCTTGTTGTTGGGGTAGTTGTATTGACCACTGCATCTTCAGATGTGTGATCTGTGTGTGAATTGAAAACCTCAGTAAGAGATACACCTCAACTTTAGCCACATTCTTTGAACAAAACAAAGGAAAGTGCTTTGAAGTTGGGGTGTGATTCTATACTGTGTCACTACCTAGACTTGATCCAGATTCACAATTTGTATACACATGCCCCCCATGTCAGAATGAGTTTTTGGATCTTTTTTCCCCTTTGTTGAAGTAGCCATTCAGTGCTAACTCTACTTCTCTGTATTGATTGCAGTTCTTTTGATGTAGTGTCAACTAGGTCCTCCAGGTGGCAATGTGTTGCATCAATGCAAACTCACTGCAATCTAATTGACCACTCAACATCTGCTAACGGCCTGCATGAATTTGAGATGACGGTTGTCTATTCACGTACAAAGAATGTGATTGTTTACTGACCGTTGTCACGGCCATTGAAACTTGATGAAAATGAAGGCGGGGTTGGGTTGAACGGTAGCACTGTGTATTTAAGATGGGCAAATCTGTGCATCACTCACACTGCTAACAGGACGCAACGCAGAAGAGGCCAGAAAGAAACATCTCTAGACTCCGAGGGAACCTCATGAGTAAAGAAGATTTTTCACTGAGAGTTTGAGTTATTGGCCCAACTTGAGCATTGCCTTGTATTTTGACTACAGTAAGTGCTACTTGTTGGGGCGGTTGCACATGACAAATGCTACAGATTGCAAATGAAGAGAGGTACTATCGGAATCACGTTCAGATCACCTCAAACAGAGACACTGATGATTCTGGTTTTCATAAGTGCTTCTCTTTGGGGTTGTCTTGGTTGTGAGTTCTTCAACAGACATATCATCAGATAAATGCAGAGAGTCATTTCACATCAGTTTTACATGACACGGGAAATGTATGAATCGGTCACTAACATTACCTGAACAGAAGCACTGACTTGGGTCCTGAATGCAGTAAGTGCTACTTGTTGGGGTAGTTTTTCTGACCTCTGGTTTCCCAGGCTCCTTTCAAGCTATTTTTCCAAACGCCCATTCTAAATCAGTTGTTACATGAATGCTGTTTTGGCACTGGATGAGTTTTTGGCTTTACCCTGACATGAGCACTGAATGTTCAATTCAGTAAGTGCTACTTGTTGGGGCAGTTTTCATTGACTGTACAAGAAACTGTACATATGAGGAGACATTTCTTGCGGAAATCACTCTCAGATCACCTCAAATACAGCCACTGATGATTCTTGCATTCATAAGTGCTAGTTTTTGGGGTTGTCTTGGTTGGGACAGATTCCTTCATACATATATCTCTACAAAGCGGATGGAAGAAGAAGAAACCACTTTTTTAATTCAGAGACAAATTTCGGTGAGAGATACACTTCAACTTAAGCAACTCTCTGACTTCAACATTAAGAAAGTGCTATATAGTTGGGGTGTATTTCTCATGACATTGATGGCAATTCAAGTTTTTGTCATGTCTGTCTAGACTGTCATCATTATTACCCTAACACAAACACTAACTTTGGTTCTCAATGCAGTAAGTGCTTGTTGTTGGGGTAGTTGTATTGACCACTGCATCTTCAGATGTGTGATCTGTGCGTGAATTGAAAACCTCAGTAAGAGATACACCTCAACTTTAGCCACATTCTTTGAACAAAACAAAGGAAAGTGCTTTGAAGTTGGGGTGTGATTCTATACTGTGTCACTACCTAGACTTGATCCAGATTCACAATTTGTATACACATGCCCCCCATGTCAGAATGAGTTTTTGGATCTTTTTTCCCCTTTGTTGAAGTAGCCATTCAGTGCTAATTCTACTTCTCTGTATTGATTGCAGTTCTTTTGATGTAGTGTCAACTAGGTCCTCCAGGTGGCAATGTGTTGCATCAATGCAAACTCACTGCAATCTAATTGACCACTCAACATCTGCTAACGGCCTGCATGAATTTGAGATGACGGTTGTCTATTCACGTACAAAGAATGTGATTGTTTACTGACCGTTGTCACGGCCATTGAAACTTGATGAAAATGAAGGCGGGGTTGGGTTGAACGGTAGCACTGTGTATTTAAGATGGGCAAATCTGTGCATCACTCACACTGCTAACAGGACGCAACGCAGAAGAGGCCAGAAAGAAACATCTCTAGACTCCGAGGGAACCTCATGAGTAAAGAAGATTTTTCACTGAGAGTTTGAGTTATTGGCCCAACTTGAGCAGTGCCTTGTATTTTGACTACAGTAAGTGCTACTTGTTGGGGCGGTTGCACATGACAAATGCTACAGATTGCAAATGAAGAGAGGTACTATCGGAATCGCGTTCAGATCACCTCAAACAGAGACACTGATGATTCTGGTTTTCATAAGTGCTTCTCTTTGGGGTTGTCTTGGTTGTGAGTTCTTCAACAGACATATCATCAGATAAATGCAGAAAGTCATTTCACATCAGTTTTACATGACACGGGAAATGTGTGAATCGGTCACTAACATTACCTGAACAGAAGCACTGACTTGGGTCCTGAATGCAGTAAGTGCTACTTGTTGGGGTAGTTTTTCTGACCTCTGATTTCCCAGGCTCCTTTCAAGCTATTTTTCCAAACGCCCATTCTAAATCAGTTGTTACATGAATGCTGTTTTGGCACTGGATGAGTTTTTGGCTTTACCCTGACATGAGCACTGAATGTTCAATTCAGTAAGTGCTATTTGTTGGGGCAGTTTTCATTGACAAAAGTAACTGTACATATGAGGAGACATTTCTTGCGGAAATCACTCTCAGATCACCTCATATACAGCCACTGATGATTCTTGCATTCATAAGTGCTAGTTTTTGGGGTTGTCTTGGTTGGGACAGATTCCTTCATACATATATCTCTACAAAGCGGATGGAAGAAGAAGAAACCACTTTTTTAATTCAGAGACAAATTTCGGTGAGAGATACACTTCAACTTAACTGACTTCAACATTAAGAAAGTGCTATATAGTTGGGGTGTATTTCTCATGACATTGATGGCAATTCAAGTTTTTGTCATGTCTGTCTAGACTGTCATCATTATTACCCTAACACAAACACTAACTTTGGTTCTCAATGCAGTAAGTGCTTGTTGTTGGGGTAGTTGTATTGACCACTGCATCTTCAGATGTGTGATCTGTGTGTGAATTGAAAACCTCAGTAAGAGATACACCTCAACTTTAGCCACATTCTTTGAACAAAACAAAGGAAAGTGCTTTGAAGTTGGGGTGTGATTCTATACTGTGTCACTACCTAGACTTGATCCAGATTCACAATTTGTATACACATGCCCCCCATGTCAGAATGAGTTTTTGGATCTTTTTTCCCCTTTGTTGAAGTAGCCATTCAGTGCTAACTCTACTTCTCTGTATTGATTGCAGTTCTTTTGATGTAGTGTCAACTAGGTCCTCCAGGTGGCAATGTGTTGCATCAATGCAAACTCACTGCAATCTAATTGACCACTCAACATCTGCTAACATTTGAGATGACGGTTGTCTATTCACGTACAAAGAATGTGATTGTTTACTGACCGTTGTCACGGCCATTGAAACTTGATGAAAATGAAGGCGGGGTTGGGTTGAACGGTAGCACTGTGTATTTAAGATGGGCAAATCTGTGCATCACTCACACTGCTAACAGGACACAACGCAGAAGAGGCCAGAAAGAAACATCTCTAGACTCCGAGGGAACCTCATGAGTAAAGAAGATTTTTCACTGAGAGTTTGAGTTATTGGCCCAACTTGAGCATTGCCTTGTATTTTGACTACAGTAAGTGCTACTTGTTGGGGCGGTTGCACATGACAAATGCTACAGATTGCAAATGAAGAGAGGTACTATCGGAATCACGTTCAGATCACCTCAAACAGAGACACTGATGATTCTGGTTTTCATAAGTGCTTCTCTTTGGGGTTGTCTTGGTTGTGAGTTCTTCAACAGACATATCATCAGATAAATGCAGAGAGTCATTTCACATCAGTTTTACATGACACGGGAAATGTATGAATCGGTCACTAACATTACCTGAACAGAAGCACTGACTTGGGTCCTGAATGCAGTAAGTGCTACTTGTTGGGGTAGTTTTTCTGACCTCTGATTTCCCAGGCTCCTTTCAAGCTATTTTTCCAAACGCCCATTCTAAATCAGTTGTTACATGAATGCTGTTTTGGCACTGGATGAGTTTTTGGCTTTACCCTGACATGAGCACTGAATGTTCAATTCAGTAAGTGCTACTTGTTGGGGCAGTTTTCATTGACATAAGTAACTGTACATATGAGGAGACGTTTCTTGCGGAAATCACTCTCAGATCACCTCAAATACAGCCACTGATGATTCTTGCATTCATAAGTGCTAGTTTTTGGGGTTGTCTTGGTTGGGACAGATTCCTTCATACATATATCTCTACAAAGCGGATGGAAGAAGAAGAAACCACTTTTTTAATTCAGAGACAAATTTCGGTGAGAGATACACTTCAACTTAACTGACTTCAACATTAAGAAAGTGCTATATAGTTGGGGTGTATTTCTCATGACATTGATGGCAATTCAAGTTTTTGTCATGTCTGTCTAGACTGTCATCATTATTACCCTAACACAAACACTAACTTTGGTTCTCAATGCAGTAAGTGCTTGTTGTTGGGGTAGTTGTATTGACCACTGCATCTTCAGATGTGTGATCTGTGTGTGAATTGAAAACCTCAGTAAGAGATACACCTCAACTTTAGCCACATTCTTTGAACAAAACAAAGGAAAGTGCTTTGAAGTTGGGGTGTGATTCTATACTGTGTCACTACCTAGACTTGATCCAGATTCACAATTTGTATACACATGCCCCCCATGTCAGAATGAGTTTTTGGATCTTTTTTCCCCTTTGTTGAAGTAGCCATTCAGTGCTAACTCTACTTCTCTGTATTGATTGCAGTTCTTTTGATGTAGTGTCAACTAGGTCCTCCAGGTGGCAATGTGTTGCATCAATGCAAACTCACTGCAATCTAATTGACCACTCAACATCTGCTAACATTTGAGATGACGGTTGTCTATTCACGTACAAAGAATGTGATTGTTTACTGACCGTTGTCACGGCCATTGAAACTTGATGAAAATGAAGGCGGGGTTGGGTTGAACGGTAGCACTGTGTATTTAAGATGGGCAAATCTGTGCATCACTCACACTGCTAACAGGACGCAACGCAGAAGAGGCCAGAAAGAAACATCTCTAGACTCCGAGGGAACCTCATGAGTAAAGAAGATTTTTCACTGAGAGTTTGAGTTATTGGCCCAACTTGAGCATTGCCTTGTATTTTGACTACAGTAAGTGCTACTTGTTGGGGCGGTTGCACATGACAAATGCTACAGATTGCAAATGAAGAGAGGTACTATCGGAATCACGTTCAGATCACCTCAAACAGAGACACTGATGATTCTGGTTTTCATAAGTGCTTCTCTTTGGGGTTGTCTTGGTTGTGAGTTCTTCAACAGACATATCATCAGATAAATGCAGAGAGTCATTTCACATCAGTTTTACATGACACGGGAAATGTATGAATCGGTCACTAACATTACCTGAACAGAAGCACTGACTTGGGTCCTGAATGCAGTAAGTGCTACTTGTTGGGGTAGTTTTTCTGACCTCTGATTTCCCAGGCTCCTTTCAAGCTATTTTTCCAAACGCCCATTCTAAATCAGTTGTTACATGAATGCTGTTTTGGCACTGGATGAGTTTTTGGCTTTACCCTGACATGAGCACTGAATGTTCAATTCAGTAAGTGCTACTTGTTGGGGCAGTTTTCATTGACATAAGTAACTGTACATATGAGGAGACATTTCTTGCGGAAATCACTCTCAGATCACCTCAAATACAGCCACTGATGATTCTTGCATTCATAAGTGCTAGTTTTTGGGGTTGTCTTGGTTGGGACAGATTCCTTCATACATATATCTCTACAAAGCGGATGGAAGAAGAAGAAACCACTTTTTTAATTCAGAGACAAATTTCGGTGAGAGATACACTTCAACTTAAGCAACTGTCTGACTTCAACATTAAGAAAGTGCTATATAGTTGGGGTGTATTTCTCATGACATTGATGGCAATTCAAGTTTTTGTCATGTCTGTCTAGACTGTCATCATTATTATCCTAACACAAACACTAACTTTGGTTCTCAATGCAGTAAGTGCTTGTTGTTGGGGTAGTTGTATTGACCACTGCATCTTCAGATGTGTGATCTGTGCGTGAATTGAAAACCTCAGTAAGAGATACACCTCAACTTTAGCCACATTCTTTGAACAAAACAAAGGAAAGTGCTTTGAAGTTGGGGTGTGATTCTATACTGTGTCACTACCTAGACTTGATCCAGATTCACAATTTGTATACACATGCCCCCCATGTCAGAATGAGTTTTTGGATCTTTTTTCCCCTTTGTTGAAGTAGCCATTCAGTGCTAACTCTACTTCTCTGTATTGATTGCAGTTCTTTTGATGTAGTGTCAACTAGGTCCTCCAGGTGGCAATGTGTTGCATCAATGCAAACTCACTGCAATCTAATTGACCACTCAACATCTGCTAACGGCTTGCATGAATTTGAGATGACGGTTGTCTATTCACGTACAAAGAATGTGATTGTTTACTGACCGTTGTCACGGCCATTGAAACTTGATGAAAATGAAGGCGGGGTTGGGTTGAACGGTAGCACTGTGTATTTAAGATGGGCAAATCTGTGCATCACTCACACTGCTAACAGGACGCAACGCAGAAGAGGCCAGAAAGAAACATCTCTAGACTCCGAGGGAACCTCATGAGTAAAGAAGATTTTTCACTGAGAGTTTGAGTTATTGGCCCAACTTGAGCATTGCCTTGTATTTTGACTACAGTAAGTGCTACTTGTTGGGGCGGTTGCACATGACAAATGCTACAGATTGCAAATGAAGAGAGGTACTATCGGAATCGCGTTCAGATCACCTCAAACAGAGACACTGATGATTCTGGTTTTCATAAGTGCTTCTCTTTGGGGTTGTCTTGGTTGTGAGTTCTTCAACAGACATATCATCAGATAAATGCAGAAAGTCATTTCACATCAGTTTTACATGACACGGGAAATGTGTGAATCGGTCACTAACATTACCTGAACAGAAGCACTGACTTGGGTCCTGAATGCAGTAAGTGCTACTTGTTGGGGTAGTTTTTCTGACCTCTGATTTCCCAGGCTCCTTTCAAGCTATTTTTCCAAACGCCCATTCTAAATCAGTTGTTACATGAATGCTGTTTTGGCACTGGATGAGTTTTTGGCTTTACCCTGACATGAGCACTGAATGTTCAATTCAGTAAGTGCTATTTGTTGGGGCAGTTTTCATTGACAAAAGTAACTGTACATATGAGGAGACATTTCTTGCGGAAATCACTCTCAGATCACCTCATATACAGCCACTGATGATTCTTGCATTCATAAGTGCTAGTTTTTGGGGTTGTCTTGGTTGGGACAGATTCCTTCATACATATATCTCTACAAAGCGGATGGAAGAAGAAGAAACCACTTTTTTAATTCAGAGACAAATTTCGGTGAGAGATACACTTCAACTTAAGCAACTCTCTGACTTCAACATTAAGAAAGTGCTATATAGTTGGGGTGTATTTCTCATGACATTGATGGCAATTCAAGTTTTTGTCATGTCTGTCTAGACTGTCATCATTATTACCCTAACACAAACACTAACTTTGGTTCTCAATGCAGTAAGTGCTTGTTGTTGGGGTAGTTGTATTGACCACTGCATCTTCAGATGTGTGATCTGTGCGTGAATTGAAAACCTCAGTAAGAGATACACCTCAACTTTAGCCACATTCTTTGAACAAAGCAAAGGAAAGTGCTTTGAAGTTGGGGTGTGATTCTATACTGTGTCACTACCTAGACTTGATCCAGATTCACAATTTGTATACACATGCCCCCCATGTCAGAATGAGTTTTTGGATCTTTCTTCCCCTTTGTTGAAGTAGCCATTCAGTGCTAACTCTACTTCTCTGTATTGATTGCAGTTCTTTTGATGTAGTGTCAACTAGGTCCTCCAGGTGGCAATGTGTTGCATCAATGCAACTCATTGCAATCTAATTGACCACTCAACATCTGCTAACGGCCTGCATGAATTTGAGATGACGGTTGTCTATTCACGTACAAAGAATGTGATTGTTTACTGACCGTTGTCACGGCCATTGAAACTTGATGAAAATGAAGGCGGGGTTGGGTTGAACGGTAGCACTGTGTATTTAAGATGGGCAAATCTGTGCATCACTCACACTGCTAACAGGACGCAACGCAGAAGAGGCCAGAAAGAAACATCTCTAGACTCCGAGGGAACCTCATGAGTAAAGAAGATTTTTCACTGAGAGTTTGAGTTATTGGCCCAACTTGAGCATTGCCTTGTATTTTGACTACAGTAAGTGCTACTTGTTGGGGCGGTTGCACATGACAAATGCTACAGATTGCAAATGAAGAGAGGTACTATCGGAATCACGTTCAGATCACCTCAAACAGAGACACTGATGATTCTGGTTTTCATAAGTGCTTCTCTTTGGGGTTGTCTTGGTTGTGAGTTCTTCAACAGACATATCATCAGATAAATGCAGAGAGTCATTTCACATCAGTTTTACATGACACGGGAAATGTATGAATCGGTCACTAACATTACCTGAACAGAAGCACTGACTTGGGTCCTGAATGCAGTAAGTGCTACTTGTTGGGGTAGTTTTTCTGACCTCTGTTTTCCCAGGCTCCTTTCAAGCTATTTTTCCAAACGCCCATTCTAAATCAGTTGTTACATGAATGCTGTTTTGGCACTGGATGAGTTTTTGGCTTTACCCTGACATGAGCACTGAATGTTCAATTCAGTAAGTGCTACTTGTTGGGGCAGTTTTCATTGACATAAGTAACTGTACATATGAGGAGACATTTCTTGCGGAAATCACTCTCAGATCACCTCAAATACAGCCACTGATGATTCTTGCATTCATAAGTGCTAGTTTTTGGGGTTGTCTTGGTTGGGACAGATTCCTTCATACATATATCTCTACAAAGCGGATGGAAGAAGAAGAAACCACTTTTTTAATTCAGAGACAAATTTCGGTGAGAGATACACTTCAACTTAAGCAACTCTCTGACTTCAACATTAAGAAAGTGCTATATAGTTGGGGTGTATTTCTCATGACATTGATGGCAATTCAAGTTTTTGTCATGTCTGTCTAGACTGTCATCATTATTACCCTAACACAAACACTAACTTTGGTTCTCAATGCAGTAAGTGCTTGTTGTTGGGGTAGTTGTATTGACCACTGCATCTTCAGATGTGTGATCTGTGCGTGAATTGAAAACCTCAGTAAGAGATACACCTCAACTTTAGCCACATTCTTTGAACAAAACAAAGGAAAGTGCTTTGAAGTTGGGGTGTGATTCTATACTGTGTCACTACCTAGACTTGATCCAGATTCACAATTTGTATACACATGCCCCCCATGTCAGAATGAGTTTTTGGATCTTTTTTCCCCTTTGTTGAAGTAGCCATTCAGTGCTAACTCTACTTCTCTGTATTGATTGCAGTTCTTTTGATGTAGTGTCAACTAGGTCCTCCAGGTGGCAATGTGTTGCATCAATGCAAACTCACTGCAATCTAATTGACCACTCAACATCTGCTAACGGCTTGCATGAATTTGAGATGACGGTTGTCTATTCACGTACAAAGAATGTGATTGTTTACTGACCGTTGTCACGGCCATTGAAACTTGATGAAAATGAAGGCGGGGTTGGGTTGAACGGTAGCACTGTGTATTTAAGATGGGCAAATCTGTGCATCACTCACACTGCTAACAGGACGCAACGCAGAAGAGGCCAGAAAGAAACATCTCTAGACTCCGAGGGAACCTCATGAGTAAAGAAGATTTTTCACTGAGAGTTTGAGTTATTGGCCCAACTTGAGCATTGCCTTGTATTTTGACTACAGTAAGTGCTACTTGTTGGGGCGGTTGCACATGACAAATGCTACAGATTGCAAATGAAGAGAGGTACTATCGGAATCACGTTCAGATCACCTCAAACAGAGACACTGATGATTCTGGTTTTCATAAGTGCTTCTCTTTGGGGTTGTCTTGGTTGTGAGTTCTTCAACAGACATATCATCAGATAAATGCAGAGAGTCATTTCACATCAGTTTTACATGACATGGGAAATGTATGAATCGGTCGCTAACATTACCTGAACAGAAGCACTGACTTGGGTCCTGAATGCAGTAAGTGCTACTTGTTGGGGTAGTTTTTCTGACCTCTGATTTCCCAGGCTCCTTTCAAGCTATTTTTCCAAACGCCCATTCTAAATCAGTTGTTACATGAATGCTGTTTTGGCACTGGATGAGTTTTTGGCTTTACCCTGACATGAGCACTGAATGTTCAATTCAGTAAGTGCTACTTGTTGGGGCAGTTTTCATTGACATACGTAACTGTACATATGAGGAGACATTTCTTGCGGAAATCACTCTCAGATCACCTCAAATACAGCCACTGATGATTCTTGCATTCATAAGTGCTAGTTTTTGGGGTTGTCTTGGTTGGGACAGATTCCTTCATACATATATCTCTACAAAGCGGATGGAAGAAGAAGAAACCACTTTTTTAATTCAGAGACAAATTTCGGTGAGAGATACACTTCAACTTAAGCAACTCTCTGACTTCAACATTAAGAAAGTGCTATATAGTTGGGGTGTATTTCTCATGACATTGATGGCAATTCAAGTTTTTGTCATGTCTGTCTAGACTGTCATCATTATTACCCTAACACAAACACTAACTTTGGTTCTCAATGCAGTAAGTGCTTGTTGTTGGGGTAGTTGTATTGACCACTGCATCTTCAGATGTGTGATCTGTGTGTGAATTGAAAACCTCAGTAAGAGATACACCTCAACTTTAGCCACATTCTTTGAACAAAACAAAGGAAAGTGCTTTGAAGTTGGGGTGTGATTCTATACTGTGTCACTACCTAGACTTGATCCAGATTCACAATTTGTATACACATGCCCCCCATGTCAGAATGAGTTTTTGGATCTTTTTTCCCCTTTGTTGAAGTAGCCATTCAGTGCTAACTCTACTTCTCTGTATTGATTGCAGTTCTTTTGATGTAGTGTCAACTAGGTCCTCCAGGTGGCAATGTGTTGCATCAATGCAAACTCACTGCAATCTAATTGACCACTCAACATCTGCTAACGGCCTGCATGAATTTGAGATGACGGTTGTCTATTCACGTACAAAGAATGTGATTGTTTACTGACCGTTGTCACGGCCACTGAAACTTGATGAAAATGAAGGCGGGGTTGGGTTGAACGGTAGCACTGTGTATTTAAGATGGGCAAATCTGTGCATCACTCACACTGCTAACAGGACGCAACGCAGAAGAGGCCAGAAAGAAACATCTCTAGACTCCGAGGGAACCTCATGAGTAAAGAAGATTTTTCACTGAGAGTTTGAGTTATTGGCCCAACTTGAGCATTGCCTTGTATTTTGACTACAGTAAGTGCTACTTGTTGGGGCGGTTGCACATGACAAATGCTACAGATTGCAAATGAAGAGAGGTACTATCGGAATCACGTTCAGATCACCTCAAACAGAGACACTGATGATTCTGGTTTTCATAAGTGCTTCTCTTTGGGGTTGTCTTGGTTGTGAGTTCTTCAACAGACATATCATCAGATAAATGCAGAGAGTCATTTCACATCAGTTTTACATGACACGGGAAATGTATGAATCGGTCACTAACATTACCTGAACAGAAGCACTGACTTGGGTCCTGAATGCAGTAAGTGCTACTTGTTGGGGTAGTTTTTCTGACCTCTGGTTTCCCAGGCTCCTTTCAAGCTATTTTTCCAAACGCCCATTCTAAATCAGTTGTTACATGAATGCTGTTTTGGCACTGGATGAGTTTTTGGCTTTACCCTGACATGAGCACTGAATGTTCAATTCAGTAAGTGCTACTTGTTGGGGCAGTTTTCATTGACTGTACAAGAAACTGTACATATGAGGAGACATTTCTTGCGGAAATCACTCTCAGATCACCTCATATACAGCCACTGATGATTCTTGCATTCATAAGTGCTAGTTTTTGGGGTTGTCTTGGTTGGGACAGATTCCTTCATACATATATCTCTACAAAGCGGATGGAAGAAGAAGAAACCACTTTTTTAATTCAGAGACAAATTTCGGTGAGAGATACACTTCAACTTAACTGACTTCAACATTAAGAAAGTGCTATATAGTTGGGGTGTATTTCTCATGACATTGATGGCAATTCAAGTTTTTGTCATGTCTGTCTAGACTGTCATCATTATTACCCTAACACAAACACTAACTTTGGTTCTCAATGCAGTAAGTGCTTGTTGTTGGGGTAGTTGTATTG